>NW_006399891.1:7408283-7447132 GCF_000299155.1 Elephantulus edwardii | reverse complement strand
AAAAGAAAGTGAAGAAATCATGTTAGGTCCAAGCCCTGGTATTTTCTGTGGTGTCATACACATCTGAAATTTGGACAATGTGTGCAGATGACAGAAGAATTTATACATGTACTATAGAATATCGTACTGCCTTCAATAGGGATTACACCTCAACATCCAGAAAACAAAAATCCCCACCCTGGAACAACATGTAATATCAGGATAGTTGGAAAAATACCTGAAGTAGTCAAGGATTTAATTTTACTTGAATCCACAATCAAAATTCATGGTTACAGTAGTCAAGAAACCAAAAGATGTGTTGCATTGGGAAAATCTGCTGTCCTTTCTAAAGTACTAAAGAACAAATGATACCAGCTTAAGACTATATAAAGTATGCCAAATCCAAGCCAAGGTCTTTTCAATTGCTTCCTATGCATCTGGAAGTTGGACAATGACTAAAAATGATAGAATAATAAATGCCTTTGAATTGTGATGCTAGAGAAGAATACGGAATATCCCATTGACTGTCAAAAGAACAAGTAAGTCTGTCTTGGAGTGAATGCAACCAAGGTGCCTCTACAAGACAAGAATGGTAAAACTTCATCTCACATACTTTGGGCATGTTGTCAGGATTCAGACTTTGGAAAAAGGCATCACGTTGAGAATGATGGACGGTAAAGCAAGAGAGGAAAACCCTCAGCAAGATGGAATGACACTGTTACATCAATAACTGTTTCTGATTCCCACGTGGTGGAGAGGGTGAGGATGGATGGTGCAGGATAGGGCAAGGTTCAGATCTGTTTTCATAGGGTCATGAGAGGTCACCAACTCAATGGCACCTAGCAACAATAACTCAAGAAAAGTGTAACAGGACTTCTGTTTCTTTGCCACTTAGATGGTTACCCATTTATCTGATTACTGAGAGACCATTGTTTTCAGCTTCTTCCTGCTTTGGATTCCCCTTGATTGCTGGTTTTATTCTAGCTCTTAAAAGGGGAGGGGGAGTGAGGAGCGTGAGGGTGGAATCACAAAACTCGGTGCTGCTGTCTGGCAGAGAATGTAAAGGACCATGTCCTTGCTGATGTTGCAGCCGTCAGAGACTTGTCCTCTGGCAAGCCTATAGAATATTCAGCACTCTTCTACAACATCATGATTCAAAGGCATCGATTTTTCATCTGTCATCCTTACTCATCATCCAACTTTTAGATGCATAGGAAGTAACTGAAAAGATCATGGCTTGCATCAGGCACATGTTGGTCTTTAAATTGACATCGTTGCTCTTGAGCATTTTGAAGAGGTCCGTGACAGCAGATTTTTTCCAATGCAGTACATTTGATTGCTTTACTGCTGCTACCCAGTGTGTTGCTTGCGAATACAGTTGGCACATTTTAGCAAACAAATGCAGCCCTGGACATCCTTACTAACCTATGCCAGGAAATTTGGAAGATAGCTGCCTAGGCAACTGTCTGAAAGATCTTTATTTGTTCTCATTCCCCCAAAACAGTAATCCATATTGAGTAATATCACACACACGTAAAATCGTGCTGAAGGTTATTTTTTTTTAAGTCTAGAGTAGGGAGATTCCAGAAATTCAAGGTAGATCCCAAAAAAGGCATGTGGCATAGGGCATATCATTGCTGATGTCAGGTGAATCTTGGCTGAAAGTAGAGAATACCAGAAAGATGTTTGTTTTGTTGATGAGGCAAAGGAATTTGATCATGTGGATCAAAACAAACTAACATTGAGAAGAATGGTAATCCCACAATTATGCTAATGTGAAACCTATGCACAGAACAAGAAGGTGTTGTAAGCACAGAACTATTTCAGTGCAGGACTTGGAAAAGAAGTTCCATTGCTTAGCTGAGGAGCTCTCACTTACTGCTGCTCCTGTGAGAGGAGATTGCTCATCTACCTCCCGCAGAGCCACTGTTGGATTCTAACAACCAGAGAGGCTCAAGGCCTTTGGGTTAGCAGCACATATCCCTACAGGCGACACTGCCAGAGTCCTTAAGCCACAGAGCTCCCCTGTTGAGGAACTAGACTCCACATTATGCACTTTGAAAATCCTTTTGAGAAATCCATTTTTGGTTTATTTACTTGATTCCTTAGAGCATCATGAAGCCAAGACAAAGGCAAGATACACCAAAGTAAAAGAACAGAGTAGATATCAAAGGACAGGCAAAGCAAAGTATTATAATGAAATGTTAGTAAAAAGCTCGAGTTCAGAGAATTAAAAGGGAAGAACTCATTTAATATTTCTTAAGCTGAAAACCAAATTCAAGCCTTGAGTTGCAATACTGAGAGATGCTATGGGTGAAATCTTGAATGACCGGGAAGCATCAAAGAAGGTGGAAGGAATGCACAGAGTCAATGTACCAAAACCAATTGGTGGCCATTGAAAAATTCTAGGAAGTGCCTTATGTACAAGAGCCACTGATAACAAAGGAAGAAATTTGAGTGGCATTGAAGACACTGGCAAAAAATAAGGCCTCAGAAATAGCTTGGAGATCTACTGAAATGTTTCCACTAACATATGAAATCCTGGATGTGCTCACAGTCTATGCCAGGAAAATTAGAGGACGGCTGCCTGTCCCACTGACTGAAAGAGACCCTTATTTGCTCCCATTCCCAAGAAAGGTGATCCAACAGAATGTGGAAATTATCAAACAATACCATTAATATAAAACACACGCAAAAGAGGTCATCCAAAAAAGGTCTGCAACCTTGACAGGAAACTGCCAGAAGTTCAAGCTGAGTTTAGAAGAAGCCTTGGTATGAGGGATATCAGTGCTGATGGCAGATGCATCCTGGCTGAGAACAATACCAGAAGAAAGTCCGTTTGTGTTTTTCTGACTATACAATGGCATTTGACTGTGTAGGTCACAAACAAACTATGGCTAACATTGAGAAGAATGGGAATCCCAGAACATTTAATTTTGCTCACATGAAATACCTAGACCAAGAAGTTGTTAACGGAAAAGATCAAGGGAACACTGCATGGTTTAAAATTAGAAAGGGTATGAGTGAGGGTCGTATGTATCCTTCAATTTGTTTGCTGAGCAAATAATTCAAGAGTCTAGAGTTTATGAAGGAAAATGTGGCATCAGGATTAGAAGACTCATCAACAACCTGTGTTATGCAAATGACACAACCTTGCTTGCTGAAAGTGAGGAGGACCTAAAACACTTGATGAAGAAGATCAAATAATGCAGCCTTCAAATATGGATTACATCTCAATGTATAAAAAAAGGTCCTTACCATTGAGCCAGTATACAACATCATGATAAATGGAGAAGGCTGAAACTCTCAATGATTTTATCTTACTACGATCCACAATCAACACACTTGGTACGAGCAATCAGGAGATGTGATGCCTTGGGTAAGTCAGCTATCAGGGACCTCTTCAAAATGCTGAAGAACAATCATGTCGGTTTGAAAACACAGGTACACCTGATTCAGGCCATGAACTTTTCAATCACTTCCTATACACCTGAGGGCTGGATAATGAATAAGGATGACAGAAGAAGAATTGATGCCTTTGAATTGTGGTGCTGGAGAAGAGCACTGACTATCCATGGATTGCCAAAATAAGATGTGTCTTGGCAAAAGTGCACCCTGAGTGATAGTTGGAAGCAAGGATTGCAATGCCTTGTTTCTCATAGGGATATAGATACCATGCTTAGCAAGGTGGAGAGTCAGTGAAAGAAAGGAAGACTTCCCACTGAGGTGGATTGACACGGTAACTGCAGCAGTGGGCTCAGTCGTTAGAGATGAGGATGGACGGAATAAGACAGGATTCAGGTCTGCTGTTCATAGATTCATGACGTATCATACCTTATTCACTGACATCCAACAAGAAGTAAGCTAACAAAAGAGAACATTTTGGCATACAAAGAATTTCATTACTGAAAGAACAAACAGATATGTCTTGAAGAGGGTGCAACCTGAATGTTCATTAGAGGCAAGAATAGTAAAGCTGTGTCTCACATACTTTGGGCATGTTGCTGTTGTTGTCTACATATAGGTTTCACAGGAGCACAATTATGCGCTCTGGGATTCTCATCTCAATATTAACCATAATTTGGTTAATGTCCAGTGAGTAAGAGATGGTGAGGTTGGCTCAGGATAGAGCAGTTTATAGGGTCGCTTTGAGTTGTAGTCAACTTGACAGCACATTAATTACAATTAATTGCTCAAACACATCTGATCAAACTGCTTATAGAATACTGACCTTCCTGTCAATCAATTTAGTGGCCATTGTAAATAGCATTGTTTTCTTTCTTTCCTGTATAGAGTCTCCTTCGTTACCTATAGGACTTAAACTGATTTTTGTATGTTGATCTTGGATCCAGTAAGGTACTCACCACTGGATCAGTAGGCATCATCATACATAATAGATGGATTGAAGCTGTCAATGATTTAATGTTGCCTGGATCAACAATAAACACCGCTGGTACAAGCTGTCAGGGGATCAGGAGACGTATTGCATTGGGCAAGTTTACTGTCAGAGTCTTCTGCAAAATACTGAAAAGTAACGATGTTAGTTTGAAGACTAAGGTATGCTTCATTTGGATCATGGTCTTTCAATTACTTGCTATGCGTCTGAGAGCTAGGCAATCAGTAAGGATGATGGAAGGAGAATTGATGCCTTTGATCTGTGGTTTTGGAGAAGAATACTGACTATCCCCAGAACTCCCAAAAGAACACACAGATATGTCTTGGGAAAAGTGCAGCCAGGGTGCTCCTTGGAGGCAAAGATGATAAAGCTTCATCTCTCCTTAGACATGTTTCTAGGCGAGGCTGTTTGGTAAGTGACATCATGCTTTGGAAATAGGCTTAGCGAAAGAGAAGAGCCTAATGAGATGGATTGACACAGCAGCTGCAGCAGGGGGCTCAGGTGTGACGGAGATGATGAGGATGGCATAGGGTAGGACTGGTCAGGTTTGTTGTTCATAGGGACACTGAGTGTATGCAGCTCGATGACAACTAACAACAACAACAGTTTTCTTGCTGAATCTTTGGGGTTTTCTAAAAATAGGATCATATCATCTACATTAGAGATAGTTTACTGCCTCTTTTTCTTTTTTATTTCATTCTCTTGCCTATTGTTCTGGCTAAGACTTCTGAATACTATATTGGTATGTTGTTGTTATGTATCGTTGAGTTGGTAATATCACTAAGCCACCAGGGCTAGTGATAAAGGGCATCTTTGTCTGGTTCCTGTTCTAAAGCAAACTTTCTGTCCATTGAGAGTAATGTTGTCTATTGGACAACATTATGTTGAGGAATTTCCTACTATTCCTATTTTCTTTTTTAGTGTGTTATCAGAAAAGGGTTTTGAAGTTGGTCAGATGCCTTTTCCTACAACACGAAGAAGCAATGATTTTGTAAAATACTATATAACATGGAAGAATCTAGACAGCATTATGCCAAGTGAACTAAGTCAGTTTCATAAGGACAAATACTGCATATGACCATTATTTTATCAGGAAAAACAGCTTTGAAAATACTGCGTAACTTGGGAGAGACTGGAAAGCATTATGCTAAGTTAATTAACTCAGTCTCATAAGGACAAATACTGCGTAAGATCATTATTGTAAAACTAGAAGGATAACTAGTATAAGTTGTATGAGGATCCAAAGAGGGAAGGGATGGGAGCAGAGGGATGAAGATGGGCAAGGGAGAAATCACAGGGTCATATATTTGGTGGCTGGAGGGAGGGGGGTATAGGAAATGGGAAAAATCTGATGGGGATCTGGAAAGATGGGGTAATGGTGGGCATAGTTCAATGGTGATTAATTTTATAAAACATAATGAATGGGAATAATTGTATGAAACACAATGTGAATGAAGGATAGTGTGAGACAATGTATATGAATTTGGAAGCAAAGCAATATAAAATAAAATTTTTAACCAAAGACCATTATTGTAAAAATAGAAGGATAGCTAGTAAGATGTGGACAAAAGTCCAAAATGGGATGATGAAAGGGGCAAGGAAGCGGGGCAGGGGGAAAAGAGGAAATGACTACGGTAACAGAGCTTGGTGAGTGCAGGGTGTGTGTGAAGAAACTAGGAAAGAACCATTCGGGACCTGAAAAGATGGGGTAATGGTAGTCCTAGATCAATGGTGATTAATTTTATAAAGCACAACATATGAGTGATGATTTGAAACACAATGTGAATGTAGGAATGTGTGAAGCACAATGTACATAAATGACACCCAGTGTATATGAATTTTGTATGCAAACCAATATAAAAGAATAAATGGAGAGAAAGAAAGTATTACAAGACTATTTACATAGTTCACCAGTGGTAACATTTTACCAGTGTGAAAAGGTCACAGAATTAATTCAATGGTTCACGTTGAAAGAGATATTTGGCTATAATTTGCCTGGTGCTTTGATTTGATTACTGCTTCCATGGACACTGGTTGCCAATTCCATGGAAAATGAAATCCTTGAAAACGTCAATATTTTCTCTGTTTATCACAATATGTTTAACTGGTCCATTTGTGAGGAATTTTGTGTTCTTTATACTGAGGTGTACGAAGTATTGTCTTTGTTGATCTTCATAGTTATGTGCATCAAGTCCCCTTTGCTTTGGGCATGCAAAATTGTGTATCTGCACATAACATGTGGTTAATGAGTCTTCCTCCAGTCCTGATGCTACATTCTCCTTAGTATAGTCCAGCTTCTCAGATCTTTCCCCCCAGCCTTTACTGTGTTGCTGGGATTATATTTTATCTCCGGTCTCCAATGTATGGACTGGGTCACCTGATAGACTCAGCCACTAGGGGTCAGTAGATGCTTCCTGGGCAGCTCTCCTTCAGCCCTCACCCACCTCTGGATCCAAGCTTTCCTGTCAAAGATATCTGGCCATTGTCTATTTTTGCTTTTTCTTTTTTTTGTTGCTAACTCAACTATAGGAGTTCTGGTGGCGTAATCTATAGCATGCTTCACTGAAGATCAAAAGGTCCCATCCCATGTCTCCAGTGGTTCAAATCCACCAGTTGTTCTGTGCCTTGTCACATAAAGATTAACGAAATCCAGTTTGTACCTTCCAAGATGCTACAAATCAGAAGAGACTTGATGCCAGTGACTTTGAGTTTTGGGTTCAATTACAGTTTGATTAATTTTAAAACTTTCCCTTGTTGTTCTTTAATTATTTTGCATGAATCATTTAGTAGATTGTCATTGTTGTTAATTGTCATTGACTCAAGTGTGACTCATAACGACCCTATGAGAAACAGATCTAAACCTTGTCTATCTTATGCCATCCTTATCATCTCTGACATACTTGAGCCCACTGCAGCAGTCACTGTGTTAATCCATCTTATTGAGGGTCTTTGTCTCTTTTGCTGATTTTTCCAAGTCTCATGTCTTTTTAACCACATGCCCAAAGTAGGTGAGACAAAGCTTCACCATTCTTGCCTCTAAGGAGCTCTCTGGCTACACTTTCTCAAAGACATCTTTCTGTTCTTTTGGTAAACTGTGAGCTATTGAGTACTCTTCTCCAACACTATAGCTCAAAGGCATCAGTCCTTCTTCTGTCACCCTTATTCACCATCCAGTTCTCAGATGCATAGCAGGTGACCGAAAAGACCATCACTTGAATCAAGTGCACCTTGGTCTTCAAACTGACACCACTGCTCCTCAGTAATTTGGAGAAGTCCCTGACAGCACACTTTCCCAATGCACTGCATTTCCTGATCTCAGTGCTGGTACCAAGGATCCAAGTAAGATGAAATCGTCGACAGCTTCAGTTTGTTCTCTATCTATCATGGTATTGCTTATTGGTCCAGTAGTGCAGATTTTTGTCTTCTTGATGTTGAAATGTAATCCATATTAAAGGCTTTATTAAATTAGATGGCTGAAAAGTAAAAAAAGACATTTTACAGTGAAAGAAAATTCTGGACACTAGACCCCAGTGAGATCATCAGAGATCCAGAGTTCTAGGAACCCCTACTGCTGACTTTGCTGCCCTCAGGACAGGCTCTACCAAGGAGACCCTTCAGAGTTACAGGAGGACAAGGACACAGCATGCTTTTTGGAGGCCCAGAGCTGGGGGCCTGTCACTCGGGAGGAAGGGGGCCCAGGCTGTGCCTGGCCTCCAACCTCAAGAATAACCTGCTTTCCATCCTCCACGTGTGGAGACAAACGTCCAGGCAGGAGATGGGTGATGAGCCTGACTCAGCAGAACATCAAGTTCACAGCTGTCTCACTTCCAAAACCATGGGACAGGCATCTTTGCTGGAGTGTGATCTCAGGTGAGGACAGAGGTTGTGTGGACAGGCCTTAGAGTGCAAAGACCTGGGTATGCGGACAGCCTGGGTGTGTGGATGGATCTGGGTATGCAGAAGATGGTGGGTGAGTGTTGGAGGAGCTGACCTTCCAGGAGAGGAAGGAGCACTTGACTTAGCCAGACAGAGAAAGCCTGAGCTAAGGGAGAGGTAGCTGACCCTCGACACGTAAAAGAATGAAGTGTTCACAAAGGAGGAAATTTAGAACGTGAGTTTAGAAGCATCCTAGGACTGAGCTCTCATCTTGGAAGCAGTACCCATTCTTCCCACCTGCATCTGTTGGGCTCCTTTGAGCTGCTGCTACACAGGCCACATCAAGTGAGGAGCAGACGGACAGTGCTGCCAGCCTGAGGCAGCAGAGCCCAGGCCACATGGAAGCTGACGCTGCCACTCATGACCAGCCTCCTGCCTTTAGCCCTGCGTCCAGAGGCCACAGTCCAGTCCTCACCCTCCTGCTTGAGGAGGGGCTGCAATGGAGACCCAACACCAAACAGGAGTCTGGGGTGGAGGATGCCTGGAGACCAGAAGTGAGTCCTTCCCGAGAGGAGGCTCTCTAAACACTGCATGTGAATAGGAGTCCTTGCCAGGACACAGCCAAGTTATTCCAGGCCTCCACCATGTCCAGGTTTGCAAAATAAACCTTTACAAAGCACAGATGATGGATATACATGCTTGCAGGAGCATACACATGCTCAGGGGGACATGCATACTTGGAGGGGTCATGGATGCTCATGGGGATACTGGCATTTGAAGGGGGATGTGTACACCCAGAGGGGGACACACATGCTTAGAAAGACACATGCACTTGCAGGGAGATATTCACACTTGGAAGGGGACACACTCAGGGGGACATGCACACTTGAGGGGGTACATTGATGCTTGGAGTGGGACACACGACTTACAGCTCAAGACTTACAGCTCATAAGGACATGGATGTTGGAGGGGGACAGGGAAGCAAGGTGGCTGCCTCACCACAGAGCTCAAGGGTCTGAAAGTTCTACAAGTGCCAGAGGCAGCTGCTGAAGGGTCTTGTGCACCTTGGGTTAGCGGGTCTGTCCCAACCATGTTAGCAGGTCTTGAGTCTCCCCTCACCAAGGGAGAGACACATGCCAGCGCCTTGAGGGACCTGGGTAATTATAGGCAGAGTGGTACCAGGAAGCCACGGGTAGGGTGCAAGGATACCAGGCCTAAGCTCACCCACTAACACAGGAAAAGGGAGAAAAGACCCCCTACCCTACAACCCTATGGACTGTGGCCACATACATCTGATGTGACAACAGAAAGGATGCATGTAGTGATTGTCACTGGATCTTGTGGGATAGTCTGGGGGCCTTGAGTTGGCAAGTCTAGAGCAGGGTGCAGGCACACGATGAAGGACCGCTGCAGGGTTGGGTGGCAGCAGGGCTGGAGGCAGGCCTAGGATTCCTCACCCATCTGTAGCAGGGAGCTGATGGTGGCGTCCTTGCTGCTCTGCTGGGCCTCCAGCATGGAGTGGCTTGCTACCTTGCCCATGCTGGGGGACATGTCCTGGATGGCTAGAAGGTCCTCCTTGCCACAGTACGGCTGCACGGCCAAGTGCACAGGAGGCATGGCTGCAGGCACTATGCAGGGGCTGCAGTCCACGGGGGCCTTGCGATGGACATGGCCTTTGTCCCGCTCGTACAGGTGGGCAGTAGGGCCGTGGGCTGAGGGAGTGCCATCACGGTGGTCGGCAGTGACTATTAAAAATCTCCAGGTAGAACGAGTCCAGGCCCGGGGCGCCCTGCACTGAATGACCTTAGTCCGTGGATTCTTGACACCATTGTGTGCTGTAGAGTCTAGTACAAACATAGCCCAGGCATGTCTTGGGCTGTCCTGCCAACTTGGCCTCCACCGTTGTGTCTACGGCCCTACCACACTGCAGCTGCTATGTGGCTGGGGCGTCTGGTTGGCTCTGCTGCATGGGAGTGACATGCTTGCTGCCTGCAGACATGGTCCCCAGGACTCTGCCGTGTGCTTCTGCCACCTGAGAGCAAACAGCCCCTTCCAGAGCCTGCAACCTCAGTTATAACTTTAGAAAACATTTTTATTCTACTCATAACGTTTAGAGTTTTATTTTATTGTTATTTTTGTTGTTGTTATGTGTCATCGAGTTGCTTGCGACTCATAGCGACCCTATGAACAAAAGCCCTATACCCTGCTTTGTCCTGTGCCAATCTCACTGTCTTTGAAACACCTACCCCCGTTGCCCCGGCAACTGAATCAATCCGTTTCATCGAGGGTCTTCCTTTCGTGTGCTGTCCCTCCACCCTCCCAAACATGTGTCCCTCTCCAAGGACTGGTCTCTCCTTGTTACATGTCCACTGTATGTCAGACGAAAGGTCAGAATCCTTGCCTCCAAGGAGCATCCCGGTTTCACCCTCTCTAGGACAAACCTGTTCTCCAAGCAGTCCATAGAATGTTCAATACTTTTTTCCAACACCACAGTTCAAAGGCATCAATGCTCTTTCTATCATCCCTAGTCATTGTCCAGCTCTCTGATGCATAGCAGGCAATTGTGAAAACTATGGCCTGGATCAGGTGCAACTTACCCCAGACTGACGTCATTGCTCTTCAGTAATCTGGAGAGGTCCCTGACAGCTGATTTTCCCCAATGCAATTTGTCTCTTGATTTCCTGGCTGCTGGTACCAAACTAAACAATCTCTTCACCATCCATAATGATGCTGCCAATTGGCCCAGTAGTGAGAATCTTTGTTTTCTTGCTGTTGAGCTTCAATCCATATTGAAGGCTGCAGTCCTTGGTCTTCTGCAGCAAGCAGTCCTCTTCTGTTTCAGCAAGGTTGTGTCATCTGCATGACGCAGGTTGTTTATGAATCTTCCTCTAGTCCTGAAGCCACATTCCTCCTCATCCAGCCCAGCATCCCAGCAGATCTATTCCGCAAATAGATTGAAAAGGTAGGGAGACAGAATACATCCCTGGCATACATTCTTCCCTATTTTGAACCATACAGTGTCTCCTTGCTCTGTTCTAACTACTCCCTCATTGTTCAAGTATAGGTTTTGCATTAGCACAATCAAACGTTCCTGGATTCCCATTCTTCTCAGAGTCAGCCACAGTTTGTTGCATGATCCATACAGTCAAATGCCTTTGCATAGTCAATGAGACACAGACATTCTTCTGGTACTCTCTGCTTTCACCCAAGATACATCTATCATCAGCTATAATACCCCTAGTACTACAGCCTCTTCTAAACCCAGCCTGCACATCTGGAAGTTCTCTGCTGACTTGCTGCTCCAGTCATTTTTGAATAATTTTCAGCAGAATCTTACTTGCATGTGATATTAATGTGATTTGATAATTTCCACACTCTGTTGGGTCACCTTTCTTTGGAATGAGAACAAATATCAATCTCCTCCAGTCAATTGGCCAGGGGATTGTCCTCAAGATTTCTTGGTGAGCACATCCACTGCAGTGTTTGATTGTTGAAATATGTCAGTTGGTATGCCATCAATTCCTGGAGCCTTGTTTCTTGCCAATTCTTTCAGAGCAGCTTAAACTTCTTCCTTCATCACCACAGGCTCTTGCTCATACTTTGTTTCAAGAAATTCTTCTCAAAGGGGCCCTTTAGAGTAGTGAGAGAAGATCTTCACCCTGAAACCCACAGCGTCCCTTTTCAGCAGGAAGTAGCTAAGAGAATACGCCGTCCCCTTTTCCTTATGACTCAGGGTGAAGTCTCTCTCAGGGAGGAGTGATAGGGAATGGCAAAGGATACACTGACAAAGAAGATTAATCAGAACTGGCTTTGACAAGCACTGTGGCATTTGGACAAGAACAAACTGGGAGGAGGGTAGAGAGAATAGTGCAACAATGAATGAGTGGAAGCCCAAAATCTCTGTAAATGTTTATGAAAATTAATAAAATATAATTATAGAAAAAAAAAAAGAAATTCTTCTGTGTCAGCCAATTCCTTATGGTACAGTGACTCTATACTCTATCTTCTTTTAATGCTTCTTGGATCATTTAATATTCTGCCCAAAACATACTTAAGTGTTGCCACTCATGGCTTGAATTTGCTTTCAATTCCTTCAGCTTAAGAAACACTGAGTTTGGTCCTTTTGATTTTCTGACTCCAGCACTTTGCACATTTCATTATAATACTTTGCTTTGTCTTCCCGTGCTGCCCTTTGAAGTCTTCTGTTCAGCTCCTTAATTCCTTGATGTCTTCCTTTAGCTTTTGGCTTATCAGCACTCTAATGCAATATTCAGAGTCTCATCTTACTTCCATCTTGGTCTTTTCTTCCTCTTCTGCCTTTGTCATGACCTTTTTCATTCTTCATGGATGATATTCTTGATATCCTCCCACAGCTCATTTGGTCTTCGTTCATTGGTGTTCAAGACCTCAAACCTGTTCCTGAGATGGTTTTGAAATTCAAGTGGGATAGACTTAAGGTCAAGTTTTGGTTCCCATGGATTTGATTTAATTTTCTTCAACTTCAGTTTGAACATACATATGAGTAGTTGGTGGTCTGTTCCACAATCAGCACCTGGCCTGGTTTTCACAGCTGATATTGAGCTTCTCCAGCGATTCTTTCCACAAATGAGTCAGTAGGGGATCTAACTTCCTACAATGCCAAAACTGGGAAGTTTCTACTTACTTTTGAACTTATATGCAGAGATCCTGAAAATTCAACCACAGACCAATTCTATCAACACTGAGGTGTTTGCAACAGATTTACAAACCTTGTGCCAAATTTGTTCAATCAGAATCCGCATTTTAACAAATGTCCCATATGATTCTTACATGCTAGATTGATTCTTGCCCTAGAGAAAGGGCCTTCTCAACATGGCTGCTTCCAGACAGAATTGTAAAGCCAGAAGTGGGTGGAATGAGTTTGAACTCCATCCTCACACCATATATAAAAATTGACTCAAAATGGACCCAAGACCTAAATATAAGAAATTAAATTATTAAACTCTTAGAAGAAAATTGTAAGAGTGAATCTTTATGATGTTACAGTAGTCAAAGCCCTCTATAGATATGACAACAAAATTACATAAGCAACAAAAGGAAAAATAGGTAAACTGGATTTGATAAAAATTAGATTTTTTTTCTATAAACAATTTCATCAAGAAAATTAGAAGAAAACTACAGAATGGGAGATAATATTTATAAATTTTGTACCTGGTAATGAATTTGTATTTAGAAAACATTTAAAAAATCTTACTACTTAATAAAATGACAAGTAACCCAATTTCCAAAGTGGGCAAATAATCAGAACAGGCCTATCTCTAAAGAGATAGCACAAGGAAATATGATTAATATTATTAGTCACCAAGGAAATGCAAATAAGAACCAACCACAATGAAATCGCACTTCACAACAGCAAGACAGCTGGAATGAAAGTCAGATAAGGAAGTTTTTATTTAGGGGACATTAAGATTCTGTTAGGGAGCTCTAGTGGCCTGGTGGCAAGAATCTGTGCTGCAATCTCAAAGGCAGACAGCATCTACCAGTTGTTCTGCAAGAGACAGATGAGCAGTCTCCTCTGGACGATTAACTGCTTCTGAAAACCCGCCAGAGGGTCTGCTATGTATGGGTTGGTTCCAACTTGATGGTAAACAACAAGAGTCTTTTAATAGTGGTAGAATTATTTGGGAAAAGGTAGTGAGAATGAGATAATACAACTTGGACAGTGTAAACCATGTTAATTTAACTGTTGTTATGTGCCCTCGAGTCACCTGTGATTCGTAGCGACCCTATGTACAACATCCTTAAACCCTCCTCTATCCTGTGCCAATCTTATTGTCTCTGACACACCTACCCCCTTTGCCACAGTAACTGAATCAATCCATCTCATCAAGGGCCTTCCTCTCTTGCACTGTCCCTCCATCCTCACAAGCCTGACATTCCTCTCCAAGGACTGATCCCTTCTTTTAACATGTCCAAAGTATGTCAGACAAAGCTTCAGATTCCTTGCCTCCAAGGAGCAGCCTGGTTTCACCTTCTCCAGGAGAACCTGTTTGTTCTCATCGCAGTCCATAGTATATTCAATACTCTTCTCCAGCACCACAGCTCAAAGGCATCAATTCTTTTATCATCCCTAGTCAATTTGACTGTACTCACAGAAAATGCTGAGAGAGTCTATGTGTTTGTTTGGCTTTTTTAAATAAAATTTTTATTTTATACTAACTTATTTACAAAGTTTATATACATTGTTTTTACAAATTGTGCGACCCTATTATTTAGCACTCACCTCCCCCTGTCATCCATCCTTCCCCCTCTGTTCCCTCCTTCCCCCTTGGATCCTCATATATGTTTTACTAGTTATCTTACTATGTATACAATAATGGTCTTATACAGTATTTGTCCTTATGGGACTGAGTTAGTTCACTTAGCATAATGCTCATTTTCAAAATCATTGTTCCTGCATGCTGTGTAGTATTCCATAATGTGAATGTACCATAATTTCTCAATCTATTTGCTTGTGGTTGGACATCTGGGCTGTTTCCATGTTCTTGTGATGGTGAATAATGCTGTTATGAACATTGGTGTACAAGTCTCCGTTTGTGCCTCAGTTCTCATTTTCTCAGGGTATATTCCAAGCAGGGAATAGCTGGGTCATATGGAATTTCTATGTTCAGCTTTCTGAAGAAATACCAAACTGCCTTCCAGAGTGGCTGTACCATTTTACAATCCCACCAACAGTGTTTAAGAGTCCTGAGATGGTCTATGTTGTGTTGTATTTAGTGTCACCAAAACAAAAAGAAAAGTCAGATATATCAGATATAATATTCCGATAGCTCTGCATGTTTATATCTATCTATCTAGTTGGAACAGACTCAGCGCTGACCCTGCATTGGGTTTCCAAGGCTGTAAACCACACAGGAAGATACTGCTCATCTTTCCCTCTTGCAACTGGTGGAATCAGACTACCAGAGAGGCTTATCTTTGAGTTTGCAGCTCAAGGCCTTCCAGACTAGGTCATGTGGTCTCATGGCAAGAAGCTACAGTGCAATCCCCTACCATGCGATTAACTGCCTCTGAAAACCTGCCAGAGGGTCAGCTTCGGGTTGGTTCTGACTTTCTGGTACACAACACCACACACACACACACACACACACATTCTGGCGGTCGACTTAGGAGGGTGTTGCATCTTGGGGGTTCCAGTCCACCAGCTGCTCTCTGAGACAGAGATCTGTAGTCCTTTCCATAAATATCACAGCCCTGGAAACCTGATGAAAGGCCTCCATGAGTTGGAAGTGACTCTACAGTAATTGGTTAATGGCCAAGAATTAGAGCAAGTCATATAGCTTTGAAAGTTCCTAAGAAGTTCATGTATTCCCTTCTTTAACATATACATACACAGAATTTGTACCTTTTTAAGATTTTGTGGGGAGCATAAAGGTACCATTGTAAATGAGATGTTAACTATCGTGAATCTCCAGTCACAACCCGTCCATGCAAGTGAGTGGCCCGTTCAGTGAACAGACTTCCCTCGGACCTAGGCCTGTGGGGGTCGGGGGGGGGTTCACATTGCTGTGCTTGCTCTCCACCTGGGCTTCAGTGGAGTTCCCTGCTGGTCTGAGAATAGCTGCTGGGGCCTCACTTGCTATTTATATGTAAATTAGACATCAGTATCTTCTGGTCTTAGGGCCCCGGGATCAACTGGCAGAGATTTATAAACGTCATAGAAGAACTGGACTTCTCTCTCCCCTTGAGTTACCTAATAGAAGTCAAGGCTATGAAGCTTAAGGGCAGCCTTCTTGTCTGGGGGGGATAAGGAACCAGACTGGGACACAGGAAAAGGAGAAATAAAGTAGCTTTCTTGATGTTCCTGGGATGCTGGTAAACAAAACTGGGACATTATTTTGCTAAGGAAGGGTGAGCCCTTCTGCTAGTTCTGTTGCTAAATCTTAGAGCTCTGGTGAGGATCCTGGGGACCCTTTCATACCAGTTTACATTTGGAGCTGGACTATGTGAATCTTTGTGCTTAAAAACAAGTGTGATGTGGGGTCAACTTGAGTCCTGATCACAGTGCAGGGCTTGTCTCTCTTGTCACTGTTATATCCCTGGACTTCCTGCAGAATAGATGCTCAGCTAATATTTGCAGAAGGAATGAACTTAACAAATGAAGTTAAATGACTTAACCTCTCTTTACTATTGTACTCAAAGAGATAGTTTAGAGAACGGCCTTAATTTCTAATTAGGAGTAGAAATGGAAACTTTTCAATGGCCTGAGGCTCCAGCTACTATGTGTGTTTATATGTGATTACATTACACATATTGGAGTAAATGACAATTTCTTTACCCCAGCGTGGTAATTAACACTAGGCTCCACAGCTAAAGCAAAGAATGTGGATAAGTAGCTATGTTTTGAGATGGAATGTTGACTGCACTACAAGTTTGCATAAAAAAAGCAGATTACATACACAACAGTTACCATCAAGAAAACAAAAATACCACGGGACCAATTGGCAATATCATGATAGATGGGGGAAAAGGCTGAAGTTGTCAATGATTTCATTTACCTTAGATCCACAATCAATGCTCATAGTAACAGCAGTCAAAAAAATCAAACGATGTGTTACAGAGGGAAATTTTTCTGTTAAGAACTTCTCCAAGGTGCTAAAGAGCAGTCAGGCCAGTGTAAAGACTATGGTGTATGCCTAATGCAAGCCACGGTATTTTGACTAGCAGTCAAACGTGTTATCCATTTGTGTACCTCAGGGACTCCAAAAATTAAATTGTAGGGCAGTACAAGAATACAATCCCATCTGTATTTATATTCACCCAACTATGCATCTGTCTTTCCACCCACAGCAACTGACATAGGAAACTTCTAACTGTGGTTATCTCTGGGGAATGGAAATTCCATATTTTTGTTTGTTTTACTATTTCTCTCCCTCCTACCCCTATTGTGTTGAATCAGATCCAACTGGCACAGGAGGAGATTGTCCCTCCTTCTCCAGCAGAGCATATGATGGATTCAAACCACGTGCCTTTGGGATTGCAGCACAGCTTCTTGCCACCAGGCAACCATATCTCCCTGGCAATTCCATGTTTTATTGAGGTGGGGATGGGCGTTTCATTCCTAATCAATGTACTTCTATTGTGCTATTTGAAATTTTTCCTAGTAACATGTATGGTGGTAATAAAAGATTTATAAAGAAAGCTATTGTTCTTTTAAACCTGGAAGCGTGCTCTGTGGTCACAGACTACATGGCATTCTCCCACGCCCCTGAATTCTCAGCCGTGTGTTAAAGCTTAGCTCCTGTGTCACTCTTCTAGGAGGAGCACCTCCCTAACACCAAGCCTCGTTTACATCTCCCCCTACCTGTGTCCTGGCCCTTGGGCACAGCTCCAGAATATTCTAATCACACAATGCTCACAAACTCTTTTGTCTACAGCCTTGCAAAAACATGGTGCATGCTGGGTAAATACAGAGATGCTTCAAAGGACCCAAGGCAGAAATGGGACCCAGGAGTCATTAGAACCAAGACTTTGTTTCTCTAAATCTCATTTCTCTCATCTTCTTTATAAAATTCAAGCCACATGAGGGCAGGGATTTATGCCCTTTTATTATTCCCCCATCCCCACTATTTCCCCGGTGACTAGCACAGTGTTAGCACACCTATTGCTATCATGTTGACTTTGACTCTCAGTGACCTTCCTGGGCTACAGTCTTTGTGGGACCAGACTGTATTTCTCCTGTGGGGTGGCTGGTGGGCTTGAACCTTTGACCTCTTTGGCTAGCAGCTGAGCAGTTAACCGCTCTGTTATGAGGCCACCAGCACAGAACAGACACTCAGTAAATGCTTGTTTACTAGATGAAGGAGGAGTATGCCTGTTTCACTCTCCCTTTTTACCAGATTTTCTTGAAGGAGCTCCGATAGCCTAGTGGTTATATAGTCCCTCTGCCAATCCAAAGGCAGATGGTTCAAATCCCCCAGCTGCTCTCAGTGAGAAGGAGGGACATCTCCTCTGGTGCAATTTATAGTCTTTGAAAACTCATTGGAAGGCCAGTGAAGTTGGTTCCAACCTGACAGCAGTGAGTGAAAAAGTGAAAGAATTTTCCTTGTTCTGCTCTGTTGCCCATAGTCCAGCAGGTGCTCCATGTAGCTACATGAAGAGGTTGACGAGCTACACGTTCCTGGTAGGGGCTTCCTCTGGTCTAATCAGCTGTAGTCCCACAGCAGATACACCAATGATGGCAGCAGGGCAGTGGGGTACGGCTCTGAGAGTTTAAAAAAGGTGCTTTTAAAAAAGTGCTTCTGCAACAATTTGGAGTGTTCTCTGAGTGGAGCAGGGCAGAGAGGGAGCAGCATAAACAAGTGCTGGCGGACCAGTGAAGGGGTTTATGGTGACAGCTCCTATTAAGAGGTTCATATGAACCTTGGAGCTACTTTAACGTAGGTGATGCCTGAAACGATTTGTTCTTTTGCAATTAACATTGATCAAAACCTCAGCGTTTAGCGAAAATTGGGAGACGAACAAGGGCCTTGCCCTCGGGAGCAGGAGTGGGCATGCCCTCCAAGAGCAGGAGTGCGCATCATGGGCCAGGCCCTCCATTATAGAGCTGGAATTGGAGGCTAAAACTCCAGCCAATTGGCCCAATTAGGCCACAAACTGAGAGCTCCAATTAGAAGAACCCAATTCGTTCTGCCTTCTCCCAGAAAAGGGCAAGGAAGCTTTGCTATGCAAAGCAAGACAGGGGCTGGCCCTTGCTCGCCACGTTTCTGAGGGAGCGATCTACAAGAGCCTGCTCGTGTTGGGCTAACCTGGCACAGCCCAGGGGGCTGCCTGTAACCTTGCGCACGCCCGGCGCATCTCAATGAAGCTTCTGGCCGGGCCTCTGCCAAGCGGAACTGACATCCCGGTTGCCAGGAATCCCAGGCCAGGGAGGTGGGACTGACTGGACTCGGCCATTTGTCAGTGAGCCTTCTAAGATAACTGACTGCAGGGGAATAGGGAATCTACAAATGAGCTCAGCAAACAGGATAACACCTTCCTCGCTCAGCATTTGGAGCTGATACGGGACCCTTCCCCCAACTCTAACAGCGCATGTGCAACCTTGCACACTTGAACTTCGCTGGGCTATGATCTCCTCCATCTAGAGAGATAAACAGCTAACCTCCAGGGAGCTGAGACAAGTGGATGAGAAGACGATGCGAAACTGCATTTATTGAACACTTACTGTGTGCCAGGCTATTCCCAGCCTTTACAGGCTTTAGCTTACCATTTTCTTTGCATTATTTTACAAGATCCCAGAGAGGTGGAATAATTTGCCCCAAATCACATAGCTGTTCGGTTGCAGCACCAGCATGCAGCTGCCTCCACGGGGGCCTGGCACATCACATCACCATCCTGACTCACAGAGGGCAAGACACCCCACAAACAGGTGGCCGCTTTGGGGGAGGCAGTGGGAAGAGGATCAATAATGATAACCCCAAGTGGCCCACTCAAATGCTTACCTGCCTGAACTAGGCATCAATGTGTTCATGAAATAAAGTCCCTGGGTGGCCTTCCTGGCGTAGTATTAGCATATGGATGGCGGTGGGTTGGGTTGGGGTTGTTTTGTGTAGTGGAAAAAGTCACCCACTAGCCCACCAATCAGAAGGTTGCAGGTATGAATACACCCCCCAGACACTACAGCAAAAAGGCCTTGTGATCTACTGCCATGAAGATGACAGCTAAGAAAATCCAGTGGCGCTCACCTCTGTTATGAGTTGAGGGGCTCCCGGAAGGCAACGTACAACAAGATTTCACACTCAAATGCTGCGTCATCAAGAGCACCAAGGCTAGAGGAGATCTCATCCTCAGGGAGTTGTAAGGACAGGAAGAGGGGAGGAGCACAGTCAGCAGCTGTGCCTGGACACATTTCCTGCTTGCTGCCTCCTCTCATCCGGGGAGCAGAGCCTGCAGTTTCACCCACAAAATGCTGATGAGCTCCATGGAATGTTTACAACCTGAGCTCACTGTCTGTAACGATGGTCCTTCTGGCCTGAAGGGGGACTTACTGGGCAGGTACACATGGCAGGATGACATTTCAGGGTGGGCACCTCTTCCCTGGGCTGTGGAGTTGAGGGCTGGAGGGGAAGAACTTAGACCTGAGGGAAGGCTGACTAAGGGCTCTGGCAGGTCGTAAAAATGGTTGTAAGTAGCCAGTGGCTACTTAAATGTGAATGAGTGAAAATGAAAATTTCTAAACCAGTTGTAAAGGCAACCCTCCAGAGTTCACTAGCCATGTGCAGCTAGTGCTGCCTCACTGGGCAGCACAGATACCGAGTCTGTGCTCACTAGTGCGTTCTACTAGATGGTGCTGTGTGAGAGGTGGAGGCCTTATCAAAGCTGAGTATATGGAGACCTTGCTGTGCACCAGGCACAGTGCTAAAGCGCTTTTTTTTTCTATAATTATATTTTATTAATTTTCATAAACATTTACAGAGATTTTGGGCTTCCACTCATTCATTGTTGCACTATTCTCTCTACCCTCCTCCCAGTTTGTTCTTGTCCAAATGCCACAGTGTTTGTCAAAGCCAGTTCTGATTAATCTTCTTTGTCAGTGTATCCTTTGCCATTCCCTATCACTCCTCCCTGAGAGAGACTTCACCCTGAGTCATAAGGAAAAGGGGACGGCGTATTCTCTTAGCTACTTCCTGCTGAAAAGGGACGCTGTGGGTTTCAGGGTGAAGATCTTCTCTCACTACTCTAAAGGGCCCCTTTGGCAGTAGGAAACACATAGACTATTATGGAGATTGATTTTGGAATTCAGATGCACTCTTATTGTGTTTGGCTGTACATGTACATATCCTTCAAGATGTATCATGAGGGTGTTGCAACCTAGAAGACACAAATTTGACTAACAAGTTATAAGTACATGAGTCCAAAAATTATGGAAAAGTAAAAGAAAAGATTCTTTCATTGTTTTACAAACACTCCCCCAGGTCCCCTCCACCATGCAGCCCTCGCTCTAGTCTCCTGTGATGACAGAAATACCCAGTTACATCTCTCTTTTAGACGGTTCTCTCCCTCCTCTGTTTCAGTGCAGTATACATTATTGAACCCATCTTACTCAGTCTCTCCCCAACCCCAAGGACAGTCCCATTCTACAACAGTGGCATCATGTAATATTTGTCCTTTTGTGACTGGGATATTTCACTCAGCATAATGGCTAAAGCGCTTTATCTGCAGTACCTCAGCTAACCCCACAGCAATGCTGTAAGCCGGTGCTATTATTGCCCCACTTGGGAGTGAGATAAGAGGCTTCAAGGCTGTGACACACAGCGTATTGCTGCTGGAGCCAGTGCTCACCCAGATGTGACCCCAGAGATCCGGCCTGCTGCCTACTGCTTCACTGTGTCCCCCGTCCTGTGTTCCCAGACCCCAAAGTTTTCCAGGAACATCACCTTCAGGACACAAGACAGCATCCAGCACTCTTTATTGGCTTAGTAGATCTTTCCAGAAGGTTGTGTGTGTGTGTTGTGTAATATTTTTTCTTCACTGACAAAAGAGGACATTAAGTATTCACCTAATGAGGACTGTTACAAAGACAAGGGGGAAAATAATTGGAGAAGGACACTGGTGCCCTGGGGGTCACCTCTGGTACCGTGGGGCGGGGGTGAGAGGGCGACTGCTTCTCTGGGGATGCTCACTGCTCTGTTTGCATCAGCAGACTTTCGTGGGCAGGGGATTAATGATCCCACTCTCTATGTATTCAAAGACAGTGTAGGGGTCCTGGTCCCCATTGATGGTGATGGCATGTGTATAGTGGTCCTCCAGCTCAGCAGAGTTCCGGTAGAAAAGATCCATTTTGAGTTTGACCAGCTCTTCAGCATCCTTTGGGTTCTGCAGGAGCCGAGCCTGGATCTCTATGGTTGGGGGTGGCTTGTACATGAGGTGATACCTACAAGAGAGGAGGGGAAACGGATGAGCCATGGACCAGGCTGGGGAGAGGGCAGGGAAGGGTGGGACCCTGAGCTCTGCTGCTGGCCTACTTAGGGTACCTTGGTCATCACCATAAAAAAACAAGCATTTACTGTGCACCTGCTGGCTGCAAGCTTGGGTTGGGCCCTGAGGCCACAGAGAGACAGAAGACATGGTCTATGCCCAGAGGACAGAGGTGTGACCAGTGACAGGAAGAGGGAAGAATGTAGTAAGTGCCAAGTTCCTTCTTTCTTTCCTTATCTTCCTTTCTCTCTTCCTTCCAAACAACATTTATTAAACATCTACTATTATGTCTGACAGGCTCTAGTGGCTTAGTGATAAGGGGTTTTGGGGCCAACCCATAGGCAAGCAGTTCGAATCCACCAGCTGCTCCATGGGAGAAAGATGGGCTTTCTCCTCTTGTGCCGTTGACAGCCTCTGGAAACCTGCAGGAGGGTCAGCTATGAGTCCTTTCTGACTCACCAGTATGTAACAGCAACAAAAATACATGTCTGGTAGTTTATCTATTGTTGACAAGGCACGGTAAGCAAAATCGACATTGACAGTCTCATGGTCAAATGCAGGAAGAGAACACAGTATAATCCACAACAACAATGACAGATGACATAAGTACATGGGCAGTCACTGTGGGCAGAGGCCCTGGACAGCACAACGTGAAGGATATGGACCTAGATACAGGTTGGATCTGTGCTTCATAAGACTCCTGGTAGTGTCATTCCTCCCTCATGTCTGAGTCCCAGAAATAGTGGCCTGGTCACCAGGAGGGATGGCGGAGTCTACCACATAGCAGTTATTTATAAAACTCACAGCCACTGAGTTGGTTCCACCTCACAGCAAGCCTCCAGCAGGTTTTCTAGGCTGGAAGTCATAATGGGATGGGACCGCCTGTCTGTTTCCCTTGGAGCGGCAGTGGATCCAGACCATGTGAGACAAGACGCACAGCATCTGGCCTAGCAGCGCACGTCAGCGCTCCAGTCAATGGAGTATGCCATCAGAGTTTCTTTAACAACCAACCAGAGGCCCTTGTACTGATGATACTCGGTCAGACTGCAGAATAAAATTCAAGATTTACCTCCTGCAACTAGGAAGAAGTTCGAAGGTGAGCTGGTCCCTTTGAAGATGTGCTTGTTTAGGCAGCCAATGGGATGCCCCACAGTGAGAGGAAAGGTCCGGTGCAGCAGACAGATGGCTCCTACCCAATGAGTCCACTCACTTACACAGTCAATACTGTTGACCCAGGAGAGTACAGGTGAACATTTCTCCCACTTATTATGGTAGAGCTTTGAACATTCATTTCCTGGTTTCTCTTCCAGGCAAAGAGGGTCAACAGACTGTACAGAGGAGCCAGCTGATAAACCTCCTTTCCAGAGTCTCCAAACAGTAACCAGTATTAGCTCTGGAGAAGTCCTGCCATGGCACTAGGCAACCAGCCAGAGAGACGGGGCTCCTTGGTTGAACTGGATCTCTAGCCGCCCTCAGACGGCCAATCGTAAGAACCCAACACAAACCTTTCTCCTGTGACAGGATCGGTTCTTCTCAGGGTTAGTCGCTCAATGACAGAATCTAATGGTACATTCAGGAAAAATACCCTGTGGATAAGGAAAGAACAAATGCTGTGGTCAGAGGACAGCAAGCTGGACTCTCATCACCCAGAGACCAGCATCATTTCCCTGTGGAAATGATGCATGTGGTGGCTGGAGTTATCAGAATTTATTCCCTAGGAAGTTCCCAGCTCTCAGAGATTGCCACCATGGTCTCATAATCCATCTCTGAGATGGTTTCTCCACTCCCCTGATTCCATGGCAGCCCCCCAGGCGTATAACTCCAGACGCGGACCTCCCTGAGGGGACACGAGCAGTCCAGCTGAGCAGGACACTGTGCTCTCTTGAGTCACACAGACTTGGCTTTGAATCGCTCTTCATCATGACCTTGCCAAATGTGTGATTTAGCTCCTCTCAGCCTCAGTTTCTTCCACTGTAAAATGTGGACGTAGTTTGATGGTGCTGAAGATGTAATGAGATAAAGCCTGTGACAGTCCTCATTTGGACTTGGTCATACTTGATGTCCAAACAAAGCGGCTATTATTATTTTATCATTACATTATTGGATACTCATTCTGGGAGTCCAGACTCTTGACTGCTGTGAGCCCACTTTGGAGAGACGGCACTGGTTATTCACTGCTTCCTCACTTTCCCTGTTACAGAGGGGCCCCGGTCCCAAGGGAGAAAGACATTCAAAGTCAACAGTCCCATCTCAGACACCAAGCACTCACTTCTCCTGAAAACTCAGAAATTGAGACTGGAATACAGCACCTAAACTTCTAGTTCAAGGAGTGTAAGCCTCTCTATTGTTTTGCAATGGAGATCTTTCACCTTAACAATTGAGATGGATTTTATCTCAGAGACATTCAACAACATCTGGAGGTATTGATAAGGGAGAGTGCTGCTGGCATTTAGTGGGGAAGGGCCTAGGATGCTGCTGAACATTCTGTGCTACACAGCACAGCCTCTCATCAAAGAATTACTCAGCCCAAAATGCCAATGATGCTGTGGTTGAAAAGCCCTGCTTTCAGGATAAAGCACGGACGAATGGGACAGACATTTGTCTTGTTAGGAGAGGTTGGGATGTGTTGGGGTGGCCAAATAACCAGTTATCCCATGCCTACAGACTTAATTGATGCTTCTGTCTTTTAGTATTAAAGCATTCCTTTCCCACAAAAAAACAACTTCTAGAAGAGTCTCTCACTCATTTACTGTTTATTCATCCATCCTTTAATTAATTCAATAACACATTTAATTGAATGCCTGTTGTGTGCCAGGCTTTGTGGTAAGCACCAGTGCTTACCAATTCATTGTATGGAACTTAAACATTTTATTTACAAAAGTCATCATCATTGATTGATGTTTGCAGCTTCTTTTGGGGGTAACATCAGTGACATCAGTGACAACTAACACTCCCTGGGCACCCAAGGACGTGTCTTCATTTTGCTTTCAAGTAATTTACGTAAAGTCAGATCAGAAACATCCCTTGAAAAAAATTGAAGAAAAACACATGTAAACTAAGTTTTCTACCTTCCCTCACAGGACGGCAACACTCTCAGGAAGTCTTCGCTGCCTCCTCGTAGTTAGTAAACAGAAGAACCCTCTCACTGTCAGCGATTGGCTCTTGGGATTCTCCAGGTCAGCAGAGCAGGCTGCCACGAAGTAAAGCTCAGTGACCTGATGACAGCTGGTCTCTCAGGCCCAGAAGCCACCTTCTAAAGTCAGAGCAATTACAGACTCCAGACCAGCGTCCTGACTTCCACCCAGTGCTCAGGATCACTTGTGAAGTAGTGAATAAGGAGGGTGTCTCTTTATTTTATTAAAATTCCACTGCTTGGCTTTCCCTGCACAGGCAAAACCTCAATTAACTGGTACAACTGAAGAGAAGCCTATGATACGAGGGTTGGCAGGGATATTAGACATATGTGTTTATCTTTAAGGACTGGATCAGAGTTCCCTAATAGGTGTCTATGCTTCTTGCTCAAAATGCTGAATCAGTAGATATTGGGGTACTTAGGGGGAGCCTAGTGTTCTCCTGGTGATTGGAACTTTCTGGCCAAGGAGAACTGAATGAGGAATGCTTCAGGTTAGTTCTTTGACCCCCTATGAATTAGACATGAACTATTGCCTACATGAGAGAATATGTAATTTTCTGGGATGAGTGTGTCCATAGTTCTCTGGATACTCTAAGGACAGCCACTTCTTAAAAATGGTTATAGTCACTCTGGAAGGCAGTTTGGCATTTCTCCAAAAAGCTGAACATAAGAATTACGTATAACCCAGCTCATCCACTGCTAGGAATATACCTCAAGGAAAACAGAACTGAGATATGAACAGAGATTTGTACACCAAAGCTCACAGCAATGTTGTTCACAATGGCAAGAACATGGAAAGAGCCCAAACGTCCATCAACAAATGAATGGATTGACAATTTATGAGATATTCCACGATGGACTACTATGCAACTCTCAGGAGCAATGATTTAAAAAAATACTATATAACATTGAAGACATTAGAGAGCATTATGCTGAGTGAACTAACACAGCCTCAAAAATACAAATAGTACATAAAACTATTATTGTAAAAATAGCAGGATACTAGTACAATGTGTATAAATGTCCAAAGAAGGAAGGGGAGGGGTTTGGGGAAGGGTGGAAATCACAAGGTCACAGAGTTTGGTGGGTGGAGAGAGGGGGTGAAAGAATTAAGAAAGATCCAATGGGGATCTGAAAAGATGGGGAAACAGTGGCATAGATGTGATTAAATTTATAAGACACAATTTAGGTAAATGATTATAAGAAATACAATCCGAATGAAGGAATACATGAAATACAATGCACATATTTTTTGATGAATGACATCTTTATTTTTCTCATTTAAAGGCTGATAACCACAACTAATATTATTTTTTTAAAAATCCAACATCTCAATTGAAAAGGAGAATTGTATTCATTCATTAAGTGCTAATAGAGTTTTCTAAGACACAACTTGAAAATATCCAGCATGCATGTTTAATTTCTGTACAACAGATTTAAGATGAAGCATGTATGTTACATGTATCAAGACTTGATTATAAATTATCATAGTCATCACCATCATCATCATTGTCATCTTCACATTTCCTTTCAATAGATGGTTAACTGGCAGTATTTTGTGATGATCCCATATTAGTGGTAATAAGAATAGTTTTGGACCAAATTAATGATGGATTAATCAGGATATTCTGAACTGCTGATGTTGCTGGAATTGATACTTTTATAGCTGGAGACTGATACTTTTACAGCTGGGTATCTGGACTGTAAATTGCTACCCTGTGAGGGACACTGGAATCCCTACTTTAGTGGAAACAGACATGGTTTGTGGGGCTGGTATACCTAGTGTATACCTGTGGTATACCAGGTCTGCTAGTAATGTAACCAACACTTGGCCTTAAACTGTTATTCTTCCTGCAGCACCAGATGTCTTTTTCTGTATGGACTTTAGTCTATAATATGGAGCAATTAAGAAGTACCTATCAGATGGCAGTCTAGGACCAGAATATGGCTTGATCAAAGGCAAAGGAGTTTGATTTCTTTGCTGTGCAATATCTAATAAAAAATCTCTTTGGGGAGGAGAAGTGAAAGGTTGGTCTGCATGACACAGGATGTGCCAATTGCACATCATCTGGATCAACAGTTTCTTTCTTAGCATGGCCTGAATAAACTTTTACATCATCTAGAATTGCAGAACAACAACAGAATTGCAGTTATGTATTGGAAGACAAACTCCAACATCTGATTTCTAACTCTTGGCTCATACTCTGTAATGTCTACAACCTTGAGGATTTGTGCCATCATCTGTGCATCTTTCGGCATGCTCTGGGGAGAAGGCATCGTCCCAGACTCCACATTATCTGGAGATCAGACTGCTACTCCACGACCCTCAGGCCTGCCTTTAACTGTTTTTGGTGAGACATTTTTCTAGGTCGTGTAACCCCGGTATGTCCACCTTCTGTCCAGAGGTAACTCGTGGTGGCTGTGAAGCTGAACACTGTGACATTGATGTGTCAAACGTGAGAATGGTCACCTATGGTGGACAGTGCTTGGTGGAGCTCTCCAATTAAAACAAGCTTAAAAGCAGGAGTGGCATCCACTTCCATAATAGTTTGCTTCTGGAAAGCCTATGAACCTAGAGAAAGGACGAAAGTTATACAGGTGTCCAGGACTTTCATTCATAGGGTCGCTATGAGTCGCCTCTGACTCAACAGCACTTAACAACAACAATGTATTTCAGTCCTGATCCTGAGGCAAGCTCTTTGCCTAGTGTGTTTTCTTCCCCAATCCCTGGTGTACCCCAAAACAAACGTTGAGAGGCCACACTTTAAAGCTCAAGGCTAGAGCTCTCAGTCCCTTGCCTAGCCCCCCTCCTTCAGCATTATACAGCTGTACGCGCTTGAAATACAACGTACATTAATGAAATAAATTATGTCTATATAATAAAAGCTATATCTAAACCGAAAAACATGGTTATGAATCATTGCTTTTATGTGCCGCCGGGTTGTCTGTGACTCATAGTGACCATATGCACAATAGCTCTGAACTCTGTCCTATCCTGAGCCTGTCCCACTGTCTCCAACACATCTATACCTTTACCCCAGTGACCGTGTTTGTTAACCCATCTCATCCAGGGTCTTTGTCTCCGTGCCCTCCCTCCACCCTTCCAAGCATGATGTCCTTCTCCAAGGACTGGTTCCTCCTTGCAACATGCCCAAAGGATGTGAGATGGAGCTTCAAAATCCTTGCCTTCAAGGAGCACCTTGGTTTCATCCTGTCCAGGACAGACCTGTTTGTTATCTTGGTAGTCCATGGTGTGTTCAATACCTTTTCTCCAGCACCAAAACTCAAAGGCATTGCTTATTCTGTCATCCTTAGTCATTGTCTAGCTCTTTGATGCATAACCAGTAAGACTGTGGCCTGGATCAAGCGCACATGATTGCTCTTTAACACTGTAGAGAGGTCTCTGACAGTAGATTTTCCCAGTGCAATGTCTCTTTTGATTTTCTGACTGCTGGTGCCAGGAGTGTTGATCATAGAGCAACTGGTAGACTTGAACCATGGGTTTGGAGCAAAGCTCTTTACACTAGGCCATCAGAACTCCCTGACAGAAATTCATCATTGTTATTGTTGTTAGGTAATGCTGAGTCAAGAACAACTCATGCCAATCCTATAAACAACAGATCAGAACCCTGTCCTATCCTGTGCCATCATCATCTCTGACACTGTTGAGCCCAGTGCTGCAGTCTGTGTCAGTCCATCTCATTGAGGCTCTTCCACTCTTTCCCTGAACCTCCCGCCACCTTTCCAAACATATATCCTTTTCTAAAAAATAGTCTCCCCTAGAAACATGTCCAAAGTATAAGAGAGGAAACTTTGTCATACTTGTTTCCAAGAAGCATTTCTGGATGCACTTTCTCCAGCAACAACAGCAAAGTGCAACAGAGCAGCAAATAACAAATACTGGCAAGGTTGTAAAGAGATTGGAACCCTTATTCACTGCTAGTGGGAGCGTAAAATGGTGCAACCACTATGGAAGGCAATTTGGTGCTTTCTCAAAAAGTTAGAAATAGAAATACCATTTGACCCAGCAATCCCACTATTGGGAATACACTCTAAAGAAACCAGAACTGCCACCAAAACAGATACATGCAAACCATGTTTACTGCTGCATTAATTACAATAGCAAAAAGATGGAAGCAACTCAAGTACCCATCAGTAAATTAATGGAGAGGAAAAATTAGGGTATATTCATACAATGGAATATTACACAGTACAGAAAAACAAAGAACTCATAAAACATACAACATGGGTGACCCTGCAGAACATTAAGCTGAGTGAAGTATCTCAGTCGCTGAAGGGCAAATACTGCATAGCATCACAGGTCTGACATGAGGGTTTGGAAGATAGAATAGGGTAAGAGTGGATAGTTAACACTGCACTGGAACAGATGAAGGAAAGAACTGTTTAAAAGGAACATGTGATTAGGCATTATATGAACAACAGTAGCCCAGAATAAGAGGTAAATTGCAAAGAGGACTAGGGAGAGAGGGAGAAGGGAAGTAATTTTGTAATAATTAATGAACCTTTATAAAAACAAAAAAAAGTGAACTGAGGGAGGAGGAAAGGAGGGAAGGAGAGGGGTGAAAATGTGTAACAATTAATGAATGAAAATCTAACTTTTCTGTAAACTTTTGTTTAAATCACAATTAAAATAAAAAAATTATATAAAAATTATACCTGATAGAAATACATAAATTCTTTCTTTCATTTAAGCCAGTTTGAACTGACTAGTAACCAAAGGATACTTAGGATACCAAGTGTCTCTAATGTCATTTGCTTCTAGAAAATATGTGAGTTTCAAAAGCCATTAACCCTTGAGCCAAACTTTTTTTTAAGGCCAATTTCTCACACTTCCTTCTTCCTCTCTCATTCTGCTGCCCCTGTTCATGAAGTTTGCTTCCTCCAGATCTGCAGGAAGTCCTTCACGGGCCCTGACAAGAGCTCCAGCAGCCCCTCAAAGTGTGATGGTTTCCCGGCAGCCCCTGGGGGAGTGGAGCCTGGGAACCACGAAAGCACTTCATTTCCCTGCACATGTTCTTGATAATGACTTCTGTTTGCAATGTGCTGGAAAATAACCACCACCAAAGAAAACAAGGGAGATGGGGAATGTCTAAACATGGGGAGAGTAAGTGTTCCAGTGTGCTTTTATCCCTAGCACTCTGAACATGCTGGCTGCCCCGCCCCACCTCACACCCCTGTTATTTGGGAGGCCCAACAGCAACACCAGAACAAGGCCATTACTGGGGTTGGCAGTTGACAGGCTTCTCTGGTTGGTGACTCCTGTAGAGAAAAAATCTCTGATAATTGATGTTGCCTCATAAATCAACAAGACCACTTTTGGTCATTCAAAGGAATGGCTGTGACTGCCTGGCAAGTTCAGAAGCATGAGGACACCAAATTGGCACTTGGAAAGGCAGCTGGCAAGAGCCTAGCTGCAGGGGAGCCCTTCCTCTACAATGGAAGCTTCTGGTTATCCAGGTGCGGGGGCGCTGTGATGTGAGGTCTGGTGACGACAGCACTCTGCTGAGATCCCCGCCCTCCATGCACACCACCAGTCCCGGCCTATTTCTACCTTGCTCACAACAACACAGCCAGGCAAGGGATTGCAGCAATGGTGCAGAAAACACAGGGCAGGTAATGCAGGGTGGAGACCCTTCTGCAGCGTGTGCTTGTCAGCATGTCAGGTGTTTGGGTTGACTAGAGGAAGGAGCTGTTTGGGATTGTAGGATTTCAGGCTGGTAGATGCCTCAAAGGAGAGGCACTGGTGGACAACAGGCAAGTGCCCACCTGCTGACTGAAGTTGGTGTTTTGAACCCATGTAGCAGCTGGGGGCAAGGTGGAGGTGCGGGGAGACCTGGTGGCCTTCTCCCACGAAGATTACAGCCTAGCAAACCCTATGGGGAGGTGCTCCCCCTGTCACAGGTGGTCATTGTGAGTGAGAATTTACACAAGGCACTTACAGCAAACAGATGCCTCCCATGGGGAGGTGGAAGGTGAAGGTCTCTAATCCATTGGTCCTCAAAGTGGGGTCACTGGACCAGTAAAAGGTCTCCAGCATCCCCCATAGCCGAGAAAATTGGAGTCCAAGTTTTAATAAAGTCCATGGTGATTAGCAGGAAGGTTTGGTGGCCCAGTGGATAAAGGGTTGCACTGACGACCCAAAGGTAGGAGGTTAGAATCCATCAGCTGCTCAGAGAAATAAAGATGAGCAATCTCCTCCTGAGTGATCTACAACCTCTGAAAACTGACGAGGGGTGAGCTAAGAGTCCATTCCGACTTGATGGCACATGACACATGGTGATTTGGACATTGAAGTGGGAGAAGCGTTGCTCTTTCCCAAATTGATCTGGGGTTAAGAATCATCCAGAAAGTACCTTCCCAGTGCTAATGAAGTGAAACCTCCCAGGGAAGGGCTGTAGCTTAGTCAGCAGACAGGCGATTCTTCTGCTCAGGAAGGTGTGGAACCATAATTCTAATCCACACTTGGCTAAACAATAGAACTGTCTGTTGTTGTGTCCATCAAGTCAGAACCAATGCAAAGCTGACCCTCCAGCAGGTTTTCAGAGGCAGTAAATCACATGGGAGGAGAGTGCCCATCCTTCTCCCATGGAGCAGTTGGGGGATTTGAACTAAATGCCTTTGAGATCGCAACACAGCTTTTTACCACTAGGCCACCATCTAGGGCATCTTAGTCACCCTTAAGGCACAAATTGTGAAGTGCTATGAACTGAAAGTGTTGGGGTCTCCAAGGGTCAGAATTTGGTTTTCTAAGTTTTGGAGAACCTTAAGAATACTGAGGCGTAGGCCCCAAGTCCAAAGATTCTGATTTAATAGGTCCAAGTGTGGCAACAGAGGGGAGACTTTAAGAATTGTAATATGCAATCAAGGTTGAGTGCTCTGATCCAAATCTATTTAATGTAAAATATGGGGAAACTGAGTCCCAGTGAGATTAGAGGTTCTCAGACTGTTACTCAGTTACTGGTATCAGATACTCAACAAGAGGTGCCCCCTTTTCATCATACTCCATGAGGAACTGCATGGTGCAAAGCAAGCCTTTCTCCTCACAGACTTTGAGGCTCACCCCCTGCTCCAGAGCTAAACCCACTAGAATTTCAGGGCTGGCATTCTTTCCAAATCCATGGCTAAACGTGGTAATCTTGAAAGAAAGGCTATACAGCCAGTGGTTTTTGTCTCTTCATTTCAACCAGTAAGCCTCTATAATGTGCAAAGTCCTACTTTTAAAAAAATCCTATAATGTAGTTGCTAGACATTATGGCAAAGGCAGAAGGAAGCATTTTGCTGATGCTATGAGAATAAACTTACAGTGTAATGAGATTCTGAATACCCATACATGTATACAAATCAGTGGGTGTACAAAAATATAAACCATATTGTAATACTCATTTTACATGAACTATAATCCCAGGGCTACACATACTCTTGCAGAAAAGCAAAGAGGAGGAAACAGTCCTCATTTAATTTATGAGGCAGTGTGAAAATGACTTGGAGGCAATTTCTGACCTGTGTCTCTTGGCAAGGAGGAGAATCACCATCAACATCAACAGCCCAAGGCCGATTGCTGTGAGGTCAGTTACTGTACCTCAGTCCTCTAACCACTTTGCCAGCGTTGACACCAACTCCCCTCCCTTGGTACATTCTACTTCTTTGCTGGGTTCAGTAAATTATTGCAATAGCCAAGCAGAACTCACAGATCTTTCTCATGATTACGAGATTTGTTAGAGAAAGAATGGGTTTTTTAATCGACTTGTTCAGGATAAGACCTTCATCTAACCTGAAGTCGGCATCCAGGTCTGACAAGGACTAAATGTGGCAGTGAGGAATGGGCAAGTCAGTAGAGAAATCTAATTGGAATGAAAAAGTGAAACTTGAGCAGAGAGTAATGAAAGGAATTTTGGAGCAACTGGCTAATGAGGTGCAAGTGAAGTGTGCTGAAAACACATGGCCATCGAGTAGACCGCGACTCATGGAGACCCGGGTGTTACCGAGTAGAATGGCCACACAGGGTTTGCTTGGAGCAGATCACCAGAACTTTATTATGTGGTGCCACAAGGGACTTTTAGGTTAGGAGTTGAAAGCAAACTCCTAACTCCCATCTCCATGCTGAGACTAGCCATGCTCACCACCCCAAGGTAGAGTCAGTGAGAACAAAGAAAACAGAGCAGAAGGTCCTAGGAAGGAGCGAGAGACCAGAACTAAGGCCAGAAACAATGGCCGCAGCTTTGGGTGAACTTTTTCCTTCCCCACTTCCTCGTTTGGAGCCTGGTACCAGAGGTACCGGGACCTTACGTAATAGCAGCTGACCCTGCGGAACATGGCAAACATTCATCATAGAAGCAGGAGTTGCCCCTCACCACCAGTCAGAAAAAGCCACTAAATGGAAAAGCAAATGAGTTCAGGTAAGGGAGAACAGGGCATTACCACCAGCACGCAGCCCCTAGCGCCTTGTTCATCTCACTCTCAGGAGGGGCCCACTGTCTGACTTCTGGTGCAGTGCTTTCTACTTGTATTCTTTTACTGGTGGGGTGCTGGTGAGTCGGAGATGACTCCTAGCTGACCCTCCAGTGGGTTTTCAGAGGCAGAAAACCACCCGAGAAGAGACTGCCCATCCTTCTCCTGCCGAGCAGTTGGTGGCTTTGAACTGATACTAATCACTTCTGTGAGGGTCTCTGGCAACATGGTTCTGGAATCTGCTAGTTTCCTCTGAGGTATTCTACCCTGGGCATCTGCTACACTGAAACGAGAGCCTAACACCTCCCAAAGGAGTAACAAAATAAAGTCCAATTTGAGTGCTGTTGTTTACTTAGGTCACCTGCAAAGTCTCTGCCATCCAAATGGACTCCCTGTGAGCTGTCATCTGAGCACAGGAGCTGAGTCTGCCCCACTCAGGGGTTTCTTCTGTGCCTGGCATATGGTCATGAAGGGTGAGTGTGATTGAGGAAGTCACCTGTGGCATCTTAGGGACCTTTCTATGTCCTAGCAAAGTGCCCCCTCATTCAAATGGGATCAGTTCCTAAATCCTCCTGACGGGTGACCCAAATGGTAAGCAAAGTTTCTCTAGTCACAGTTGTAAAAGATTAGGCATAAGATATGTGAAGGAGAAAACAATAAATAATGCTGGCCAGAACTGGGGCACAGGATCAGCCTGGAGCCAGGAAAAGGCTCTGGCCAGAATTTTAAAAATTAATATGTATAGTTGTTGTTGATTGCAGCCAAACATGACTCATAGTGACCCTATGAACAAAAGGCCTGAAGCCCCTCTACAACTATCGACATTTATCAAAGTTCATAGAGTTTTCAGAGTCTGATGTTTAGGAAGTGGATGCCACTCCTGCTTCCAAAAATATATAAATTGTTGTTTTTACTCTAACAGGAGAAGCAATTGAGAAATAAAGGCTAGAATCTCCAACTTTCTGGAACACCCCCCACACCGTCCTCCTGCCCTCAGGGAGCAGCTGCAGTGTCTTCTGGACTCCTTGAAATAAAAGAGAGCCTCCCGATGGCCATTTCTTGTTTAAAACTGTGCATAATTGATAGTGGCAAATCTGCCCCAGCTGCATCTAAAATCTCTCCAGGGGCAAGAAAACATTCTCTATGACTATCATTAACTACTAAATTAGCAAGCATTCCTGGCAGTTTACAACGTGCCATACAAAATGCAGCAGTCTGGTCTAAGAAGAATGACCCAAGGATCAAATTCCTGCATAATCGATCTTCATTTTAAAGGCATCTTAAAATTTCTGTCTCCCTCACCAACTGGGAAGGAAAAGAAGAATCCCTCTGCACACTGCCACCCAGACTGGCGAGCACCAGACAACAGAATGCAAATCATCGCCAGGCAGGAAGTTCTGCAAACTTCCTAAAAAGAAAGGCAGATAAAACTAATGCAAAAAGCGCAGTAAGCAAGGAGAAGGCCAGTTAGGAGTTAAGTGATTTACAGGTTTCCCAGGTGCATTCAAGAGATGCTGCCCTGCCATGGGCTGAGGGAAGCAGGAGAGGGATTTGGTTGCCCAAGAGGTAGGAAGGAGAACTTACAGGCCATCCTCAGCAAAAGCAACTTGGAAGTATGTTAAGGTATTTGCAAGATCTGAGTTGACTCTGGGTCAGGAAACAGCATCTGTGTATGTGGGGCCATGTCCTATGAACACAAGATACTAGACCTGTTCTGAGTTCTTGGCAGGATCTAGAGACTTTTAAATGTCTTAACATTGATGTTTTAGTCCTTGAATCGACTTCCAGTAACTCTTCAGACTTTATGATGGTGGGGTTTTTTGTTTTCATTCATTCACTCACATGTGGTTGTTATGTGTCATTGAGTCTCCTGACTCATAGTGACCCTATGCACAAGAGCGCTGAGCTCTGTCCTATCCTGAGTCAACCTCACCATCCATCTCTCATACCCCTACTCCTATTACTAGTTATGGTGTCAATCCATCCCATCCAGGGTCTTACTCTGCTGCACTGTTCCTCCACCCTTCCAAGCATGCTGTACTTTGAAGATTGGTCCCTTCTGGCAATGTGCCCACATTAAATCAGAAAGAGCTTCAAAATCTTTGCCTCCAAGTTCACCCTCTCTGGGACAAATCTGGGACAAATTCTTTTGGCAGTTTATAGTATGTTCAATACTCTTCTCCAGCACCACAACTCAAAGGCATAGATTCTTCTGCTGTCATCACTGTCCAGCTCTCTGATGCATGACAAAGAACTGCGAAAACCATGACCTGCATCAAGCACAGCTTAGTCTCTAAATTGACACTATTGCTCTGTAGCACTCTGGAGAGGTCCCTGACAACAGATTTACCTCATGCAAGTAATCTTTTGATTTCCTGATTGCTGGCACCAGAAGTGTTGACTGTGGAACCAAGCAACTTATACCTGTGAACAGTCTCAATTTCTTTTCCTTCTATCATGGTGCTGTCAATTGGCCCAGTGGTGAGAATCATTGTTTTCTTGATGTTGAGCTTCAATCCATACTTCAGACTACAGTCCTTGATCTTCGGCAGCAAATGCTTCAGGTTCTCCTCAATTTCAGCAAGCAAAGTTGTATCATCTGCATAATGCAGGTTGTGATGAGTCTTCCTCCAATGCTGATGTCACTTTTCTCCTCATAAAGTCCAAATTCCCAAATGATCTGTTCTGCATATAGATAGTAAAGGTATGGATACTGGATGCATCCTTGATGCACTTCTTTCCTCATTTTGACCCATGCGCTGTTTCCCTGCTCTGTTCTGATGAATGCCTCTTTGTCCAAGCATAGGTTTCACATGAGCACAGTCTAGTGTTCTGGGCTTTCCATTATTCTCAATGTTAGTCACACTTTGTTGTGATCCACACAGTTACATGCCTTTGCATTGTCAATAAAACACAGACATTCCTCTGGTATTCTCCTCTTTCAGCCATGATTGATCTAATGTTAGCTATGATGTCCCTAGTTCCACGGCTTCTTCTAAACCCAGTCTGCACTTTTAGTAGTTCTCGGCTGATGGGATGTTCCAATAGGTTTTGGATAATCTTTAGCAGGATTTTGCTTGCGTGTGATATTGTTTGATAATTTCCACACTGTCAGATCACCATTTTTTTTTTAAATGAGAATAAATATGAATCTCTTCCAGTCAGTTTGGCCAGGTAGCTGTTCTCTTGATCATGGCACAGTCTGATGAGTGTGTCCAGGGCTGGATCTGTTTGTTGAAATATGTCAACTGATATTCCCTCAATTCCTGGGTCTTGTTTCTTGCCAGTTCCTTCAGCGCAGCCTGAACTTTCTCTTTCATCACCATTGCCATATGTTGTTTCATGAAATTCTTCTGTGTTAGCCAATTCTTTTTGATATAGTGACTCTGTGTACTCCTTTCATCTTCTTTTGATGCTTCATGGATCAGTATTACATGCATTCAGTACTCTGCCCACAGCATCCTTAAGTATTATTACTCGAGTCTTGAATTTGTTCTTCAGTTCCTTCAGCTTAAGAAAGGGCAAGGAAGTTCATCCCTTTTGATTTTCTGACTCCTTGCACATTTCATTATAATACTTTGCTTTGTCTTTCCGAGCTGCCCTTTGAAATCTTCCGTTCAGCTTTAACTTCCTGATTTCTTCCTTTTGCTTTGGCTTCTCAATGTTCTAGTGCAATACTGAGAGTCTCTTCTGACATCCATCTTGGTCTTTTCTTCCTCTTCTGTCTTTGTAATGACCTTTTGCATTCTTCCTGGGTGATATATCTGATAGCCTCCCACAGCTCATCTGGTCTTCATTCATTAGTGTTCACGGCATCAAACTTGTTCCTGAGATGGTTTTTAAGTTCAAGTGGGATATACTTAAGGCCAAATTTTGGTCCTTGTGGATGAAATTTCTTTAGCTTCAGCTTGAACTTGAACTTGCATATGAGTAGTGGATGGTCTGCTCTACAATCAGCTCTTGAACTAGATTTCACAGCTGATATTGAGCTACTCCAATAATTCTTTCCATACATGTAATCAGTCTGATTCCTGTATAGGCCAGCAGTTGAATCCATGTGTATAGTTGCCATTTATGTTTCTAAAAGGTATTTGCAATGAATAAATCATTGATTGTACAAAATTCTACCATTTTATCTCCAGCCTCGTTTCTTTCGCCACATCTACGTTTCCCATACATTTTATAACATTAATTACAATTGCAAAATGCCATAATTCACAATGCCCTATTGAAATCTCACTGCACCTTCCCTTTCCCTCCACTTATCTATTTACTATTCTCTGCTCCAATCCCTGCCTGTCAACCTTCTACAATTTTTTCTGTATGTAAACTTTTCCTTAGACTCTATGATGATGATTTGTTATGATTAAGAACCTGCTTTTTTGTTCTATCTGATCAGTATAATTTGGCCATTATCATGCATCCTATATAGTCCAGGGTGAATTCAGACACAGTAGGGTAGAAATATTACTTTGTTCAGATTACTATTTTGCTACCCCAACAACTTTTAAACAACTTTTCTTAAAAATGAAGTGGGAAGTAGTCTCTTAGTTATCTGGTGCTGTTATAGCAGAAATATCACAAGTAATGGCTTTAATAACCAGAAGTTAATTCTTTCACATTTTGTTGTTGTTGTTATTGTTAGGCGCCCTCTAGAGTAGAACTCTTAGCGATCCTGTGAATAAAGATCTGAACCTTCTCTATCCTATGCTGTCCTCATCATCTCTGACATGCTTGGGCCTATTGCTGCAGTCACCATGTCATCTATCTTATAGAGGATCTTCCTCTCTTTCACTGACCCTCCACCTTTCCAAGCATGATGTCCTTTTCCAAAGAGGAGCCTCTCCTAACAATGTTGTTGTTGTTGTTATGTGCCATCGAGTCGTTTCCGACTCATAGCGACCCTATGCACAACAGCTCTAAACCCTGCTCTATCCTGCGTCAAGCGCACCGCCTCTGACACACCCATCCCAATTACCCCAGTCACCGAATCAATCCATCTCATAGAGGGTCTTCCCCTCCTGCGCTGTCCCTCCACCC
>NW_006399891.1:7397917-7405433 GCF_000299155.1 Elephantulus edwardii | reverse complement strand
CTGTTCCTCCTCCCTTGTGTTTCCATACTTGATGGTTCTACCTAGGTTGCCCTTTTTGTTAATCTGCGTGTGTTCTGTTGTGCATAGGGTTTTCACAGGCCTGCTATTTCAGAAGTGGGTGGCCAATCCTTCTTCCTAGTCTGTCTTAATCTGAATGTTCAGATTTAGAGGAGTATCTAACAGACAGCATGCCCAAAGTATGTGAGATGAAGCTTCACTATCCTTACCTCTGAGGAACACTTGGGATGCACATTTTCCAAGACATAGCTGTTCTTTTGACAGTCCAAGGGACATTCAGCACTCTTCTCCAAAACCACAAATCAAAGGCATCAGTTCTTCTTCTGTCATCCTTATTCACTGTTCAGATGCATTCCAAGTGATTGAAAAGACTATGGGCTGAATCAGGTGTATCTAATCTTCAAATTGACATCATTGCTCCTCAGTTATTTGGAAAGGTCCCTGACAGCCGACTTAACCAATACAATATGTCTCTTGATCTCCTGAATACTGGTACCAGGGGTGTTGATTGTGGCTCTAAGTAAGATAAAATCATTAATAATTTCCACCCACCACCCCCCCATCTATCATGTTGCCTTTTAGCTAAGTTGAAAGGATTTTTGTTTTTCTGATGTGGAGACGTAATCTATATTGAAGGCTGTAGTCTTTGATCTGCTGCTGCAAGTGTTTCAAGTCCTCCTCACTTTCAGCAAGCAAGCTGAAAGAACTGGAAAAAAAATTAAGCCTCAAGTTGCAATACTGAGAGATGCGTGAGGCACAATCTTGAATAATCCAGGAAGCATCAAAAAGAAAATGGAGGGAATGCACCAAAAAGAACTGGCCAACAAAAAAGTTGTATACGGTAGAGAGCTAATAGTGATGAGGCAAGAAATTCAAGCTGCTCAAAGGCATTTACCAAAAAAAAAAAGGCCTCAGGAACTGTTAGGATACCAATTCACATGTTTCAACTAACAGATACAGTCCAGTACATGACTACCAGGAAATTTAGAAGACCTGGCCAACTCACTGGAAGAGAGCCATCTTTGTTCCTATTTCCAAGAAAGGTGATACAACAGAATGTGAAAATTATGGAACAATATCTTTAATATCACACACTAGCAAAATATTGCTGAAGATAATCCAAAAACATCTAGAACTGCCAGAAGTTCTGGTTGAGCTTAGAAGCAGCTGTGGCACCAGGAATATCATTGCTGATGTCAGATGGATATTGACTGAAAGCAGAGAATACCAGAAGAATGTCTATTTATGTTTTATTGACTATGCAAAAGCATTTGACTATATGTATCACAACAAACGATGGCTAATTTTAAGAAATGGGAATTGCAGAACACTTATGTTTCTATGAAACCTATACCTAGAAGCTGTTGTCTGAACAGAGCAAGGGAATATTGCATAGTTTAAAATTAAGAAAGGTGTGCATCAGGGCTGTTATCTTTTCTCTATGCCTGTTCAACCTGTATGGTGAGCAAATCATTTGAGAAGCTGAACTTTATGAAGACGAATGTGGCATCAGGATCAGAAGAAGAGACATCAACAACTTGCGTTATGCAGATGACACAATCTTGCTTGCTTAAAGTGAAGAGGGCTTGAACCTTCACAGTTTTGGAAAGTTGTTGTTGTTGTTGTTGTTAAGTGCTGTTGAGTCGCAGGCGACTCATAAGGACCCTATGAAGGAGAGTCCTCGACGCTTAAGTGCCTTTCATTCTCTCTCCAGGTTCATAGGGTTTCCGGAGGCAAGCTATTACAGAAATGGATGCCGCTCCTCCTTCCAAGCTTGTTTTAATTGGGGAGCTCCACCCCACTCTGTCCGCATTGGGTAGCCAACCATTAATGCATTTGACACATCAGTGTCACAGTGTTCAGCCTCACAGCAACCACAAGTTACCGCTGTACGGCAACTTGTACACCAGGGCTATATGACCTAGAGGAATGTCTGAACAAAAACAATGAAAGATAGGCTCGAGGGCCGCAGATTAAAAGTCACCCACCTTTGGCTTGGTAGCATCACTTTCTGTTCACTGGGCCAGCTGATTTCTCTTTCTCTCTATGTTGATGTTATTGTTGTTAAGTGCCGTCTAGTTGCAGGCAACTCAGCGACCCTATGAAGGAGAGTCCTCGACGCTTGGGTGCCTTTCATCCTCTCTCCAGGTTCATAGGGTTTCTGGAGGCAAGCTATTACATTTTGGAAAGTACAAATCCAAATTCAGGCACCAACTCTAGGGGAGGTTTTTTCCTCTCATTCAACTCTGGAGTAAGGTCCTTTCTCTTTTCAGCCCCTGTAGGCCTGCCATTCCTCGGCAAGCTCCGTGTGTCTTAACATTCATCTCCTCCCAGGTCTACATGGTTCTTACCACAGATATCTGAGTCTAAAAGATGCACTCTACTCCTGGCTCTTCTTTCTTGGTGGTAGTTAAGTAATTCTCTCAGCTGTCTTCTCTCTCCTTTAATCTCTTATAAAAAGAAAAGGTGATGCAGGCTATATCCCAGGGAATCTCCCCTTAGCATCAGGGCTGTGACCTGAGTAAGGTTGTTACATCCCCGCCTAATTTCATTTTACAACTAACTGATCACATCATGGGAAATGATAATGTCATTACATAACTGCCAAACCACTGAGAATTATGGTCCTGCTAAAATATTTGGGGTGGTGGGGAAATGTGAATAATTCAATTCATGACAGGTGAGTTTGGGAACTTTTATTTGGGGGATTCGGTCTTGAGGCATAAATAGTTTCCATAAAGAAGGTCTGATCCATCAGAGAAGAGGATCACAAAATTAAAAGTTAAGCTTTGTAATTCCTGAGTGTAATTGCAAGTAAATCATGGCATGGAAAGATACAATATTCAAGATATATTGCTAACTGGGAAAAAAAAGTTGTAAATCAGATGGTACTATATGACTCTATTTAAAAATGTAGAGACAAAAATAAGTCTGGAATGTTAAGAATGATTGTTTCTGGGTACAGAAATATGTATTATTTTTTTCCTTTTTAACATAATTGTATTTTCAAAACTTTTTATATATATTTTTTAAAGAGAGACCAAATTGGAATATTTTGTTAAAAGACAGTTACTATATTAATTATACTACATATTAATCTAACAGAAAAATCCAGGCTTGGTGCAAAGGAGTCTTGGTAGTATGGTGATTCCACTGTGCTTAATAAAGCATTGAGCTACTAGCCAAGAGCTCAGTGGTTCTAACCCACCTGAAGCCCATGGAAGAAAGAGGAGGCAGTTGCTTCTGTAAAGACTTAGAGCCTTGGGAACTCTTTAGGGGTTCGATTCAGTCCTATCAGATTGCTCTGTGTAAAAAAATCAATTCAACAACAATGGGTTTGGTTTTGGGATATCACTAGCAATAGTCCAGCCTTATCTGCACCAGGATCAGGCTCCAAAGAGGAAGAAGCTAGACTTGGTAATAGCAGAAGAACCAGATCTTTACAGTGGTAGGTGGGCTTAGAGTTTGCAGAGTACATGTTCTTATTTAGCCCTCATACAATAATATGCTGGTAAGGCAGCACCCAGTGTAGGGATGAGAGCAGAGGACTCCTCTATGTGTAGCACTTGCTAGTTTACATGTGTTGGGGAATGTTGGGGAGGAAGGGAGGGCCTCTGCCAGGACAGATCACCCAGCTCCAGGTAAGTGCAAGCCTCCCTACGGTCCTTAATATGGGATAGAGAAAGCTCTCCTGTGTTTGGCTGTACTGGCCTGAGAAAGCTTGCCACCTGAGAAGATGGCTGCCTCATCTGTTGAGCTGGGAGTAGTCCACACAAGGCCAAGTTTCTCCTATCCAACCTGCATTTCCCACATCTACAAGCCCACCCTATCCTGTCTTCCTGTTTACTTGCTTGTGTATAAGTGCGCTGCAACCCCCAATAAAATTGAGCTGGATTGACTCTCTGAACAGCTCCTGGAGTGGTGTGTCTCCATCGTGCTTACCCCAATCAGGGTGTCACTGTTTGTTGCTGGTGAACAATGACATACATGGTATAAATACTCCCAACAGTCAATTTCAAGTTGCCAACATGACATCATTAGATGTGGAGCTGGGAAGAGATGTGCACAATGGGATCTCAAGAGGTGGTGCAAGGCAACGCCATCACATCCCTGCCACAGCTATAGAGATGTGGCTGGTAGTACTGGTCTCTGTTGTTGTTAAGTGCCTCAAAGCAAACCCATGAACAACTGATCTGAACCCTGTCCTATTCTGTGCCATCCTCACCATCTCTGATACACTTGAGCCCACTGCTGCTGTCACTGTGTCAATTCATCTTGATGGGGATCTTCCTCTTTTGTTGACACTCCAGACTTCCATGCATGATGTCCCTTTCCAAGGAATAGCCTCTCCTAGAAAGATGCCCAAAGTATGAAAGATGAAGCTTTGCCATGCTTGTCTCCAAAGAGGACTCTGGCTATACTTTTCCTAAGACACACCTGTTCATTCTTCTGGCAGTCCATTCTTCTCCAACACAACTCAAAAGCATCAATTCTTCTCTGTCATTCTTATTCATTTTCCACTGTTCAGATCTATAGCAAGTAAGTGAATAGATCATGACCTGAATCAAACACACCTGAGTCTTCAGGTTGACATCATTGCTCTTCAGTATTTTGGAGAAATCTCTGACAGCAAACTTGTCCAAACCAATGTCTCCTTATCTCCTGTCTGCTGGTACAAATGATGTTGATTGTGAAACTAAGTAAACAAAATCGTTGACAGTTTCAATCCTTTCTTTACTTACCATGATGTTACCCACTGATCCAGTGGTAAGGACCTTTGTCTACTTGATGTTAAGATGCAATCCATATTGACGTCTGTAGTCTTCAATCTTCTGCAACAAGTGCTTCAGATACCCCTTGCTTTCCGCAAACAAAGTTGTGTCATCTGGATAGTGCAAGTTATTGATGAGTTTTCCTCTGATCCTGATGCCACATTCTTCTTTATAGAGTCTGTCTTCACAAATTATTTGCTCAGATTATGCCTATACAGATTGTATAGGTATGGAGAAAGGATCTATTTTCCAGCTACCAGGAAGCAAAGCAGCAGCACTGGTAGTTGGAAAGATTAAAAAAAAAAAAATAAAAGAGGCATTACTGTGGAGTTGCAACTGACTCATAGCTGACCTTTCAGTGAGCTTTTGGAAGATGTAAATGGCATGAAAGGAGACTGCCCATCCTTCACCTGGGAAGCCCCTGGTGGATTCAAACTAGCAGCCTTTAAATTAGCAGTGCAGTTTCCTATAGACTATAAGGGATGAGTAGGTGAATTAATTTCTAGGTTTCTTAAGAACAAAACTCTTCTTCCAACAATGCTGTTAAAAAATCTGCATCTCATGAGAAGTTGACAAACACATTCCAGTATCCTCTGCTGCAGCAAGTCTTGAACCTTTCTTCTTTTTTTAACCATTCCTTTTACCATTGTATTTTTTCCCCAAGGTGCTACAGAGAAGACTTTGACATAATCCTTCCCATAACTGGAGCGTTTCTCCATGAATCTCTCTATCTTGCTGGCTTAAATTGTAATTGTTTGCCCCATATTTGTCATCATCATCATCACCTTGACTTTTATTGATACTTACATGTCAGGCACTTGCTAGTATCACCTGAGTTATCTCATTTAATTGCCATAGCTATGATAACATCTATTTCATAGATGAGAAAGTTCAGGTCCCAAAGGAATTCTTGTTGTGTGCCATCTAGTTGGAACGAACCCATAGCTGACCCTCCAGTGGGTTTTCAGAAGCAATAAATTGAATGGGAGGAGATTGCCCAGCCTCCCACACAGCACCTGGTGGGTTCAAACCATGTGCTTTTGAGATTGCAGTGCAGCATCCTACCACTAGACCACCAGAGGTCCAACGATTTAGGTGATGTCTTTAAGGTTATACACAATTATTAAGAGTCTGACTCTAGGACCAATGTGCTCCACCACTTTCCTAGAGGTTAAATGATTCTGCTTCATTTCCGAAAGTTGTTGGGCATTATGGAAACCAAGAAGTGAACCGTGAACCCTGAAACTAGTAGGGTTTGGAAGATACGGCTGGGGTTGCTTACACATTTCTCTTCTCAAAGGTTGACGAGACTCTATCTCTGACCCCTTTGGGCCAAAGCCACCACCTCAACTGTATCTCCAATCATGCAAAAGGCACCCCATGGGACTCCCTCCTCACCAGGCCTGGGAACAGGAAGCATAGCAGCCTCTCTGCCTTAAAGATAAATAGCTCAGATTCCAACACACCCTTCCTCCCCAACCACTGGCGCCTTGCCTGAGGAATCCGCCGCCGTGTTTGTTAAACCCACACTTTAATTACTCCAAAATTATGTTAAATCCTCGCATAAATATTGCAGTGGCATCCTCCAAAGAATTTCATTACAATAAGTTGGCTTGCCGCCAGAGCACTTGTTTAAAAAAGTAAGAGGTGGAGACACAAAGTGCAAAAAAGATGTATATTGTTCTCAGAATGAAAAGGCATGGAGGCTATCCTTTGTCAGATCACCCAGGTGTCCAAGAGAAATGGGTTCCTTATAGCAGGCATTCCCCATTTCACAGACCGAAGTAGGGGGAAAGGCCTTCAGCTCTTCCATCTAAACAGGTTTTACTTCTGGAAAAAAATCCCCCCTCGATCTGATTAAATATTAATAACCACTAGTATTAATTAAGGGGGGAAAGTCCATCAAGAGAACCCCAATATGTTTACAGTGTCCCCAGGAAACTGGGAAAATTCACAATCAAGTGTGTAAATGTTCTAAAAAAGGGTCCTGAATATTTTATGAATATTTGTCATAAAACAGAAATAATAACCACTGTGCAGAGCTATTAGAATTAATATTTATGCTGCCCGCCATGAAATATTCATGGGGACAGAGAAAGGGGGGCCGTAAGACGAGAATTAATTTACATTGGGCTCGGTTTACCCGCTGGCTTGATGTTTAAAGACGGTTGACAAGCCTCCATATGAATCCGCCAGTCACTTCCCGCGGTAGGTGGAGTGGAGGGGGTGGGGGATGAGTCCAGGCTGCTGACAGCTCACAGATTGAGTTTCTGACAGCCCTTAAAAAAACCTAAACGGCCCCCCACCTTTTTTTCCTTCTTCCATTGCCCAAGGCACTCTGTTCTGCCACCGTTCATCCGATCTCCCCTTCCATCTGCTGAAATTAACGAATTAATGAGCGAGATGAGATCCGCTTTACAGTGGGGCCCGATGAATGTTTACAGGTGATTAAATTATAATGCGGGGCGGCTGTATAATTCATGAGCCAATTAAAGGAAGTGTTAGTTGATTTGATGGGATGAGGACGTACAAAATGCATTTAACTAATGGGGAACCACGGGCTGCGAGGGCCAGCTCCCTCTCTCGGATTACAAGGCTAATTGCCCGACTTTATGGGGCTGTCACAGATAGCCATGCATGTTTCATTGTTCTCAAATACTTCAATTGTTTGCATTTGTGTTGAGGCTGTAATATGGAGAAGCCGGGCCAAACTTGGGTGTAGGTAC
>NW_006399891.1:7390984-7397817 GCF_000299155.1 Elephantulus edwardii | reverse complement strand
GGGGGCAGCGGCCACCACTGGCAAAACCTGATCTCTGGTGTCCGGTGTCACAGCCATTAGGTGATTAAAAAGGCCCAGCAACTGATCACCTTTTGTTTGAAAATGTTTGGACACTGATTCCAGAGGTTGACTCTAGTACAGTAACATCAGGGGGGCGTTTCTGTTTTACTTCTGTTTTTTTAGGTGAGAGGGGATGTCTATTGCCCCCAGGTTTGTACTATTTCTACCATGTTCTGGGGGGGGAAATTATCCAGTGTCCAAAGCACAGCTAGCCCTTCAGCTCATGCCCATTTGTCCCCATGGGTACTTTGCCCATGCATAAAAGAAAGTCATTCGAGGAGTCATTAAATGATGTGTGTGGGCAACTTGAAGCCAAACTCAAAATCTGTCATTAGCTCCTTAAGTTGGGAAGGAAATCAGTAGAGAACAAATGAATCTACCCCAAGAAGGAGTGAACTTGTTATAATTCTGAAGAAGATACAGAGAACAGAGCACATGAAGGTGGCAGGTTTCTTAGCGGAGGCAATGAGGATGTCTAGTTTAGAGAGGTGTCACTCGCATAACGAATATCTCAGGCTACTCTGCATGGAATGGGGCAAATTTCGTCCAGTGTGTCCTACACTGTAGGCCCCAGCATCAATGATCAACTAAGCTCTATAGTCCGATCAATTGATAATTCCTTTGGATTATCTCTCTTCTAGCTTTTAAACCTAAATTTGGATTTAATACACTTGTTCAATCTATAGGGAGCTCTGGTGGCCTAATGTTAAGAAGCTACGCTGCAGTCTCAAAGGCACAGAGTTTGAATCCACCAGCTGCTCTGAGGAAGGAGGATGGGAAATCACTTCCCATGTGATTTACTGCCACTGAAAATGATAGAGGATCAGCCTTGTGTCAGTTCCAACTTTAAGACAAACACCACCACCACAATTCAGTCTATATGCTTAACAAATAATTGGAGAATCTGGACTATATAAGAAAAGCATGGCATCAGGATTGGAGAAAGATTCATCAACAGCCTGTGGCATGCAGATGACACAATCCTTCTTGCTGACAGTGAAGAGGACTTGAAACACTTGCTACAGAAGATCAAAGACTACAGTCTTCAGGATGGATTACATCTCAACATCAAGAAAACAAAAAATCTTCCCAGTAGATCAACAGACAACATCATGATAGATGGAGAAAAGACTGAAGTTGTCAATGACTCCATTTTACTTGGATCCACAATCAACGTCATGTTAACAACAGTCAAAAAAATCAAAAGATGTGTTGAATTAGGAAAATCCATTGTCAAAGAGCTTGTCAAAGAGTGGATGGATCTGCATTGTAACAGATGAGAGGAAGAACTGTATGAAAGGAATAACTGATTAGGCATTACATGTATGACAACAATCTGGAACAAAATATGTACTGCAAAGCGGACTGGGCAAGGGGGAAAGGAGGAAGAGGGAGGAAAACGTGCAATAATGAATTAATGAAAACCCAATCTTTTCTTAAAATAAGTTGTTTTTTTAAAAAAAGAGAACTCTTCAAAGTGCTAAAGAGCAAGGATGTCAGTTTAAAGACTAAGGTGTGCCTGATCCAACCCATGGTATTTTCAATTCCTATGCATCTGAATGTTGAACGAAGGTGACAAAAAAGGAATTGATGCCTTTGAATTGTGGTTTTGGAGAAGAGTACTGAATACACCAGACTTGCCAAAAGAATAAACACATCTGTTTTGGAGGAAGTGCAACCAGGGTGGTTCCTTAGAGGCAAGGACGGTAAAGTTTCTATCTAATCCAGGAGGATTAGAAAAATACACCATTCTGGGGAAAGTGGAAGGTCAGAGAAAGAGAAGAAGATCCCCAACAAGATGGAATGACACAGTGACTGTAACAATGGGCTCCAGTGTATCAGAGAGACTGGGACAAGATAAAGCAAAGTTCAGATCTGTCATTCCCAGGGCTGCTCTGAGTCCAAGCTGACTTTATGGCAGCCACGATAAACAACAACAAATGTATAAATATGTTGTTGTTGTTAGGTGCCATTGAGTTGAGTATGACCCATAGCAACCTTATGAACAACAACAGATCTGAACCCTGTCCTATGCCATCTTCACAATCTCTGACATACTTGAGCCATATGTTGTTGTTGTTGTTGTCATGTGTCGTTGAGTTGCTTGCAACTCATAGCGACCCTATGTACAACAGCTCTGAAGCTTACCCTGTCCTTACCTAGTCTCACTCATTCCAACACACCTACCCCCATTATCCCAGTTACTGTATCAATCCATCTTATCCAGGGTCTTTCTCTCCTGTGCCATCCCTCCACCCTTCCGAGCATGATGTCCTTCTCCAAGGACCAGTCTTCAGGGCCACATGCCCAAAATATGTAAGACAGAGCTTCAAAATCTTAGCCTCCAGGAGAAACGTGGTTTCATCCTCTCCAAGACAGACCTATTTGTTTTCTTGGTGGCCTATTATATGTTCAAGACTCTTCTCCAGCACCACAACTCAAAGGCATGAATTCTTATGTCATATACACCAAATGAAACATTCTCTGGTTATCCTATCCAGACCCTCTGTGGATGCCACAAAGAGCATTTACTTTGAGCTCAGTTTCACACCTGTGGCTGTGAGGAGGGCCTAGGCACTAGTGAGAGCCTGCACTCCCCAGGGGAGGCTGAGACACATATTTCTCCAGATTCTCCAGTTATCTGGCTCTGGGTAAGCATCAGTTTCCCTAAAATGGGGATAACACAATACATGGTGAGGATTAGAAGAGTTAATCTCTATATTAGTATTTGGCCTAGCGGGTAGTACTGCCCAAATTATTTTAGCCAATATTATTGCCATATGGTATTACAAATGCCAAATGATGCAATCAATGAGGCTAAACTTTCCCACAAATGTACACTATGTTGTTGTTGTTGTTAAGTGCCGTCGAGTCGTAGGTGACTCATAGCGACCCTATGAATGAAAGTCCTGGACACTTCCTGTATAACTTTTGTCCAGGTTCATAGGGTTTCCAGAGGCAAGCTGTTATGGAAGTGGATGCCACTCCTGCTCCCAAACACGGACTATAGTAGAGGTTAATTCTTCATCCCTTAATTGCACATTGGATGGTAAATGTCAAACTAAACAGCCAATAAATCCCATAAAACACCCTACCGAGTCAGATGGACCTCCTGTTATAAAAGCAAATTGCAAAGACACATGAGCAAGATTTCCTATTGCTGAATTACTTGGAAAAAGAAAATAACTGGCAGCAGCATATACTCTCATAGATAGAAGAAGGCTAATACACTGTGACATACTTATACTCTGCAGATTTTAAAAGAAATCCAGCATACTAAAGATACTAATATCTGACAGTCCAAGGCACAGTCTTTATAGGAAGAAAAGTTATGCACATTCTCCCTTTACATAGTTAAGGTGCAGAATTCTGGTCGTTACTGTAACATATTTTTTTTTTTTGGTGGAAGGAGTAGGAAATAAAATAATCTTATATTTTAATACTATTATATTTATTTACAATGAGAATGCACTCTTTCTATAATTAGAAACAAGCACTAATAATAAAACCACGAGAAAAACATAACAGAAAAGGAAAAGCATCAACTTTAAGTTAAAGGACCAGCATAATAGTGAGAATCCGTGGCTGGACCACTTTTTTGTGCAGATCACATGATGTATACAATTACAATTTGATGTCATTTTGCCTCCTACCAGATTCCCTTGATTTTATGTTGGGAAAATCCTCTGATATTGGTTCGATTCTGACTCACTGTAACCCTCCATTGCGTTTCTAAGGACTAATTTTCTCGTGTGAAGTAACTGGTGGAATCACACTGTTGACCTTTTGGTTGGAAGTCCTGTTATGTTCCATACTGTGCCACTTTCCCAAGTGTGAGAAGACTGGAGACCAGGATCCAAGAAATGTTGATAAGGGCAGTGAAGATGCTCTGTATGTTGTTGTTGTTGTTAGGTGTCATCTAGTTGAGTACAACCCACAGCAGCCCTATGAACAACAGATATAAACCCTGTTCTATACGGTGCCATCCTCACACTTTCTGATACATTAGAGCCCACTGCAGAGTCACTGTGTCAATCTATCTGTTTGAGGGTCTTCCTCTCTTTTTGCTGACCCCTCTACCTTTCCGGGCATCATGTCTTTCTCCAAGTAATATTCCCTTCTAACAATATGCCTAAAGTATGTGAGGTGAAGTTTTATCATCTTTGCCTCCAAACAGCACTCTTGCTGCACCATCTTCAAGATATATTTGTTCTTTTGGCAGACCGTGGAATGTTCAGCACTATTCTCCAACACCACAGCTCAAAGGCATCAGTTGTTCTTTTTTCAGCATAATTCATTGCCTAGCTCTCAGATGCATAGCAAGTGATTGGAAAGACCAAGGGCTGAATCAGGTGCACCTTAGTCCTCGACTTGACATCATTACTCCTCAATACTTTGGAGAGGTCCTTTACCAAAGACTTTCCAGTGCAATCCATCTTCTGATTTCCTGACTGCTGTTACCAAGGGTGTTGATTGTGGACCCAAGTAAAATGAAGTTGTTGACAGTTCCAATCTCTTCACCATCTATCATGATATTGCTTATCAGCCCAGTGGTAAGATTTTTTTTTTGTTATGTTTGTGGCATCCTCTGTATAGACCTCACTAAAGAGCAGCCTCCCAGACATGCAGGTGCAAGAGAGGTATAGCAAGAAAGTATCAATAGCTCAGTGCAAATCAATGTCCCCTGCTGGATAAAATAAATTTAAATGTACTCATCCATTCATCCACTCACCAAATTTTTATTTAACACCTTCTATGAATATCTCATGGACTGTCAAAGGAACAAACCATTATGTCCTGGAAAAGATGCAGCCGGGGTGATCCTTGCAGGCAATAGTGATGTCTTTCAAACTTTGGACAGGTAGCTAGGAGAGGCTATTACTTAGAGAGGGAAGTCATGCTGGGAGAGATGGAGGGTCAGCGAAGGAGAGGAAGACCACAATGAGATGAACTGTCATGGTGATAGAGCAAGTTTCACATTGGTGGTCCATAGGGTACTCGACTCTATAGCACCTAACAACAACAGTATACTAGTCACTGATTGTCCTAGGTACTAGGGATCAAGTAGTAAATAAATCATACATGCTTCTGGCTTTACTGTGTGTGACCTGTCCTTGATACCTGGGATTGATCTTGCCAATTAAAAGGTTGAAATACACAACATGGAAAAGATGAGTGTGCAATCAGCAGAGCTTAGGTACACATATTATTTGACAAATACGACTTGAACAGGGTAGATGAAGTATGTCCCAGCATCATGGATGAATAATTTTCCCATGAAATGGCTAACATTATATAACACCATCTTCAGGAATCTTCTCCCTTTATAACATAGATACAACTGTGATCCCCCATTTGTTAAGGCTACAAACTAGGGCTCCAAGGGCAGACTCTGTTCAAGCTGGTCCTCTCATCCTGAGCTGTAACCACTGGCCACACTGCCTTTCTTTTCTTTTTATGATGTGTATGTTGCTTTATTGTGATTTTAGTACAAGTTTACAGAAAGGATGGGTTTCCATTCATCCATTGACACAAATTTTCCTCTCTCCTCCTTCCCTCAATTCTCTCTGTAATGCAAGCCTTGTTCCAAATTGTCAATTGCCATATCCACAATGTCTAATCATCCTTTCCCTTCAGAGAGTCCCGCCTACTCCTATGACAGTGTGGTGTTCATTGTCTATCCATTCTTTCCCTGCTCTCTCCTCTCCCATGTCCATGCCTTCCAGATGCACTTTTGTGGTTGTTACTGTTAGTTGCCTCCTTGCTGTGTGGAGTTCACCCTCTCTCTGCACAGGCATCTTGGAACATGCATCTCTCAGGTACCCACAGGGTCACCCTCTATGAGGGTTAATATCATTTGTCAACTTGACTTTGAGTTTCTGGTTTGGCACTTATGTAATGATACAATGTGAAAGTTTTATAATATCATTATGTAGTTACTTCCAATGATGTGGTCTGATGTGATCAGCTCTAACCTGATAAAGATTCTTTAGCTTCCTTAAAAAAATTATTAGGGTGAGATGCAACACAATTTAGTCATAGTTCTGATCTGATTTAGGCGAAGTCTCAGATGTGTAGCTTACACTGAAAAAAACCCCTAAACTTTCTGGTACAGCTAACTAGCTTTTGCATGATCCAGATCCTGCACCACTCAAAATTAAACCAGCCCTCTTACTGCCTTACCTGCTGACCTTGGACTCGTCAGCCTCTCTCCTGAGGTCTAATCATGGATCTGGGACTTGTTGGACTCTCTAAGCCCATGAACTATTTCTTTCAGAGAGATTTCCCTTTCTGTCTACACACACACGCATGCACATGAGGGTAGTCCATAGGGAGCTGTGATGGTAACCTAGAGGCAGCACCTCGCTGGTGGCTTGAATCCACTAGTACATCCACAGTAAAAAGACGAACATCTCTCATGCAATTTACAGTCTCTGAAAATGCACTGAAGGAGCAGCTGTGAGTCAGATTCTACTCAATGGCCATGAGTTTATATATAAATCTATCTTTCCACCTTAGGCTGAATTGTCGAGAGAGGTAAAACCAATGGGGAAAACCACTCATTTATAATTACTGTTTTTATATATCATCAAGTCAGAATAGACATATAATTGATTCCCTAGTGGGTTTTCAGAGGCAGTAAATGGCAATGGAGGATATTTCCCATCTTTCTCTCCAATGGGGCAACTGGTGGAGGATTTGAACTGTATGCCTTTGGGTTGACAGTTCAACTTCTTGCCACTAAGCTATTATTTCTATTTCTACTTTATATA
>NW_006399891.1:7383358-7390849 GCF_000299155.1 Elephantulus edwardii | reverse complement strand
ATATGCATTTGATATTTTAATATAAAGTTTAAAATATATAATATATGATCCAGATCCTGCACCATTCAAAACATTTCCCTGTCTTTGCTTCTCTGGAGAATTCAGCCTGATAGACACTCCATTTTTGTTGAGGGCTCTGTTGAGATGTTACCACTTCAAAGTAGTTTCTGTGACACCACCTACTTTATCATTTGCAGCCCTTTGCACTGGGAGAAAACACAGAGGCTAGCTTTGTCCTGTCTCCTAGAATGTGTCTCATTGTCTGTTGTGTTGTCAGCATCTAGAACAGTATCTGGCACATGGATCAATCAATTGGTTGACTACACTGTCTTCTACAGCCTCATCTTTAGAATGAATGGAGCTTTTATTAAGAGTGGGCAGGAGCTGAGGGCAGCTGGAAGCACAAGTAGAAGAGACCTCAATCATAGGCCTGGGACCCGCCAGCACATGAGTTGTGTGAAAAGAACTCACATAAAGAATGTGTGCTGACGCAGAGGGTGATCCGTCCTGGGCTGTCCAGGATTTCCTCTGCCTCCTCTCATGGCCTCTACCACCTCCATTTCTATTTTCACAATGGTAAACAACTATTTGGTTTCTGAGGCTGTAAACCTTCAGGGAGGAGGTTATCTTATCTCTCTCCTGAGGAGTGGCTGAGGGATTGAACTATTTACCTTCCTGCTGGTAGTCCAGCGTGTAACACACCACCAGGGTTTCTTTGTGAATGGGGTTTTCTTTTGTTGTGTTAATAAGGTCAGACTGAAGTAGAGGGAATCCTAAACCTAATCACTTCCATATTATGAGAAGATCAGAACAGATACACATTATTGATGTTGCTTGATGGCACACCAGCTGACATGTTTCAACAAACAGACACTGCCCTGGACGTGCTCACCAAGTTGTGCCAAGCAATCTGGAGGACAACCACCTGGCCAACTGACTGGAAGAGATTTATATCAGTTCCCATTCCAAAGAAAGGTGACCCAACAGAGTGCGGAAATTAATTGAACAATATCGTTGATATTACATGCAAGCAAGATTCTGCTGAAGATTATCCAAAAATGCCTGAAAAGCACATCAACAGAGAACTGCCTGAAGTGCAGGCTGGGTTTAGAAGAGGCCATGATACTAGGAATATTTTAGCTAATGTCAGATGGATCTTGGCTGAAAGCAGGGAGTAGCAGATGTCTGTGTTTCATTGACTATGCAAAGGCATTTAACCGTGGATTACAACAAACTGTGGCTGACTCTGAGAAGAATGGAAATCCCAGAACACTTGATTGTGCTTATGTGAAGCCTATACTTTGACCATAAGACAGTTGTCAGAACAGAGCAAAGAAACACTGCATGGTTCAAAATTTACACCAGGGATGTGTCCTATCTCCATACCTTTTTAATCTATATGCGGAACAGATTATCCAGGAGGCTGGGCTCTATGAGGAGAAATATGGCATCAGAATAGGAAGTAGACTCATCAACAATCTGCATTATGCTGACAACACAACCTTGCTTGCTGAAACTGAGGAGGACCTGAGCACTTGCTGCTGAAGGTCAAGGATCGCAGCCTTAAATATAGATTGAAGTGCAACATCAAGAAAACAAAGATCTCACCACTGGGACGATTGGCAGCATCATGATAAATGGTGAAGAGATTGAGATTATTAACAGCTTCTGTTTGCTTGGCTCCACAGTCAACACTATTGGTACCAGCAGCCAGGAAATTAAAAGATAAATTGCAGAAAATTGGTGACCCTGGAGGACATTATGCTGAGTGAAATATCTCAGTCACAAAAGGACAAATATTATATGGTGCCACTGTTGTAGAATGAGGCTGACATTGGGGTTGGGGTAGGACTGAGAAAAACTGGATAAATTATTTTTACTGCATTGAAGCTGATGAGGGAGAATAGTTTAAAATTAATATATTTTAGGGCATTATGATTATCCTAAGAGTCCAGAATGAGGGTTGCAGAGTGGAGTATACTTGGGGTGGTGGTGGGGATGTGCAGGGTAGGGGAGGGGATTGTATACAAATGAAGGAGTTTGTCTTTTGCTTTTCAAGGAGAGGAGCGAACTGGGGGTGGAGGTGGGGGGAGGGTGGGTGGGGAGAAAAGTGCAACAATGAATGAATGGAATTCCAAAATCTCTGTAGATGTTCACTGAAATTAATAATAATAATTTTTTTTTAAAAAAGATAAATTGCATTGGGAAAGTCTGCTGTCAGAGACCTCTCCAAAGTATTGAAGAACAATAATATCAGTCTGGAGACTAAGGTGCACCTGATCCAGGCCATGCTCTTTGTAATTACTTGCTATGCATCAGAAGGCTGGACAATGACTAGGGATAATAGAAAGAAACTGATGACTTTACGCTGTGTTGCTGGAGAAGAGTATTGAATATACCATGGACTGCTAGGAGAACAAATTTGTCCTGGAAAGAGTGAAGACAGGCTGGTCCTTGGAGTCAAGGATTCTGAAGCTTTGTCTGACATACTTTGGACATGTTGCAAGGAGGGATCAGTCTTTGGAGAGGGACGTCATGCTTGAGAGGGTGGAGGGACAGCTCAAGAGAGGAAGATCTTAGATGAGATGGATTGACTCAGTTACTTGGGCAATGGGGATAGGTGTGTCAGAGACAATAAGATTGGCAAGGGATAGAGCAGGGTTTAGGGCTGTTGTACATAGGATCGCTATGAGTCGCAGGCAACTGGATGGCACATAACAACAACAATGTGCTATCAAGTCATCTATGATTCATGATGACCCTATGAAATACACCTCTAAACTTTGCTCTATCCTGAGCCAGCCTCCATCTCTAACACACTTGATCCCATTGCCACAGTCACTGTGTTCATCCAGCTTGTCCAGGGTCTTCCTTTCTTGCACTGACCCTCCACCCTCCAATGTACGGTGTCCTTCTCCAAGGACTGGTTGCTTGGAAACTCCAAGGATTTCACCAAAATCCTTGCTTCCAAGGAGCAACCTGCTTCATTCTCTGCAGGATAGACCTGGGTTTTTTTTCCCCTTTGGCATGCGTGGTATGCTTAATAATCTTCTCCAGGATCACAGCTCAGGAGAATTTAGGAGAAGACAAATATTATGTGAGGAACAACTACAAGCCAAGGAACAGTAAGGAATCAAGAATGGCTACTGAAAAAGGAGGAAATGATATGGCTAAGAGTCAAATTGGACTTAAGTCTCCAAAATAGTGAGAAAATAAATTCTATCTTTAAATGCACTCATTTGTGTTATGTTACACAGCTCCAGAAAACTGAGACAGTTACTAATGGAAATTAGGTACAAATTGCACCCTGGACTTGATTAACTGCAATTAGAAGAAACCTCTATTTGAAAGGATGTAAGATACCAGCACTTGGAGGCTTGAGCCAAAGGCTAAATCTGAGTTTTGGCAGTGCCAAAATTAAACTTAAGTAATTGCTTACTGAAAAGAAACCCAGGGTTAAACTGTTTATCTGGGCAATGTTCATGGGTTAAACTTCTTAAGTATATCTACCTAAGAGGTGAAACCTAATTTCTAGATAAAACTTTTCCATGTCCTCCACTGGGTATGCAGGTCTGCAATTTAAAACAATTGAGTTCTGTCAGATGCTTATGAATTAAATCTATTGCTTGAGACCAGAGGCCTATCTCACATTGTGGTGGAATCTACCCTAAGCACCTTTCCTGCAAGAATCTTGGGGTGTATACTGTAGACAGATGAGTTCAGTGCTCTCAAGGAAGACGATGAAGATGACCAGCACAATGGTGACCGTCTTGAGCAGGGCCAGGGTCTGTGGGGCAGCCACGCCAGCACCACTGGAGCAGACCACACAGTAGATGCAGACGTATAGGACCACAGTGGCCAACAAGATGGCGGAGAAGATGGTGAGCCTACGGAGCACGGAGTGCTTGATGTAGAGCAGCTGGATGGTGGAGCAGGTGTCTAGGTGGCCAGGCAGTTCCAGTTGAGGATGGGCAGTCTGCCAGAGCCAGCAGGATGAGCCAGGAGACCATGATGAGCAGCCACATGCAGCAGCTCTTGTCCGTAGAGCTTGACCTTGGCAATGGCCACGTGCTGCTCGATGGTGATGGCCAGAAGACTGAAGATGGAGGTGGAGAGCGTGATGAAGGACAAGCCCTCGCAGGCGAACCTCTGTACAGGAGTCAGCTCCAGCATGACCAGGCTGGAGAGCAAGGTGTTGGCCAGGATGCCCAGGAACAGTGTGAGCCACCACGATGAGCACCAGCAGGTTTTCCACCATGAAGGCGCAGCAAAGGATGATGATAACTGCAGTGGAGGCTGCCTGGCAGGGCGGGGTCTCCTGCGTGTCTAACATCTCCTTTGTGTAATTTTAGTGTTCCAGGACCTTGCTGGAGTTCAGGTACTTCAAGTAGAGGCTGCCCATGGTGGGGTTCAGTGGCCGGCTGGAGCCACGGGGCTGTCAGAGCTGACTAGGCCAACCCAGGTTTCTGCTCTGGTGGGAGAGGCCTCGGTGTCTGCATCCTGGGGATGCAGCGGCTGGTGCTTGGCTTGCCCACCAGGCCCAGCTGTGTCCCAGGGCTGGGGACCAGGGCTATTTACCATTTTTAGTGATGGAAGCCTGAGCTTCCAGAGAAGTAAAGGAACCAGTCACCGGTCACCCACACTATTCTTGTTTACCCTTGATCTTCTGCTTTCTTTTTCTCTATTACCAAGGGCCTCCAGATGGGTGAGTCTGGCCTTAAGGCACAGAAATTTGGAGGCATGGGGCACTAGTGCCCCCACCTGGTCTCAGGGGAGGAACCACAGGGTCGATCAATCTCTCTTTGTTATTTTTAAAAAGAGGATTTTATCATTAATGACTTTTTCTTTTTTTTCAATAAAATTTTTATTTTATACTGGTTTGCTTACAAAGTTTGTGTAACATTGTTTGTCACACCAAACCTTTCCCATTTTCTCTACCCACCTCTTCCTTTACATATTGAATTGGGCGAGCCTATGATTACCTCCCTGCCCATCCATACTCCTCTGCCCCTACTCTCTCCCCCTTGGACCTTCATTTTGTTTTTCTAGTTATCTTTCTATTCCTACAATAATGGTCTTAGACAGTATTTGTCCTTATGGGACTGAGATAGTTCACTTAGCATAATGCTCTCTAGTCCATCCCAAGTTAGGTAGTGATTTTCAAAACCATTGTTCCTAGATCCTATGAAAAACCAGCTCCTGGTCTTATTGATGGTTTCAATTGTTTTTTCTGTTTTCTATCTCATTGATTTCAGCTCTTGTCTTTATAATTTCCTTTCTTCTAGAGGCTGTAGGATTAGATTGTTGAGTCATATAATTTATTTTTCTTCTCTTTTCCTTTTTATGTGTGTGCTTATTGCTATGAACTTCCCTCTGAGGACTGCCTTATACCAGAGGTTTTGGTATGTTGTGTTTTTATTTGTTTCAAGGAACTTTTTTATTTCACTCCTTATTTCTTTTATAACCTAGTCATTCTAGCAGAGAGTTATTTAGCTTCCACTTGAGTGTTTTGTAAACTTTACCCTAGTGTGGTTTTCTAGTTTTATGGCATGATGGTCTGAGAAGATACTTTGTATTCTTTCAATGTTTTTTAATTCCTTAAAGCTTGTTTTGTGTTCTAATGTGTGATCTATTCTGGAGAATGTACCATGTGCACTTGAGAAGAAAGAGAAATGAGTTTTAGTTGGCTGCAGTACCTTGAATATGTCCACAATGTCAAGATTGCTGATTGTATAGTTTAGATCTTCTACATCTTTGTTTCTTTTCAGTTGGCTAACCTTTAGTGATGGTGGTGTGTTGAAGTCTTCTATCACTATGTGGTGCTATCTATTTCTTTCTTCATTCTGTTAACTGTTGTTTCATGTATTTTGCAGCTCTATTATTTGGTGCATAAATGTTGATCAAGGTCATGTCTTCTTGATCTACCGTGCCTTTAATCATTATATAGCACTGTCCCTTATCTTTTATGGTGGTTTTCATTCTGACATCTATTTTATCAGAGATTAAGTATTGCTACTCCTGCTTTTTTTGTGGTTGCTATTTGCTTGATATATTTTTTCCCAGTCTTTGATTTTGAGTTTGTCTTTCTCTCCATTTTGAAGATTTGATTCTTCTAGGCAACATATTGATGGGTTTGTTTTTTTTTTTATCCACTCTGCTACTTTTCCCCTCTTAACTGGAGCATTTAGTCCATTCACATTAAGTGTTATTATTCTCAGGTCAGGCTTTACCATTGCCATTTTGCTGTATTCCTTTTTATGTAGTTTCTGGTTACTATAGTCCATCCACTTTCCTTTGATATCTCCACGTGAAGGACTTCACTTAAGATTTTTTGTAGTTTGGTCTTGTCTTCACAAATTCCTTAAGTTTCTTCTTTTCTGCAAAAGATCCAATTTATCCTTCATATTTGATAGAGAGCTCTGCTGGGTATAGTAATTGTGGCTGGCAATTATTTTCTTTCCATTTTCTGTATATGTCATCCCATTGTCTTCTGGCTCACATGGTTTCTACTGATAAATCAGAACTTAATCTGTTTGCCCTTTGTAGGTGACTCTTGTGTTTTTCTTGTATTGCTTTTCATATTCTATCCTTTTCTTTTAATTTGTAGAATTTGACTATGCTATGTCTTGATGTTTATCTTTTTAAGTCTAGTCTATTTGGTGTTTGCTGTGCTTCTGGAATCTGGATTTTTCTGTTCTTCAAAATACCTGGAAAGTTTTCTTCTAGTAGTACTTCTTCCACAATTTTATCAGTGACTTTCCTGTCACTCCTGTGTTCTAGAATTCCAATCATACGTATGTTGTTCCTTTTGATGTCACCCCATGTTATTCTAACGTTTTCTTCATTTTCTTTTAAGTCTCATCTCTGATTTTTCTTCCACTATGCTTCCAGTGAGGCTCTTGTCTTCCAGCTCACTGATTCTCTGTTGCATTTCTTCAGTTCTACTTTTTTGTCCCTCCAGTGTGTGGGACATTTTCTGCCATTTCAGTCTTAATATTCTGGGTTGCATTTTCATGGTTTTCTGTTATTTCCAGTACTATGTTGGCTGTGCCTTCTCTGTCTTGTGATGGTTTTTAAGTTCTTTTACTTCTTTGTCTATATTTTCAGTTCTTTCTTCTATCTTTTGCATTTTCTTCTGTAGTTGTTCAAGTAACTCCTCATCAATATATTTCTTCTGGATCGCTGTTTTGAGGTATTTGCTTTCTTAATGGCTTCTATTGTTTCTTCCAGCATTTGCATCTTCTTCTGTTGTTGTTGCTGTTAAGTGCAACTCATAGTGACCCTATGAACAAAAGTCCTCAACACTTACATGTGTGACTTTTCATTCTTTCTCCAGGTTCATAGGGTTTTCGAAGGCAAGCTATTTACGGAAGTGGATGTCACTCCTGCTTCCAAGCTTGTTTTAAATGGGGAATGCCACCAAACACTGTCCACCATGGGTAACTGTTAATGCATTTGACACATCAGTATCACAGTGTTCAGCTTCACAGC
>NW_006399891.1:7294322-7382808 GCF_000299155.1 Elephantulus edwardii | reverse complement strand
AGCATAATGTCCTCCAGGGTCACCCACTTTGAATAATATTGCATGAGTTCCTTGTTTTTCAATGCACCATAGTATTCCGTTGTGTGGATATACCACAGCTTCTCTATCCATTTGCTTGTTGATGGGCCCTTAGGCTGCTTCCAACTCTTTGCTATTGTAAGCAAAGCTGCGATAAACATGGGTGTGCATATATCTGCTTGAATGGCAGACATGGTCTCTCTGGGGTATATTCCCCAACATATTCACTGGGTCTGCTTTTTTAGGAAAAGTAATATTTTGGGTTTTTTCACGATGACTGATGCAGACTGCTGCTTTCTTGACATTATGAGTCTTTTCTTAGTAGATGTTAGACTCTTGTAACTATATAATGTCCTAGGGCATGGCAATGGTTTGTGAAGGACCTATAATATTGTGTGCCTCTGTTGGCCTCAGGAGAGATGATTGTTGTCCTCCAGAAACCACAGCTCTACCCTGCCTCTTTCTCTTGTGCTTAAGAAGTCCCATGCTCTCCATGTGATGCAGATACACAGGAGTGTTCAAGGCCAAAGTACCTGAATGGTAGAACAGAGGAGTCTATTGCCCTCCAGAGAATGCGGCTCTCCAAGATATCTCTTGAGGGCTCAAAGGCAATGAGTGGTCTGGCTACAAGTAGTCATAGGATGAGTCTACACACGTTGTACACTCTTTTTTTGTTGTTGAGATTATGGGTTTATGGTCTGGTGACCTGCTTCCATAAAGATTACAGCTGAGAAAATACACAGAATTTACTCAGTAGCAATGGACCAAGACCAAGTTCTCTGGCTCAAGGGAAGAAGGATTCCACTGAGGGGAGGTCCTGGAGCGATGCTGGACTGTACTCTAGTACTCACATCCATTGCAGGGAAGGGCCCATGGTTCGGGACATGTTCATTGCTGGAAGATTAGTAGTCATCTTGCCTCAAGTGGCCCTGAATGGCATGCCTTCTCTCTGTCCTGCTGGGGTGGAAGGGACACTGCCACTGTGGTGGAACCCTTCCAAGGAGACTGCAAAACTCTTCAACGTCTGTGAACAGAGACAAACTTGCTGCTCATTCGTACAGCTATTCTACGGCAGTCAGGACAGTGGTTGGTGTGCACCAAGGCTGCCTCTGGGTGTGTGTGTGTTCATCCACCTCTCTTCACAGTCATCTAAGACTGTGATCACCTCTATTTAATGATGAGGAAGAAGGGCCCATGAGGTGAAATAAGAAGTCTCAGCACAGCTAAGAAGTGGCAGGCGGTACTCTGAAACATGCTAATGAGTGCACACCAGAGACTACGCTCTGGGTGTTCCACCTCGATGCCTTCCTGCAAGTGCCCCCTGCAGACAGAGCCAGTTTACATCACCCTGGAAAATCCATTCAGTTTAGCAAAAGCTCTATGGAAGGAAGAGAAAGGCTGGCCAGCCAAAATCTCTACAGCAACCACTACCGAGAAGCATCGAGTATGACAAGATCAGGAAAGGGGAGATGCTGAGTAAACTGTGCTCATTCTTGTTTCTCAAGTCCTTCAGCCACAAGTCAGCTTGGTTCACTATGGAAAGGACTATGATGATTATGACCATTATCCTTGAGGGGGACTATGGAAACAAATGGGTACCTATGACCGAGCCAAAATAGCTTATGGCAGTGCAAGCCCCACCCTGGCCTCCAGCAGACTCAGCATCTGCTTTCATATTTTTTATTGATTTACCAATGCCTCTGATTGATTATACTTTCCAGCAGACATGCAAATGAGGGAATAGAACCAAGCCCAGATCTCCTAACTCACTGGCTATTGCCTGTACCAGGAACCCCCACCCATTTTTTAAAGATCACATTTTCATTAGGATATGTCAGACTTTCAACTCCCATTATTCTGTCAACTGCATTCTCTCTGGCTGCTTCCTGGCTCATTCCTGGGGCTGTTGCATAAGGAAAACTTTAGTAAAATATAGCTTTTCTTCCTCCCTCCCCCTAAACATGCCTGTCTCTCAAACACTAACATTTCCAATTTGGTTCATTTTCCTCCAACCACTTAAAGAAAAAAACCCTTACGGCCAAAACATTACCACTGACCTGATTAGCCATTCTATGTTGATATTTTTTTTTCAGCATCTTCATTTTTCTCCACTGACAGAAGCAAGCTGATGCTGTATGCTAGGCTATTTGGAATACAACTCAGTTATCTAAAATATTTAACAGGTTTTCATACTTTCCATGTGTTAGGGACCTGGAAAGCCATCATGTACTCGTCAGCTCCTGAAGTGTTTTCTTGTCTAGGGAGTCATCGAGCCCTGCCTCGCACCCTACAACCACTTCAGGAGAGACACTGCAGTTAAGCGCACCCCAAATTCCCTTCTTGCCTGTCACACTGGCTAAAAGGGAGACATCAGAGAGTGCACACAGCACCCAGGATTGTAGGTAGTGTGTTCATGTCAGTCACCCCATTTGGAGGGAGCTCCCAGTGCAAAGGACTAAGGAGGGCAGAGCTACACTAAACTTAATATGTGTTTGCCAAATTAATTAATGACCATCCTATATGCTGTACCACTGATACCCCAGAGTCCTAGCTCGTCAAGGAGCTCTTTTTTCAGTGAGAGTCACTGAGGAGCAACGTGTCAAAAGACATGTTGGACTGGGAGAATCTACTGTTAAGGACCTCATTAAAGCCCTAGAGCAAATAAAACAGTTTAAAGGTCAAGGAGCTTCTGATATAAGCCATAGTATTTTTAATTACTTCCTATGCATCTAAAAGTTGGACAATGAATAAAGATGACTGAAAAATTGATGCCTTTGAACTGGTAGTGCTGGAGAAGAGTACTGAATATACCATGGACTGCCAAAAAGAACAAACAGATCTGTCTTGGAGGAAGCACAACCAGTGTGCTTCTTGGAGGCAAGAATGGTGAAACTTTGTCTTCTATACTTTGGACCAGTTTCCAGGAAGGGTCAGTCCTTGTAAAAAGATACCATGTGGGGAAAGGAAGACAGTCAGCAAAAAAAAGGAAGAGCCTCAAGGACAAGGACTGACACAGTGATTGAAACAGTGGACCTGAGCATGGCAGAGATGGGGGGTTGGCACAGGACAGAGCAAGGGGTGAATCTGTTGTTTATGCAGCTGCTGTGAGTTATAGATGACTCCGTGACACCTAACAGCACAACCATTTCCTGAGTTATATACATAACTAATTAGGCAAGCAAAAATCTATTACAACAGTTGCAACATAGCATCTGGGGCCAAAGCATGTGTCCTCAAATGCTACAAGTCAGAATTACTTGCCACCAATGATTACTTCCAATTTTTAAAAATATGTAAGGAAAAATATTTATTCTTAGGTTTCCCCTTTTGGTTGTTGTTTATTATCCATTCTCAAGTCTCTAATATATTAGGATTAATAATGATTCTCCCGAGAAGCTGCACTGCAATCCCAGAGGTACATGGTTTGAATCTACCAGATGCTCTGCTGGAGAAGGAGAGTTAGTCTCCTCCTGTACCAGTCGGATCTGATTTGACAGTACACACACACACATAATGATTCTCCACACTTTGAGAGATAAGGTACCATTTTTACCATGCACATGTTATAGAGAAGAAAAGTGACCTCCCCAAGCTCACACGGCCAGCAAATGACAAAGCAGAATTTTTACCCAGTTAGTCTGGGTCCTTGGTATATCCAGTACCTGCACAAATGCCCTGCCCAATCTAATGGACCACAACACGTGGTTCCTCGGTCAGGAGTTTCAAAGTATGGTCTGCAGTTTAGACAGTAAACTCCAAAACACTACAGTGCATATGTCCCCTGAAACCAAACCCATCTGACTGGGCTAGACTCCAGGCTTTCTATACCCACTGTTGTTATTGTTGTGTGTCAAAAAGTTGGAATCATCTCATAGATGACCTTCCTGTGAGTTTTCAGAGGCCAGTAAATCACATGGGAGGAGACTGCCTTTTCTTTTCTCCCAGCGGAGCAGTTGATAGATTCCAACCATGTGCCTCTGGGATTACAGCACAGCTTCTAACCACTAGGCCATGAGAGTAACATCAAATAAGTGCTACTGATGACAGTTTCCTTCTCCATAGGCCAATCCGGTCTGCTCCTCAGGGAGCCAGCACCTCTGCCTTCAGCATCAGATATCTGAAGGGCAAGTAACATGAGGATAGATGGATATGATACTATGGAATACAGCTACTGCGGGCATGGGTGTGTGCACGTGCTCGAGTGTGCACTCATCAAATAAATGCTCACACACCCATAAAAAGGCTCATTCAAGATCATTATCAACCCTCTATATATAACTCATCAGAGTTTGGTATCTAGAGAATTCTGCGTAGCTGATTTTCTCTGTTCTAATTACTCCACAATGAAATGTTTCACAACACCATTTCCTACCAAAATATTTATGTTCTCAAATGTTTATTAGCCTCTATATCATGATCAAGGCTTTATGAGTACTCTATAGCAACTGTGAATTAAATACCTAATTTCTCATCCATCAAATCCCAGTTTGGTGTTACATTTGTCTCTATTATTCCACAGCAGTTGCCGCAGGCGCCCAACAGATGACAACTGAATGCACGTGTCCAGGGCAGACAAAGTGACTGACATTTCAATTCAGAAGCAGCCACGGGGGGTTGGTGATTATCATGATAGCTAGAGAAAAGTTTTATAATTTACTGGGATAGTTGGATGCTTTGGAGCAAAGGGCAATGACCAGGAAGAGTACCCTCCCACCCTTCATGTATGTATGAAGTTCTCTTCAGTCCATCCACATCTGTCTTCCACAAGGAAGGAAGACATGATGGGAAAGGAAGACTATTTGGATGAGGAACCCTGTCTTCATCTGGGTTCTCCAGAGAAGTAAAACCACTAAGGGCACATATGTAGAAAGAGAAAAAGAGAGACTTATAACATTTCAAGAAAGTGGCTTGCACAGCTACATTGTTTTTGTTGTTATGAGCACAGCTGTAGGAGTTGGTAAGTCTCAAATTTGTGTGGTTACAGGACTAAGAACCCAAGTCAGAAGGTCAGATGCCAGTCTCACATCTCAAGAACCAGTGGCCAAATGATGGTAATTCAGATACAGGACCAAAAGTGCGAGCTTTACCAGAACATCAATATATATTCGGATACAAGCCTCATCCCCATGGAAACAGATTGGTATTTTAACTTACTGGTTATTCACATCCTAACAAAATGGAAGATGGTTATATTCTGTTACACAATGAGAGTGCAATCAATCCAAAGTCCAGAAAACCATGAGAATCACTGTCTAGTCAACCTGATGCATAACATCAACCTCCACAGTCCACTCTGTGCCAAACTGGCTCCTGGACACACCTCTTCAAAGCATGCATAATTCTCTAAATAAAGGGAATTATAGTCGTACTTGCTACTAACATGTACAACTGAAACACACTTGTTCCTTTTACACCTTATATTTTATGAGTAAGGGATCTTAAAGAGAAGCAAACCAAAATATGCTGTAGCACAATTTTATGCAAATATCTTTGCTTTGTCAATGGCTCCCTTTCTCTTGAACGTATTTTCATAAGTGTTGCTATGCCATTTTTGGGAAAACATTTTGCTGTAAAAAATAACAAAATGAACATAGCATACTTCCCTGGGGAGAAGTTAGTAAACAAACATGTTATTTGCGTGAAAATATGAGAGGTACATGTGCCCCCCCGCCCCACATACATACATATATGTATGACAAAACAAGGAAAACCATTATAGTCCTTGTTTCTGCAATTGGTGATGTGATCATTGTTGTCAGGTGCTCTCAAGTCGAGTATTACTCACAGCAATCCTATGAACAACAGATCTGAACCCTGTCCTATCCTGCACCATCCTCACACTTCCTGACACACAAGAGCCCATTGAAGCAGTCACTGTGTCAATCACCCAGTCGAGGGTCTTCTCTCCTTTGCCGACCCTCCACCCTTCTCAGCATCATGTCCCTCTCCAAGGAATAGCACCTCCTAGCAACATGCCTAAAGTATGTGAGGTGAAGCCTCATCATTCTTGCCTCCAAAGATCACTCCTCTGGCTGCATCCTCTCCAAGACATATCTATTTCCTTAACTGTCCATGAGATGTTCAGTGCTCCTCTCCAACACCACAGCTCAAAGGCGTAAATTCTTCTTCTGTCATCCTTTTTCACTGTCCAGCTCTCAGATGTGTAGCAAGTAATTGTAAAGACCATGGCCTGAATCAGTCACACCTTAGTCCTCAAATGTTACTACTCCTCAATAATTTGGAGAGGTCCCTAACTGCAGATTTTTCCCAGTGCAATGTGTTTTCTTATTTCCTGACTGCTGATACCAAGGGTGTTAACTGTGGCCCCAAGCAAGATAAATCTGTTGACACTTTCAATATCCTCTCCATCCATCATGACTCTGCTTAGTGGTCCAATGGTAAGCATCTTTGTTTTCTTGACATTGAGATGCAATCCATACTAAAGGCTGCAATCCTTGATGGTCTGCAACAAGTATTTCATGTCCTCCTCACTTTCAGCAAGCAAGGTTATGGCATCTGCATAAAACATGTTGTTATTGATAAGTATCCCTTCAATCCTGATGTCACACTCTTCTTCTCCTACCTAGTCCGTATTTCCTTTGCCCACACCTCTGCTATTGTTGTTAAGTGCCATCAAGTTGTAGACAACTCATAGCGACCCTATGAACAAAAGACCTGAACACTTGTATAACTTTCTTCATTTCTCCAAGTTCATAGGGTTTATGGAGGCAAGCTATTTCAGAAATGAATGCCATTTCTGCTTCCAAGCTTGTTTTAATCAGGAGCTCCACAAAACACTGTCCACCATGGGTGACATTTGGCTTATCAGGGTCACAGTGTTCAGCATCACAGCAACCACGAGTTACGTCTGTACAGCAAATCGACAGACCAGTGCTTTACCACCTAGAAGAATGTTTGACCAAAAACAATTAAAACTAGGCCTGAGGGCCACAGATTAAAATCACCCACCTTTGGCTTGGTAGCATCACTTTCTGTCCATTAGGCCACTGAGCTCTCTCTGTGTAGTTGTTATTAAGTGCTGTCGAGTTGTAGGCGACTCACAGTAATCCTATGAACAAAAGACCTGAACACTTGTATAACTTTCTTCATTTTCTCAAAACACCTCATCTAGTCATAGATTTTTGATTGGTGAGGTGACCAAAGCCTTCATTTTTTAAGAGGCTGGGCCATTTCCAGTCATACTAATATTAGGTTGCTATAGTTTCCCACTGATTTTAATCACAGGACATAACAATACTCAGAGATGTTATATAAGAGACCTTTTGTATTCCAGATAGTCTTTTATGCCTCTATTATGTAATATCAATTTTATTTTCCCTTGGATCAGTCACACCAGACCATATGTTAGCGCCTTTCTTTGCTTGTTCATCCAGAAGTATGAGGAGCCTAAAATGGTTAGATGACAGTCTTAACTTTCAGTTCGATAGAATCAATGTTATGACTCCAATATTCCTCCTTTTGGAACTAAGATATCCAAACTCACAGAGCTTAGGCAGACAGGAAGCAAAAATGTTCTGAATGAGTCTCTAGGGCTAATAGTGAGTAGTTTCACCTCCACCTTTTGAATCCTGGACTTGTCAATGCTGACCAAGGGGAAAAGCACCTTTTACTGGATACTGCAGTAGAGCATACACAGCCTCCTCCAACTCTGCATAGTATTGCATCTTATCTGATGCTGAGTGTGTCTTTAGAAGGCCATCTCATTGTTATATCAAGCTAGCTTCTTCAGGATGACATGAAACATGATAAGACTAGTGAATTTGGTGAGCATGGGCCCACTGGCCCACTTCGTTTGCTGTGAGATGAGCGTCCTTGATTCAAGGCAGTATTGATACCATGATGATGGATTGTCTCTGCAGAAGTATTGCAAGCAGAGAAGGCAAAAAAAAAAAAAGAAAACTGAATCTACTGTGGACTGCTAAAGAGTAAACTAATCTGTCCTAGAGATGGTGAAACCAGGCTGCTCCTTGGAGGCAAGGATTTTGAAGCTCCATCTGACATACTTTGGGCATGTTGTCAGGAGGGACCAGTCCTTGGAAAGGGATGTCCTGCTTGGAAGGGTGGGGGGAGAAGCACAAGAGAAGACCATGGATGAGACGGATTGACTCAGTGACTGGGGTAATGGGGGTAGATGTATTCTACACAATGAAATTGGCTCAAGATAGAGCAGGGCTCAGAGCTGTTATATATAGGGTCGCTAAAATTCTCAAGTGATTCGATGACACATAACAACAACATTCCAGGAAGAAGAAAACACTGCCCTTTCCATGACTGAAGTGATCCAAAGTAATCAACCTGCCCCCAGGTTGTTGGATGATTGCCCCAAGAAATGGTCCTTCCTGGAAGACTCAGGGTTGGTCTTTGCTGCTACCATATTAGGTCTCAGCAATAACTGTAGCTGGATTGGCCTTGGTGAGTGGAAAGTCAAGTTGCTGAACCGATCTATAAACCACACCCCTGACACTAAAGCCACTTTGTTCATGAGCCCATTGAGCATAAGAAGGTGTGGCCAGGTGAAGAAGAGTACTTGTTTTCACAGAATGTGTCATCTGGTCTACTCTATTGTTAAAGTCTTCCTCTGCCAAAGCCCCCCTTTTAGTAAGCATTCATATGAGACACAAATATCTTCACTTATCTGGCCCATTCAGAGAGGACCTTTAAGTCCTTAACCTTCCAGAAAAATCACTAGCTATAGTTCATGAGTTGCTGTACAATGACACAAGTGGCCACCTCACCTCACCTCACAAGCGAAATGAACAACCAGGCGCACTGCTTGAAGTTCTGCCCATTGAGGTGAGGCATTTTCCCTTCACAAACGTCCTTCAGGGAGTTCCCAGGAAAGACTGCAGTGTGGTCACTGCCTGTTTCTGAGTGACGCCTGAATATCATACAGAACTGCCAGGCCCAAATGTTCTCTTCCTCAGACAACTAATCATAAGGGTACATATGTACAGACATATATACAGACATATGTACAGACTGGGAAGGGGAAGGTAACATGACATGAGTGGTCACGGGCATTTGGGCCACATCCTTAAGGGACGTATTTGAGCCTGCAGATCATGATCCAGTCCAATCTCATATATACTACTTCACCTTAATGATGGATTGCTGCTGTGCATATCTGGCTTTATGATTTGGTGGGTCAGGTCGCAAGCTGTCCACAATGGGAACTTAGGCTGAATTGGTTACTGGTAACCAACAGTTACATATGCAGTCTCTAGTAAGGCCCAGTAGTAACTGTTTCTCAAAAGGAAAAGAATCATCTGCAGAACTCTGCTCTAAAATGCTAATGATCTATGCTGATTTGCCAACAGAGGCCTGCTGAAAATTCCAAATAGCCACTGACATTTCATGCGTCACCACTAGAACAGCTGGGTCACATGGCCCAAGCGGCAGAGTGGCTTGAACAGCATCCTAAACCTGCTTTCCTGTTCTAGGTCCTTCTCAAAATTACCAGTAATTTTAGTCACTTGATAAGTAGGCCAGAGTAGCACACTCAAATCCCAAGATGCCCACCAGGCAATGTATCTCCTTTCAGTCATATGAGCGGCAGGATAGTAACAACTTACCCTTCACTTTAGAACTTTTGACATGCCACAAACATCTGGACTCCTAGAAATTTCACTGAAGTAGGAGGTGCCGGATTTTTTTGCCAGGTTAACATCTCACCTACTAACACACACAAGACTGGCATCTACTTCCTAAACAACATGCCTCTGGAAACTCTATAAACTGATAAATGTTGATAGTTATAAAAAGACCTCAGGCCTTTTGTTCATAGGGTGGTTATGAGTCATGCTCGACTCGACAGCAATCAACAACACACAAAAGTAATATTAATAACTCCAAGGTCATTGACACTTCTTTTTTACTAGGTTCAGTTAGCAAAATATCAACACTATAATGGGCCAGTGTGATGTCTTGTGGAAAGGAGAGGTGATCAAAGTCCCTGTGGACTGTGTTATGACTCTGTGCTGGAGGGCTGATATCACTCTGGGGCAGCACAGTAGAGGTATATGTATTGCTGGCCTTGCTAGAGGAAAGCAAACTGCTTTTGGTGATCTTTGGAAATGAGTGTGGACAAAAAGCATACCAGCTATCAGGAAATATATATTAATTGAAACCACAACCAGAATAGCATCTGTGATTGAACTCACCATCTGCTTAAGTTTCATCCTCAGTTTCAGCAAGCAAGGTTGTGTCATATCTGCATACTGCAGGTTGTTTATTAATCTTCCTCCAATTCTGATGTTTCATTTCTCCTCATAAAGCCCAGCCTCCTGAATAATCTGCCCCACATATTGATTGACGTGATCCTTTCCTGACTTTGAACCATGCAGTAATTCCTTACTCTGTTCTGATGACTGACTCCTTCCTGGTCCCCGTACATGGTTCACATGAGCACAGTCAAGTTCTGGGATTCCCATTCTTCTCAAGGTTAGCCACAATTTGTTCTGATCCACACAGCCAAATGCCTTTGAATAGTCAGTGGAACACAGATAGACATTACTCAGATACTCTGCTTTCGGCCTAGATCAATTTGACATCTGCAAAAATGTCTCTAGTACGACAGCAGCTTCCAAACTCAGCTTGTATTTCTGGTAATTCTCTGTTGATGTACTATGCCAGTCATTTTTTTTTATAATTTTTAGCAGGGGGAAGTCTGCTTTCAGGGATCTCTCCAAAGCGCTAAAGAGCAATCATGTCAGTCTAGGGACTAAGGTGTGCTTGATCTAGGACATGGTCTTCACAATTACTTGCTATACTTCAGAAAGCAGGACAATGACTTGGGATGATAGAGAATTTGTGCCTGTGAGTGTGGTGCTGGAGAAGAGTCTTGAACATACCATGGACCGCCAGGAGAACAAATAAGTCTGTATTGGAGAGAGTAAAGCCAAGTTTCTCTTTGGAGGCTAGGATTTTGAAGCTCCGTCACACATACTTTGGCCACATCACCAGGAGGCAACAGTCCTCAGAGAAGGACATCATGCTTGGTAGGGTGGAGGAACTGTGCAGGAGAGAAAGACCCCAGATGAGATGAACTGAACACAGTAACTGGGCTAATTGCAGTTGGTGTGTTGGAATTAGTGAGACTGGCTCAGGACAGGGCAGACTTCAGAGCTATTATACACAGGGTCACTATGGGTCACAGGTGACTCGATGGCACATAGAAACAGGGCAATTGTAATGGGTTTCACTTGAACTCTTAACATAATAGTCTTTCAGGGATCCTATTCAATCACACATTCTGGAGCTTGGAAAATCACTACAGGATGGGTTTGAGGACTCTGTGAGGGGTATCTGAGCTGAGATTTCATTAATAATCTGGCCTACACAAGCCCAGACTCTGACACCCTGACTGGTGGGCCTAAGTGACATTTTGGGTTCCCTGGCATTGGTGTCATTCTCTAACAAGGGTCCTGCAATCCCTGAAGAGTCTATTTATTTCCTGTACCCCCCCCCCAATGAACATGCACGCTTTGAAAAGGCTGTGGACTCCTATTAGTGGACTCCTAATAGTACCAATTTTTAGCATTATGGTGGGTTCCTTTCTAAGAGAGGCCTGAACTCACCTTTATAGAAGGCCTATGGGTCTATAAATGGCAGGAGCTCACAGGCTCAGTATCATGAAGTCAGAGGGAGCGGGCCCATAGAGATTATCTGACCTAATGAATCCCCAAGCCTGTAAGTCAGACGGCAGACTGCTGGCTCACAACCCAAGGACTAGAGGTTCCTAAAAGTCAGACGATGATGAGTTAGTCAGATGCAGAGTTGAGAGAGAACTTTGCTAGAACATCCATCTGTATTGAACACAGGCCACTTTTTCAGGGAAACAGATTGGCTTTCAACAGATTTAACATTTCTAAGGTAATGAACACATTATAATATAATGGGATAATTAGTCCAATGTCTGCCAAACCACTGAGAGTCATAGCCGAGGCAGGTTACACAGGACGTTAACCATAACAAACACCAACTCTTTTAATAGAGCATGTGCCTGAGGACTATTTGTTAATTCATTTCTATCTGGGAAATGGAGAAGAAACAGCATTCATTAATCTTTGAACACAAATGGAAATTGCTCCCATGTATTCATTAGGCAAATCTACTGTCGGTGGTTTCTTTAAAAGTACTAAAGAATAACAATGTAAAGACTAAGCTGTGCCTGGCCCAAATCATGAAGTTTTAATTGTTCCATATGCATGTTAAAGCTGGACAATGAATAAGAAAGACCAAAGAAGAATTGATACTGTCGAATTGTGGTGTGGAGGAAGAGTATTGAACATACTGTGGACGGCCAAAAGGGCCAGCCAGTCTGTCTAGGAAGAACTATAAGAGTGAGGCTCAGAGGCAAAGCTGTGGAAACTTTTTACACATTTTGGGCATGTTGGGAAAAGACTCGACAAAGCAGAAGTTCAGCAAAAGAGGGGGAAATCCCTCAACAAGATGGCATAGTGACTGCCCGCAGTGGGCTTGGGCACGGCAGAGGCCGTGAGGACGGCACGGGGAGGGTGAAGAGGGGAATACGGCCGTGATATTTTACCAAGAGAAAAAGGCAAGTTATATACACGATTTTGTTGTGGGCATTGTTGAAAAAAGCTTTCCATATCTTAACAGTCATAGGAAAATGATCTGGGTTTCAGCCCAATCACATCACATCAATCGGTCCTTAGTTGGGTCAATATTCCACTTATTAAACATTAAACATGAGTACAATATGGTCTTTTCTCTCATGAGAAAGAAGCCGACAAAGAGAAAGGACAGGTGGCAAGTGCTAGTGGAGAGAAAAATGGGATGTGGACGTATGTGGGAGAGGCGAGTGGACAGGCGGCCCCGGGAAGCAACATCTAAACATCTAAACTACTGTCTGTCCATGGAGCTTAGAAGAGTTGCTGAGAAGATCCACAGACAGGGAATGCTGAGTAGGAGAAAGGCCCCAGCCCTGCCCTGCCTCCCCACGTCCTGTGACCTTGAGCTCCAGGTAGTTAGTCTCTCTAAGTCCTAAATTTGTTTTTTTGTTGGGTGCCCCCCCCCCCCCGACCCTCAGGTAAAACTAGGAACTTACATTGATGGTCTCTGAGGTCCTACCAACTCATTTCATTTCATTCTGTTAACATTCACCAACAGGAAGGCTGACTCAATGTGGAATCTGGAACCTTCAGGAAAACTAGTGTCTTCGGCCCATCCCCCCACAGAATGGAGCCCTCTCTCTAAACACTCTTGTGGGCAGGAACTGGGTGAGCACCTCATATCCCCAGCCTGACTGCCCAGAGGTGCTCAGCACCCATGGATGAATGAAGTCACGTGCAAGCAAGCCTGTGACAGGCTTGATGTTATGAGAAGGTGATCGTGAGCTTTCCACCAAGACAGACAGACAAGGCAAACCATCAGGGCGGCCTTCTCACCGCTCACTTTGAAAAAGCCAGGCCTTTCAGCTGACTGCCACTTGCCATTCCTGCTAGGTAATCAGATCGCTGTTAATTAATAAAGCTGTCAGGTGAATCATTCTCTCTGGTCATTATTATCCTTTCGGAAAGAGAATCCTGCCATCACCACCCCACACAACCCTCAGCTTGCAGCGCAATTAACTTAATGCTATGCAAATGAGAGGCTCTTCTCATCATTAGCTTATAGCCCACGAATGTTAATCACATAATTGGGCCTTCAACAGGGTAATTAGACACGATTTTGTCCTTTAGTCTTACAAGGCTAATTATTGTTGAGAGGAGAGGGAGGGCACTCCCAGAGCTCCACACTGAGGGGCATCTGGTTAAAGCAAATACAGAGAAACAGCCAGGACAACCTATTGTCTTCAGGGCCACAGAAGAAGGACAATGGTACACTATGGGAGGACAGGTTACTGTGCACCTTGTCCATGCACCAGGATGAGAAAGAAAATGGCGCTTAAAACATAAAGACAAATAAAATAGTGGACAATCTTGAGCCAAGAGTCCCAGTGCCTCCCCTTACAACAATGTGACCCCGCACACAAATTCATTTGTTTTTGGCCCCAGTTTCCTTGTCTGCACAACAGAGAGGTTGCACTAGTCGTTTCCATGTCCTTTTGGGTTTGACTTTCATGGATATGAATCTCAGAATGTCCACAGCAAGCCCAGTGTCTGAGATGAGGCTGAGGGAAGCAGTTTATGGAAGCACGAGAACTGTTGGATGATAGATACCCTGGGCTCCTTAAACACATGCCGCAGAAGCAGCCTGCGGGGCAGCCGGGAGGATTGCTTCCTGAATTCGTTAGAATTAACTAAAAAGTAAGCGCTGTCTCAACAGACTGACAGCTTTAACTTATGAACTTGATGTGGGGAGATGTTAATTGCCTTCAGTGGAAAAGGAAAGAGGGGTTGTGGCATGAAACCAAGGACAAGGTGCAGGATAGCATGATGGGGAATTTGGCCATGGAAGGAACCGAGAAGTTGGCCAGTCTTCCTCCCTGTGGACTTGTTGACCTCTAGCCCCTAGTGTCTGAGACACTGGGCTCTGAAAACAATGTTCGATGAATGGAGACCAAAATGGAAACAGTGGAGCATATTTCAAACCTAGGAGTGCGTGGATAGGGGTACAGGCTTCCCACAAGTCACAGCCACAAGGGAAACTCCCTGCCAAATAGCAAAAAAGACCCAGGAGAACAGAAGGGATCGCTGAAGAGGGGGTCATAGTGGGGCAGTTTGGCAGTGGACAGCAAGGCCAGGCGGATACGTTATGGGAGGACTTTTTATGAAGAGTCTGTGATACAGCAGAGTGTCACGGATAAGAACACAGAAGTCCTGTGCCAGGACTTACCGTGCTACATAAGCAAAATATTCAGTTTTCTCATGTGAAAAAAGGCCTTGCAGATTATATGCCAGGCTTACATGAAAAAGAATGATTATGGAGGAAGCTAAAGGGAATGAATAATTATTTAAAGTAGCTTATATTGCTGCCAACAAAATGAGTGAATAAGTATGGTAAAGGGAAATAGCCTTTATGAACAATTTTCCTGATTTGAAACTATGCCGTATTCCCTTGTACTAGTCTAACAACTGTCGCCTGGTCTATCCACAAGTTGTACATGAATACATATAGTATTTTGGAATTCTCATTCCTCAATATTATCCATATTTTTAATGACCCATGTAGTCAAATGCCATTTCATAATCAATTCAACACTAGTAAACATTTTTGTTATATCTGTTTTCAGCCAAGATCCATCTGATATCAGTAATATTCCTCATTTCACACCTTCTTCTGAATCTGCCTTGATTTTCTGACAGTTCTCTGTCAATGTATTGCTCCAAATGTTTTTGTATAATCTTCAACAAAGTTTTACTTGTGTGTGTATAGGGAATTCTAGTGGCCGAATGGTAAAGAGTTGTACAGCCAACCAAAGGAAGGTGGTTCAAATCCACCAGCTGCTCTGTGGAAGAAAGACAGGCTATTTCCTCCTGTGTGATTTACTGACTCTGAAAATTCTCCGGAAGGTTAGCGATGCATCAGTTCTACCCAATGGTACATAACAGCAACAGCATGATATTAATAATATTATGTGATCATTTCCATATCCCGTTTGGATCCTTTTTCTTTGGAAGGGGCACAGATATGATCTCTTCCAGTCAGCTGGGCAGGTAGTTGTCTTTTAATTTTTTGGCATATAGATAAATGGGCACTTCTCGTGTTGCATCCAATTGTTGAAACATCTCAACTGATACTTTCTCAATTCCTTGAGCCTTAATTTTTCTTGTCTGTGCCTTTAGTACAGCTAGTTCTGTACAGTTCTAGCTTCGGTACCCTCTGTTCTTGGTTTTGTGGTTATTCCTCCGGGAATGGCTAAACACTCATCAAATCTTTTTGCTTGGTAGCACAATGCGCTATGGACTATGCTACCACAACTCCTTGACCAAATCTTTCTTAGCACAGTGACTGTGTGTGTGTATGTGTGTGTGTGGTCCTTCCATCTTCTTTGATGCTTCCTGTCATTGAATATTTTTGCCCATAGAATTCTTCACTACTGCAATTGAAGACTTACATTTCTTTTTTCCCTTCAGTTCTTTCAACTAGAGAAATTCCAAGCCGACAGATGATAAAATCTGATTTGTTTCAAGTGGGTCTCTTGGGTTTCTGAGTGGTTATTGAGTGGAAGCCAAGAACAGAAGGAGGGGTCCATGCAGAGGACTTGCCAGCTGAACGAGGATGGTGATCTGAACCAGATGTCCATAAACTCTTGCAATAATTTGCAAGACAACATGCTTTCAGATTGCATGAAGGATGCATGAGAAAGACAAGCATCAGGGAGAACATAAGTTTTTATTGGAGCAGCAGCCAGAATAGGGTGGCCCTTTCTGGACCAGGGAAGTACGTGGAAGGAGCAGGACTGAGGAAGAGCATCTCTAACTTATTCTATTTTGGACATGATGAGACTGAGATGCCCATTAGACACCAAAATGCATTATCCAGTAGGCAGTAGTCTCTGAGTCTGTTCAAGGAGACTTGAGGCAGAAGAGAAAACGTTGGGAGTTGTGTTTAGATGCATTAAAAAGCTGCCTAACATTGAGTGGACCTTTAAAGGCTGCTCATTTATGGTAGTATCAAGAGCATTCCCAGGATCTGGAAGGAAGCTCTGACTGAAACTTTCCCTCTGGTAGCTTCACACCACACATTGCTGCTTTCAGAGAATGGACCTGACAATTCAAAATGGAGTCTGCTGTGATGTGTCTTCTGCATGGGTTGCACAGTATGAGATAAAGGCTGGGGTATCAAAAAGTCCTGGGAAGATGGAGACCGAAGGTTCTCCAGCACATCTCTTTTCTTGAGTTCAATCAAGTAAAGCCTCAGTGTTTGTTCCTTTACAAGAGGGTTTCTCTCAGCCTATCAAAGATAGCTCTAGGGTTCTTATTGAGAGCTCTAGTGTTTGGAGGGAATTGTTAAGGATCTAAAATATGTTATTGGTGGTGGTGGTGGTGTGTGTCCAACTACACAGACTGGGAATAGAAAAGCCAAGATTCCAAGCTGGGTTATCTGACTGCAAAGCCTTTAGATTCTGAGATTCCCATTTCATGAGATATGGCAGGAGACACACACACACAGAAAGAGAGAGAGAGAGAGAGAGAAAGAGAGAAAGCAGCATTAATGGCCTTGGTCCCGTCTGCCCCAGAGAGGGCTGGTCTAGACTCTGCAAAACCTCAAAGTAAGCAGGTGTCTCTGCCTAGAGTTTGACACTCTCAGAAAAAAGGAAAACTGAACTTCGACTTGTAGCAGACTTCCTGTGAAAAAGACTGCTTTATAAATTAATTTCTGTTATATTTCGTAAAGAGAGCTTCAAGCTTTTAGACATCTACCACCTGACACTGGCAAAGGACCAAGCTTTTAAAGTATAACGCCGGGTTCAAAGGTTCAGCACTTGATTTATGCCTCTAAGGAAGATGGGAAATTGAAGTACACGCTGATACCTCCCCAAGTCTCCTCTAGGTAAAGAAAAACAAATATGATTTCTCCAAGTCATCTCAGCGGCTCGTCCTCTTGGCTTTCCCTGGGAAATGAGTTTAAGTTAACGGCCGTGAATCACGCCTGCCAAAAATGGGGGTGTCTCCATCAAGCTCCACTCAAATGCCAACTACCTTGGGCTCTGCTCTGCTAAAGGTCACCTGTCACTCTCCACCCGAGGCGCTGAGATTGCTTCAGCTCTCTGATCAGCACAGCAGGACAGGCCTGTTTACCTTGTGTGATGTCTCACTCACCGCCAGCTGAGGTGGTGCAGTTCCTGGCTGGTTACAGCCCAGTGGGCCACTAATAACAGGTTAGAATCCACAGGGGAGGGAGAAACTGAGATGCACTTTACCAATGAAGAATGATAACCTTGAATTGGGGCTGAAGGAGAGTCAAGTTGGGCAGGAGGGGAAATCTTCTGACTGTAAAGATTATCAGATACTGAAACAGGAAATTAAGAAAAGTCATGGCCTTCTTTCCAAGTCACACGATTACACAGAATGACATGCTGACAGGAGGAGACTGGCAGACTGACCCCTAGACATCTATCTCAGCAACAGCAGCAAAGGCTGCCCACACTCCAAAGCAGGACTGGGTGCCCTCAGAAAAGCTCTTGAGAAGAGAAAAACATTTAAACCTTAAATAAACTAACTGTATGTCAATATACTACAGTGAGACAGGGCTGTTCTTTTGCTAACAAAATGACTCACAAAAGAATACCAATAAGGCTCTCACACACACCGGATCCTCCTGAGAGGTTAGAACTGGCACAGCGGTTCCTCAGACCTAGGCTAACCCCCTCTCCAAAGCCTGGACTCTCAGTGTCCCCAAGTTTTTACATAAACTCAATGGTGGCCCCTCTCACCTCCTCTCTCAATCCCATCTCCAGCTGCCTGTTTGAAACAGCAGAACTGAGCCGGTGGTCTCCCGGCTCTCAGTGGAATTCACTGTATATTTTTAGACTCTGAAAGATCTTCAAGGCTGCAGTCAAAAGAGGTCAGAGGTAATGTACATTTTTTATGTTGTTGCTTCAAAAGTAATTGCTCTTGGACTGTCAATGACAGACACCAAACTTAGTAACAGACTTCCATAAACTAAGTTTTAACCCAAGAAGAAAGCAATGCCGACCTTCCACATTCACTCAGAATCGTCCTCACCAGGCTTGTTCTTACACAAACATTGGAAATCAGTGGTAAAATGTCAACAGCCCTCTAGGCAGAGAATGATGAGAGAACTTTCCTTTTCCATTCCAGTTCTTATTTACCGAAAGTTTAAAATGCTACAAGTCTACAGGCTGTGGGCTGATGACTTCGTCACCATGATGACTGGCTACAACCTCAGGCTCAAAACCCCAGGCTGTCCCTCGCCCTGATGCCAGGCCCAATGACCCAGGCATCACCGTCCCAATAGCAGACCACCCAGTCGCGGACCTCACACAAGGTTCCACCAGAGCGCTGTGGACCTGCGGCCAAATCCCAGTCATGAGGCAAGAAGCCTTTGCTACACCTGAGCACGTTTCCTATTAGCTGCATGTCAGCCAGGAAGCTCTGGAATAACCAGGTCACTGAGAATAAATGTCTGTAGGAAGCTTGGTGGCAAATGAGGCAGAGGGCACAGAAAGACGGCTCTTTGGGAGGCTTGTGGCTTGGGGCACAGTAAATGGGGAAACCTGGGCAAAGAAATTTAAGGACCACATGGTGCTAGATCGAGCCAGCCTTTGGGAACGGCAGAGGCCTTTGGAGACACTGTGAATTGCTGTTATTAGTTTTCTATTGTTTTTCTAACAAAGTATACAAAGTAAATGACTGCAAAAAATGGACATGTGTATTATTTCTCAGTTCTGGAGATTAGAAACCTGAATTTAAGGTGTCAGCAGGGCCATTTTCTCTCCAAAGGCTCTGGAAGAGATGCTTTCTCATCACCCCAAGCTCCTGGAAATCCCAAGAGTCCCTTAGTGTGAGCTTGTCTCTACACTGCCTCTATCTCTGGGTCTTTTTCATAAGGACACCATTCAGATTGGATTAGGATCTTGCTATAGTATAATGTCATGTGAACGGATAATGCCTCCAGTGATGATATTTCCAATAAGATTCACTGATATCAGGAGTTTGGATTTTGACATGTTTTTTTGAGCAACACAAGTCAATTTTTATAACTGGCTGTGATCAATTAGTTGTGGCCTCCACTGCACTCAGACCAGCCACAACTCAATTTCTAAAGGCTGATGAACTGTAGTGTTAACAGGTTACAATGAGAGTTGGCCTTTTGGTTGAGTTTCAGTCTCATCAAGGTTGAAAGGCTCTCTTTACACAGGGTCTTTGGATGTGTACTTTGACCACAGAAAAGCAAAAAATGTTGAATGAGGACAAGGCAGCTCCTTCCCAAGCCATCCACATAGGACAGAATAGAGGAAATTAAGGTGTATATTTTTTAAAAATGGTTTAAATGACTTCTATCTATTCACGAGACTTTCCGCATTAATATTTCCCAATGCTGCCAATGGTCAAAGACTCTAGTCTTCAATATGGATTGAAGCTCAACATTAATAAAACAAAGATTCTCACCACTGGGTCAGTTGGCATTACAATTATAGATGGAGAAGAGATTTGAGGTTGTTAACAATTACAGCTTGCTCAGCTCCTCAATCAACACTCTTGGCACCAGCAGTCAGGAAATCAAAAGGTGAATCACACTGGAAAAATCTGTTGTCAGAGATCTCTCCAGAGTAATGACAAGCAAAAATGTCAGTCTAGAGACTAAGGCACACCTGATCCAGGCCATGGTCTTGGCAATTACTTGCTATGCATCAGAGAGCTGGACAATGCCTAAAGATGACAGAAGAAGAATTGATGCCTTTGAATTGTGGTGCTGGAGAAGAGTCTTGAATACACCATGGACTATCAAGAAAACAAATCGGTCTGTCTTGGAGAGTGTGAAACCAAGTTTCTCCTCAGAGGCTAGGATTCTGAAGCTCCGTCTCACATACTTTGGGTACATGATCAAGAGAGACGAGTCCTTGGAGAAGGACATCATGCTCAGAAGTGTGGAAGAACAGCACAGGAGAGGAAGACCTCAGATGAGATGGATTGATATAGTAACTGGGGCAATGAAAGTTGGTGTGTCGGAATTAGTGAGACCGGCTCAGAATAAGGCAGGATTCAGAGCTGTTGTACAGTCGCTATGGGCTGCAGGTGACTCAATGGCATATAACAACAATGTGAAAAGCTTGGTCGGGCCTTGGACCAAAGTTTAACTTTGTCCCTATTTATTTATAGAACCATTTTCCTGCCCCACATGACACCAGAAGAATAAGAAATTACCTTACTGATCTGACCTTACCTTTCAGAAGTGATCAGACCTCTACCAAGACACAGAATTCCTAATATATTAATACATGTCATTCTCATACATGAAAGCCCAAGTTTTACAGGGCATTATGCAAAATGTTTTCTGCATCTCACTGAGTTTTCCCACCAGATGCCACAAGAACTATGTCCTTAGTTAGTTGAGAAACTGACGCACAGCTAATAATCTGCCTGTCGTAGCTATCAGGTGCTGCTGCAACAGACATGCCACAAAACTGGCTTTAACAAACAGAAATTTATTCTCTGACAGTCCAGGAGGCTAGAAGCCCAAATTCAAGATGCAGACTCCAAGGGAAGGCTTTCTCTCTCTGTGTTTTCTGGTTCTAGGAGTTTCTTAGCATAGGAACTTATGGCCAAAGGATGACCTCTGCACCCTGCTCTCTAGCCTTGGTGATACTGAAGTTCTCCCTCTCTGTTGACTTTTCTCTCCCTTTATCTCTTGTGAGATAAAGATGTTTGAGACATACCTTGGGACACTCCTCTTATATGACACCAGGGCTATGAGGGTAGTCAGGGTATTGTATCCCTCCTTTTACAACTACTTGACTTACCCAATCATAGGAGATTATTGGAATAAATATGGATCTCTTCCAGTCAGTTGGCCAGGTGGTTGCCCTCCAGATTTCTTGGTGCAAACTGGTGAGCACACACAGAGCACAGCCTCTGTTTGTTGAAACATGTCAATTGGTACGCCATCAATTCCTGGGGCTTTTTTTATGCATAGTTCTTCAGAGCAGCCTGAACTTTTCTCTTTCAACACTGTTGCCTCTTGCTCATATGTTGTTTCTTGAAATTATTCTGTGTCAGCCAATTCTTTTTGGTACAATGACTCTGTAAACGTCTTCCATCTTCTTCCTCTTCTTTTTTAAAAAATGCCAGTTTATTTACAAAATTTGAACATATTGTTTTTCACACTAGATCTTTCAGATTTCCTTCAAGTCCCCTCCACCCATCAAATTGGGCAACCATATAATTAACCACCCTCCACCCCTCACCCATCCTCATCCCTCTGCTTCCACCCTCCCCACTTTGGATCCTAATACTATAATAATAGGTTTATATAGTATTTGTCCTTATGGGACTAAGCTCACTCAGCGTAATGATCTTCGGTCCTTCCCAAGTTAGGTAGTGATTTACAGAATTATTACTTCTGCATGTTGCGTAGTATCTCACTGTGTAAATGTACCATAATTTCTCAATCCATTCTATTGTGGTTGGACATCTGGGTTGTTTCCATGTTCTTGTGATGGTGAATAACACTGCTAGGACAATTGGTGTACAAGCCTCAGTGCCTCAGTTCTTATTTTCTTGGAGTATATTCCAAGCAATGGAATAGCTGGGTCATATGGAATTTCTCTGTTCAGCTTTCTGAGGAAATGTCAAACTGCCTTACAGAGTGGTTGTACTATTTTACAATCCCACCAACAGTGTATAAGAGTTTAGATCTCCCCACATCCTCTCCAACATTTATTACTTGCTGTCTTCTATCTTCTTTTAATACTTCCTGGATCATTCAATATTCTACCCATAGTGTCCTTAGGTATTGCAACTTGAGACTTGAATTTGTTCTTCAGTTTCTTCAGCTTAAGAAATGCCAAGCGATGGAATATATCCCAAGAAAATGAGAACTGAGGCTCAAATAGAGACTTGTACACCAATGTTCATATCAGCATTATTCACCATCACAAGAACATGGAACCAGCCCAGATGTCCAACCACAAATTAACGGATTGAGACATTGTGGTATATTTATACAATGGAATACTATGCAGCACACAGGAGCAATGATTTTGTAAATTACTACCTAACTTGGGAGGGACTGGAGATCATTATGCTAAATGAACTAATTTAGTCCCACAAGGACAAATCCTGTATAAAACTATTATTATAGAATGAGTGTGGGACAAGGAGCTGCAACTACAATCTCAGAGGCGCACGGTTCGAATCCACCAGATGTTCTGCCGGGTAAGGAGGGACAATCTCCTCCTGTACAAGTTAGATCTGATTTGAAGGTACACTCACACAAAAATAATAAAAATTTTGGGAGCTCTGGTGGCCTAGTGGCAAGGAGCTGCAACTACAATCCCAGAGGCAAATGGTTCGAATCCACCAGATGCTCTGCTGGGGAAGGAGGGGCAATCTCCTCCTGTACCAGTCAGATCTGATTTGATGGTACACTCACACACACACACACAAAAAAAAAAAAAAAAAGAATGAGTGTGGGAATCCAAGGGGTGGAGGGTAGAAGCCAAGGGGTGAGGATGGGCAGGGGCTGGGGTGTTAATCATAGGGTTGCACAATTTGATGGTTGGGAGTGTGTGAAGGAAATGGGAAGAATCTTTTGTGAAAAACAATGTATTTGAACTTTTTCAATAAATCAGTATAAAAAAAAAGAAGAAATGCCAAGCAAGTACGGTCCTTAAGATTTTTGGACTCCAGTTCTTCGCACATTCCATTAGTATAATTTGCTTTGTCTTCCAGTTCTGCCCTCTGAAATCTTTTACTCAGCTCCTTAACTTTTTTTTACTTCTTCCCTTTGCTTTGGCTTCTTGGTACTCTTGTGCAATATCTAGAGTCTCTTCTGGCATCCATTTTGGTATTTTCTTCTTCTGCCTTTGTAATGGCCTTTGGCATTTTTCGTGGATGATATTCTTGATGTCTTTCCACAGCTCATCTGGTCTTCATGCATTAGTGTTCAAGATTCTTATCACGGGGCCAGTTGGCAGCATGATGATGGATGGAGAAGAGGTTGAGGTTGTTAACAGTTACAGTTTGCTTGGCTCTACAATGAACACTCTTGACACCAACAGTCAGAAAATCAAAAGACAAATTGCATTAGGTACCTACTGTCAGGGCCCTTTCCAGAGTACTGGGAAGCAACAATGTCAGTCTAGAGCCTAAGATATGCCTGATCCAGACCACGGTCTTTGTAATTACTTGCTATGCATCAGAGAGCTGGATAATGACTAAGGATGACAGAAGAAGTATTGATGCCTTTGAGTTGTGCTGGAGAAGAGTCTTGAGCATAAGAAGGACATCATTCTTGGAAGGGTAAAGGGACAGCACAGGAAAAGAAGACCCTGGATGTGATGGATTGATACAGTAACTGGGGCAATGGGGGTAGGTGTGTCGGGGTGAGTGAGACTGGCTCAGGACAGGTCAGGGTTCAGGCACAGGTGACTTGATGGCACATAACAACAACAGGAGATTATTACATAATTTCCACATTACCTCATTATACACCCTTCATTGGGAGGGGGAAATACATTTAATCCACGACACTGCCCAAGTGAGAGCCAGTTCCAAGAAGCTAATAGTCTGATTACAGACCTAAGATGTTCTCCCAAGTCACAGAACCCACCATGCAACAGGAAACAGTGAAGTTTCTGCCCATAACATGATCTTGTTTGTGTAGAGCATTTTTCAGCACATAAATCCTACCCATGCATATTACCCCACCACAAATATATTCCAGAAAACAGTTAAGGAAACTGAGGCCGAAGAGGATTGAGTAGTGCTACCCATACTCTTTAGATAGTAAACAGCAAAGCAAGATTGTTAGAAACATGCAGTGCGGGGTCAGGAGACTATGGGGGTGGGGTTGAGATGGATGGGTACAAATGAGAGCTGCCAAATATCCAAAGGTGAAATAGAGGAGCTAAGAACAGATGAGGTAATACCTCTGCCCTACTCCACCCTCAAAATATAATGCACTCTGTCACCTTTGACCTTAGATCATTTGTTTAATAACTGCCACTTCCTTCAAAGATGTCCCTCTTGAACCTAAAGTCCCCAAACTCAAATGGACCCCTGCTTAGTGGTACAAATGGAAATCACATGCCCTGGCTGCATTCTCTCTCATGTAACAAAACCAGAATGATTTGGGGATTCTTCATAGGCAGCTGCATGGCTACTGTTAGAAGGGGTCTTGTGGCTAACTCATCTTTTAGAAAGATCTTTCTCCCCAAAATAAGAGGCACCTATGGAGTAGCCAGCCAATGATATGTATTCCAGTCCATGTCTGGTAAACTCTCGGATGATAGCAGCAAGGCAGGGTCACTCGGGTTCTATTAGCTCAATTAATGAGGAGTAAGATAAGGCTAACACCCCACTCGTCGGGCGGCTCAGGCACAGAGCTGCAGTAATGGAGTTATTAACCTTCGTCAGCCACTGAATTTTACTGCTGATTCCAACTCCATTTTCTAGTTCAGGCCTCCATTAATGGGCTGTTTATTATCCCTAATCCACATAAGGATCAGCTGCAGAAATATGAGAGTTTCCTGGAAGGACCAAGTGATGAGAGAGAGAGAGAAGACAGCCACTCTATTTTGCATTTTAATTTTTCTTTGGGCCTACTACTGTCCTCCAATGAAGTGACAGCGTCTCTCTCACTTTGGAACAAATTAGAAATAGCAAAATCATTACCCAAGGGTTTCATTGCATTGCCTTCAAGAGAGAAGGCATCATGTGAACTAAGAAATAACAATTTTAAAAATTTTTCAGATGAAGAGAGCTCTGACATTTAAACTGAATGGAAACAGTCATTCCCATCTTCACTTTGATTTTCACTTTTCACTTTAAACAATTTTTCATTGTTTAAAAGTTATCAGAGCTTAAATCAAGAAGTCAAACCAGCAATTAGTAAATAATTATCAGTGCTATTTCCCCTGGATACTTTCCAATGTGTGTAACTCCACAGGGTCTTAGACAAAAGTGCAACTTTGTCTTTGTCATTCTCTAAGTGCTACCAGGCAAATAAGGGACTTTCCCTATCTACACTGGCAGAAGTCATGGAAATGTCTTCTACAGATAAGAGGAAATATATTGCTACCACAGAAGAAATAGTATTTAAATGGCAATAAATTGTTCGTGCCAATCCATTACAAAGAGATACGGCTAATACTTTTTATTTATTTCTTTTTACTTGTTGCGTGCCGTTGAATCCGACCCAGTCGGCACAGGAGGAGATTGCTCCTCCTCCAGTTGAGCATCTGGTGGATTTGAACCACGCGTCAGCTAATACTCTTTGAAGGCTAACCTTCAGAATATTTACCAACTTAATATCTTTTTGTTGGGCAGGAATCTAAAACCCCATGGGTGGTTGTTATGTGCAGTCGAGTAGCTTGTGACTCATAGTGACCCTCTGTACAACGGGCTCTGAGCACTGCACTATCCTGAGCCAACCTTATTGTCTCTGACACACCTATTCCCATTACCCCAGTTACTGAGTCAGTTCATCTCATTGAGGGTCTTCCTCTCTTGTGCTGTCCCTGCATCCTCCCAAGATTGATGTCCCTCTCCAAGGACTGGTCCCTCCTTGCAAAGTGTACAAAGTATGTCAAATGTAGCTTCAGAATCCTTGCCTCCAAGGAGCAGCCTGGTTTCATCCCCTCCAGGACAAACCTGTTTGTTCTCCTGACAGTCCATGGTATATTCAATACTCTTCTCCAGCATCACAGCTCAAAGGCATCAATTCTCCTTTTATCATCCCTAGTCATTATCCAGTTTTCTAACACATAGGAAGTAACTGTGAAGACAATGACTGGGATCAGGTGCACCTTATATTTCCACACCTCTTAATGTGTAAGTAAAACTGTAACAATATGTATTTCAGAGAGCGTAAGAGTAAAATTTATTACGTGAGATTAAGAGAACAGACAAAGCCCAACGATTCTATATTTTTTAGTAAGAGTTTGCCATAACACAAGGAGCTGTAGGGAAATGTATCTGGAGTCAGCTGTAGTTCCTGGCTTGCACAGTTTCCAATTTAAATCACATACACATGTTCTCTTTATTCCCTGGAGTGGTGGTGTCGTGAGTTAAGAGAGTAGAAATCATGATCCCCTCTGACAGATAAAAACACCAAGGTTAAGTAGCTCTCTCATGGTGCTAGCTGGTAAACTAAACAACTGCTAGCCACGTCATCTAAAAAACGCAACACTGCCATGTCGATTCTGACTCACTGAACCTTAAAGGGCAGCAGAGAACTGTCCCATAGGTTCCCAAGGCATGGATCTTTATCGAAGCAGACTGCCTCATCTTTCTCTGAGTGGACACCTGGCTTCAAGCCATGGCTTGTGGGTTAGCAGCCCAGTGCTGCTAGGACTCCTTGCTTCACGTTCAGGAGATGACGCAGTGATTCAGAGCACAGAGCTAGCTCCTCCGATTCAGGGCAAAGCTTGGGACAAGGGATGCAGCCAAGCTCAGGTGTTCTTTCCCTGAACAAACCAATTTCACAGGACTACAGAAAGAACTGGGCAGCTCTGGTGGCACAATCTGCAGGGAGTCGGACTGCTAACCTAAAGGCCGCACCTCTCTGCTGGTTCGAACCTACCAAAGACTCTGAGGGAGAAAGTTGGGCAATCTCCCTGTCACAGCCTCGAAACCCAATGGAGGGTCTACCACGATGTGTTGAGGCCAACAAGGCAGAAGTCACTTTGAGTTTGACTGAAGTGGTGAAATGAGATGCAAAGCATGTACATACTTAGCACTTCACAAATATCAGGCATTAGAATCATTCTTCCTTATGTTCTAATTATTACTAATTAAAAAGTGATCAGCAAGGAGGGGCTGGAGGATTGTTGTTATTGTTATGTACCAGTGAGTCAGAACTAACTCCTAGTTGACCCTCCAGCGAGTTTTCAGAACAGTGAATCACAAGGGAGAAGATTGCTCATTCTTCTGCAGAGCAGCTGGAGGATTTGAACCATGTGCCTTTGGGTTCACAGTGTGACTCATTACCACTAAGGGAAGAGGTCAGGGAAGTGAAAAGGAAAAAATGTACTCATAGGATATTACAAGGAACCATGTATGATTGCTTCAGAACAGAGTCAGAGAATAAGAAAAGAATGGAAGGGTGGCAAAGGCAAAGAAGAAAGAAGAAAGGAAGATAGAGAAAGGAATCCTTATCAGGACCGGAAGGAGCCTGAGGGGATATTCTGGGCTGGTCTCAAACTGGGACCAGCAGGACTGCACAGCAGAGTGACCAGAATTTATTTGTCAACTCCAGGGAACCAGAAAAACTTCCTGGCTCACTTCACTGGACAGGTCAGGCCTGTACCCTGTTTGGGTGTGGAATTTCCAAGCTCACACTGAGGTGGAATTTGAACTTGCAGCCCCTCGCCGTCCCCTAAGAGGCTCGGCTTCCCACCTCCCTGGAAGAAACGGCTGTGTGTGAACATCTATTTATTAAAAGCCAACAACAACAATAAACCAAGTACCAACTGGGAGCCAAATGCAATGAGAAGGGGCTGTCACTGCTTTCCAGGAACAACCAAAGTCTTCTGCACTGGGACTCATTACAAGTGTCTTATTTGAAAACAAAAACAACTCCACACAAATGCAAACCCCAAATTCACCATACTCTCAAAGGAATCTAAAATAGTCTTCTCTAATTTACACAAGACTTGTGGTTGCTGTGACGCTAAACACTGTGACACTAAGCACTGTGACACTGATGTGCCAAATGCGATAATGGTGAACAGTGTTTGGTGGAGCTTCCCGATTAAAACAAGCTTGTAAGAAATGGCTTGCCGCTTGCGCATGCTGTTGGAGGGCTGTCACCATGAAGTTCAGACCTTTCGTTACCTTGGACTGCAGCAAGAACTGCAAATGCCACTACAATGCCCCCTCGCATGTGCGCAGGAAGATCATGTCCTCCCCTCTGTGCAAGGAGCTGCGGCAGAAGTACAACGTGCACTCCATGCCCATCCACAAGGATGACGAGGTCCAGGTGGTGCGAGGACATTACAAAGGTCAGCAGATTGGCCAGGTAGCCCAGGTGTACAGAAAGAAGCATGTCATCTACATCGAAAGAGTGCAGTGTGAGAAGGCTAAGGGTACCACTGTGCATGTGGGCATTCACCCACGCAAAGTGGTCATCACCAGGCTGAAACTGGATAAAGATCGGAAAAAAAGCCAAATCTCGGCAAGCTGGAAAAGAGAAAGGCAAATACAAGGAAGAAATGATTGAGAAAATGCAGGAATGCATGCAACCTGATGAGTAACTGCAGTTTAACTAGATTTCCATCTGACTATGCGTTCTTGTGACATTCCAAAATGACCCTCTCATTCAGAAGTGACTATAAATATGCCTTTGCAATTTTGATTCATATTTTTAAGAATAAAAATTGAATGTGTTTTCCCTCGCAAAAAACAAAACAAAAAACGGCTTGCCTCCGGAAACCCTATGAACAGTAGTGCTCAGGTCTTTCGTTCACAGGGTTGCTGAGTTGCCTACGACTTGACGGTACTTAACAACAACAACAACCACCACCACCACAACAACAACATCACCTAACAGAAAAATGAGCTAGTCTAAAATATCATTCTTTGATGATTTCTTGAATTTTAGCACTCAATCCAGTGTAATAGAGAAAGAGAGATATTACTAAGTAAACAACATTAATAATATTTTGCTATCTCTCTGCTGGATTTTATTGCCAGGCACATCCAGGATCCTTCTTGTACTCTCTTTTTTGGGAAGATTTTTGATGCAGCAGGATCCCTGACCCTGGACCTGTGCACTTCAACATGACCAACACCTTGGCCTGCCCTGACGCTAGCCAGCAGGGGGAAGTGGCTCAAGGTGATGGCTCTTCTCACCCCCATCTTGCAGCACTGAGCAGAAAGATGCAAAAAAATCACTTCTGTCTGATACACTACAAACTTCCCAGCATCAATCAGAATCCCATACTCCCTTCTCTACAGTAAACATTAATTTTGAAAGAAAACACCATGCTACAAACTTGCAGCCTGAAATGAATTATTTTACAGCCAGGCAGAGGGTAGATTTCTAGATGTAGCCTTGGATAGTTCTTTCTTTGTTCTTCTTCCTTATTTTTTTTTATTATTATGATTTTGTTTTAACAAACTTTATAGCCCATTTTATTTGTTCTCAAATAACTTTTTCTCTTTCTTTTCAACACATCAATTACTTGGTTTGTTTCCCTCACTGTATGATGCTGGAATCAAGAGATGGATACTGCTCAGTGGAATATAATTTAGTATTATGTGCCATGGGTTTATGAGGTAGGAGTCAGACAAAACATTGCATTTGAACACTATCCATTTATTAGCTCTAAGAAGAGATTTATACTTGACAAGGAGACAATAACTTTGCTTTCTGATAAGCCAAAGAGGTCTATTTTGTGTCTAATACACAGAGTAGCTTACCTTCTCCCCAATAACTCTATTTACTGCTGTGAATATATTTTAATAATAAAATTGATATATATGTAAATTTATTTTAATTTCATTTCATCAAACTCTCCTGAAAAAGGAGTCTTTGTAGATTGTTTTCATATCTGAATTATAGATTTCTGTATCATATTCCCAGATTGATTTCTAGGCTGTAATTCTGTCACGATTTCCTCCTGATGTCAAAAACAGCAACACCACAGCTAGAATGTTTTATAATTGGCATCACATCCAGACCAGAATTACAGCCCTGATGTTCATTCTAGTGCTAGGTGGGTTTGTTTTGGAATATTTCTTTCTCTCTCAGCCTATATGTGGACTTGAAGGCTATGGCTCAAGTTACTTTCCAGGTTAATCATAAAAATGTTTAATTGAAAGCTGAGGTGGGAGGAATAGAAGAAATGAGAAAGGAGGAGGCAAATACACTCTCAATGGTGGGAGGAAAACATGAAGGACTATTAGACAGTAACCTACAATGTAAATAAACGCCTTCCTCCTGCCTGTCCTATACCCAGGGTCAAATAAATTAAATGGGCATTATTTACTAAATCTTTAGGAATGGGTTTTTAGTCCATGGTGAATGAAGAGTATTTGCTTACAAGCCTGCATTAAATTAAAGAGCTCCTTGAATATTCTTTCCTGTATGAATTTCAATAAAGGCTGAGTTCTCACCCACGCTAGTCTGTAATGCTGGCATAGTGCAAGAAGTTGACAAGTAAAGCAATCATTTTTTCCCCTCAAGGTTCAAAAACCCAGCACTAGATTTTTCTCTTCTAATCATGTAAATAAGCACCCCGCCATCCCACTATGCTTTCTTTCTTTTTTTTTTTTTTTTTAAACCTCTTAGTCTCTTGTTTTTTTCTGGCGTGTAAGTATTAATCTCAAACCACCGGTGCACAATCAGGACTCAGGCACCACCCTGGGAGAAATGCTGCCCTGAGTGGACCCACTGTGCTTTCTTTTCTTTTTCTCCTCCCCACCCAATACTGGTTTATTTACAAAGTTCGTATACATTGTTTTCCACACTGGATCTTTCCTATTTCCTTCACACACCCCCTCCCTCCACCCATCAAATTGTACGATCCTATCATTAACAAACCTTCACCCCTCACCCATCCTCACCCCACTGCTCCCCCCTCCTCCATCCTTGGACCTTCATACTCATTCCATATTAATGTCTTTATGGGACTGAGTTAGTTCACTCAGCATAATCTTCTCCAATCCCTCCCATGTTAGGTAGTAATTTACACATTCATTGAGTGCTGCACAGTATTACACTGTGTGAATGTACCATATTTTGTTAACTCATTCATTAGTGGCTGGACATCTGGGCTGTTTCCCTATTCTTGCAATGGTGAATAACGCTGCTATAAACATTTGTGTACAAATCCCTTTTGTGACTCAGTTCTCATTCTCTCAGGGTATATTCCAAGTAGTGGAATAGCTGGGTTATATGGAATTTCTATGTTCAGCTTTCTGAGGAAATGTCAAACTGCCTTCCAGAGAGGCTGTACCATTTTACAATCCCACCAACAGTGTATAAGAGTTCCGATCTCTCCACATCCTCTCCAACATTTATTACTTGCTGTCCTGTTAAACTTTGCTTTCTTTTAAGAGACGGTATGTATTGGACTTTTTTTTTTTTTTCTTGGTGTCTTCCATTTCCAGTATATCAAGAGTTTACACAGAAGTGGACACTGAAGTCTGTTATATTATAAGAGCATAAATGATGAAACTTAGCCTCGTTGCATTATTTATACCCCACTGCTTTGAATAAACTCCTGCTCATGGTGACCCTCTGTGTTACACAATGTGAGTAATCTCTCCAGGATTTTCCTGGCTGTGATCTTTATGGAAGAAGACAGCCAGGACTTTTCTTCCTTAGCACTACTGTTGTTGTTAAGTGCTGTTAAGTAAAGAATGACTCCTAACAGCTCTATGGACAATGGACAATAGGTCTGAACCTTGTCCTGTGCTGAGCCATCCTCATCATCTCTGACACACTTGAGCCCATTGCTGCATCACTGTGTCAATCCAGCTTGTTGAGGGTCTTGTTCTTTCACTGATCCTTCATCTTTCCAAGCATGATGTCCCTCTCCCTGAGATACCCTCTTCCTAGCAACATGCTCAAAGTATGGAGACAGCTTCGCCACCCTTGCCTCTAATGAACACTCTGACAGTCCTCTTTCCAAGACATATGTTTGTTCTTTTGGTAGTCCATGGAATATTCAGTACTCTTCTCCAATAGTACAGTTCAAAGGGATCAGTTCTTCTGTCATCCTTAGTCAGCTCTCAAATGTATAACAAGTGATGGGAAAGACCATGGACAGAATCAAGAGCACCTTAGTCTTCAAGATGATGTTATTGCTCCTCAGTAATTTGGAAAGATCTCTGACAGTAGACTGGCCCAGTACGATATATCTTCTGATCTCCTGACTGCAGGTACCAAGGATGTTGACTGTGGATCCAAGTAAGATTAAATAATTGAAAATTTCCATTTTGTCTCCATCTATCATGATGTTGCTTATAGATTCAGTTGTGAAGATTTTTGTTTTGATGTTGAGATGCAATCCATATTGAAGGCTATATTCTTTGATCTTCTGCAGCAAGCACTTTCAGAAAGCAAAGTTATGTCATCTTCATAATACAGGCTGTTGATGTTTTCCTCTGATCCTGATACCATGTTCTTCTTAATAGATTCCAGCTTTTTAAACCATTTGCTCAGCATACAGATTGAACAGGTTTAGAGAAAGAATACAGCTCTGACGCACACCTTTCCTGATTTTGAGCTATGCAGTGTCCCCTTGCTCTGTTTGAACAGCTTCGTGGTCTAGGTAATAGGTTTCATATGAGCATAATTAAATGTCCTGGGATTCCCATCCTTGTCAATCTTAGCTATAGTTTGTTATGATCCACACAATCAAATGCCTTTGCATAGTCAATAAAGCATAAACAGACATCCTTCTGGTTTTCTCTGCTTTCAGCCAAGATATCTATCTGACATCAGCAATGATGGTGCCACGACCTCTTCTAAACTCAGTTTGAACTTCTGGCAGTTCTATGTCAATGCATTGTTCTAGCTGTTTTTGTTGTTGTTATGTGCTGTCAAGTCACCTGAAACTCATAGTGACCCTATGTACAACAGCTCTAAACCCTACTCTATCCTGTGCCAATCTTATTATCTCTAACACACTTACTCCCATTACCCCAGTCACTGAATCAATACTTAGCACTATTTTGCTTGCATGTGATATTAATGATATTGTTCAATAATTTCCACATTCTGTTGGATCACCTTTCCTGGGAACATTAACAAATATAGATCTCTTCCAATCAATCATCCAAACAGCTGTCCTCCAAATTTCTTTTCATACACTGGTGAGGACACCCACGGCTGTATCTGTTACCTGAAGCTCAGTATCCCATCTATTCCTAGGGTCTTATTTTTTGCCAATGCTTTTAGTGCAGCTTGAACTTTCCCCTTCATTACCATTGGTTTTTGTTCTATGGTACTTCCTGAACTATTTCAGTGTTGACTAATTCTTTTTGGTAAGGTGACTGCATATTCCTTCCATCTTTGATGCTTCCTAGAGTGTCTAAGATTTTGCCCCTAGAATCAGTCTCTCAGTATTGTAACTTGAGGCTTGATTGGTTTTTCAGCTCTTTCAACTTTATAAATTCCAAGAGGTTTCTTCTTTTCTTGTTCTCCAACTCCAGCTCTTGGCATATTTGGTACCATTCGGTGGGCTCAAATCACAAATCTTTTAGTGAGTAGTTAAGTACAAACTACTTGTATCAGCCAGAAAACCTCATGTATTAGAGTTCCTAGAATTTCACAGACAATATGGGTAGCAAAGGCAGATTAAGATTCCTGCTGCCCTGGAAATAAAAAGAGGTTCCTGTCCCCAAGAATAAGCTTTCCTTACCCAACTCTATGCATATAATTAAAACAGAGTTGAGGAAAATCTAACTGTGAGACACAGAAAGATGGTCTCTCACACCTATCTTCCTCCTAGTCCTTGGAATTTGTGAATACATTACTCCATGTAGCAAATGGAACACTGTAGATGTGATTAAGTGAAGGACCTTTATTTGAGATGATTATCTCATGTTATCTGTGTGAGCCTAAACTAAGCACATGAGTTCTTAAAATCTAAAGAGCTTTCTTAGCTGTGGTCAGAGGGAACGTGACTACAGGAGTTCAGAGAGTTACAACATTGCTGACTTTGCAGACAGAGAATGGAGCCATGACTAAGAAAGTGGGTAGCTTAAAAAAGCTGGAAAAGGAAGAAAACAAATTCTCCCTTAGAACCTCTAGAAGAATGCAACTCTTCAGACACCCTGATTTTGGTCCAGTGAGATTAATATCTGAATTCTGACCTATGGAACTGCAAGAAAAGAAATCTGTAGTGCTTTAAGCCATCAAGTTTGTGCTGATTTATCACAGTTTTATTATTGTTGTTTTTAGGTACTATTGAGTTGGAACCAGTTTATAGTTGACCTGGCAGTGGGTTTTCAGTGGCAATAAAGTATAAGGAAACTGGCTGAAGGCAAAAATAAAAGATATGCAAATGCAACAAAGACTTTCAGACTATCTGGCTGACCACCAGGTAAGAACAGCATATTGAAACACATCAAATTTAGTTTCTTCTAAAAACCTTGTTGTTGTTATGCGCCTTCGAGTCACTTGCAACTCATCGTGACCCTAAGCACAAGAGCCCTAAACTCTGCTCCATCCTGTGCCAATCTCACTGTCTCCGACACTCCTACTCCCACTACCCCAATCACTGAATTGATCCATCTCATTGAGGGTCTTCTTCTCCTGTGCTGTACCTCCACTCTCCCAAACATGATGTCTCTCTCCAAGGACTGGTCCCTCCTTACAACATGCCCAAAGTATGTCAGATGAAGCTTCAGAATCCTCTCCTCCAAGGAGCAGCTCAGCTTCACCCTCTCCAGGACAAACCTGTTTGTTTTCCTAGCAGTCCATGGTATATTCAACACTCTTTTCCAGCACCACAGCTCAAAGGCATCAATTCTCTATCATCTCTAGTCACTGTCCAATTCTCCAATGCATAGCATGCAATTTTGAAGACTAGCCCAAATCAGGTGTACCTTAGTCTCCAGCCTGATGTCATTGCTCATCAATACTCTGGAGAGGTTCCTGAGAGCTGACTTTCCCAATGCAATTCTTGCTTTCCTGGCTGCTGGCACCAAGAGTGTTGACTATGGAGCCAAGCAAATGAAAACTGTTAACTATCTCAAGCTCTTCACCATCCATACTGATGCTGCCTATTGGCCCAATGGTGAGAATCTTTGTTTTCTTGATGCTGAGTTTCAATCCATATTGAAGACTGCAATCCTTGACATTCTACAGCAAGTACTTCAGGTCCTCTTCAGCTTCAGTAAGCAGGGCTGTGTCATCTGCATAATGCAGATTGTTGATGACTCTTCCACCAATCCTGACACCACATTCCTCCTCGTACAGCCCAGCCTGCCTGTAGAGCATTAAATGATCCAAGAAGCATTAAAAGAAGATGGAAGGAGTATACAGAGTCAGTGTGCCAGAAGGAATTGGCTGACATAGAAGAATTTCATGAAATAACATATGAGTAAGAACCTGTGGTGATGAAGGAGGAAGTTCAAGTTGCTCTGAAAGAATTGGCAAAAAACAAGGCTCCAGGAGGTGACAGTATACCAACTGACATATTTCAACAAACAGAAGCTGCCCTGGATGTGCTCACTAAGTTGTGCCAGGAAATCTGGAGGACAGGCAGCTGGCCAACTGACTGGAAGAGATCTATATTTGTTCTCATTCCAAAGAAAGGTGACCCAACAGAATGCAGAAATTATCAACAATATCATGAATATCACATGCAAGCAAGAGTCTCCTGAAAATGATCCAAAAACGACTGAAGCAATACATCAACAGAGAACTGCCAGATGTAAAGGCTAGGTTTAGGGGAGCTCTGGTGGCCTGGTGGCAAGAAGCTGCAACTACAATCCCAGAGGTGCACAGTTCTAATCCACCAGATGCTCTGCCGGGGAAGGAGGGACAATCTCTTCCTGTACCAGTCAGATCTGATTTGACGGTACACGCACACAAAAATAATAAAATAAAGGCTAGGTTTAGAAGAGGTTATGGTTCTAGGGATATTATAGCTAATGTTGGATGGATCTTGGTAGAAAGCAGAGCACACCAGAGGAAAGTCTATCTGTGCTTCATTGACTGTGCAAAGGCTTTTGATTGTGAGCATCACAGCAAGCTGTGGCTGACTCTGAGAAGAATGGGAATTCCAGAACATTTGATTGTGCTTAAGTGAAACCTATACTTGGACTATGATATAGTCATCAGAACAGAGCAAGGAGACACTGCATCGTTCAAAATTGGGAAGGTGGTCTGCCAGGGGTGTATTCTGTCTCCATACCTTTCCAATCTGTATGCAGAACAGATCATCTGGGACGCTGGACTAAGAAACTTACAGAAAAATAAAATCACATAATTCCATCCACAAGGTCAAAGAGAACAAGAGAAAAGGGGGAAAATTGGGGATGAGGTGGATGGAGGAAGGATACTCGAAAGCAGAGGGGCCAGTGGCAACCAGCTATGGTGACCTTGGAAAGCCAAATTCAACCCAATCTTCACCACAAAATCCTCAAAAGGCTCAGTCAATTACTACTCGTGGAACAGAGACTAAAACAAAGATTGGTTGAAATTTGTTGTTGTTGTGTACCATCAAGCAGGAACTGACCCATAGCTGACCCTCCAGCAGGTTTTTAGAGGTAGGGATCCTCCTATGAAGCAGCTGGTGGATTCGAACCTCGTGCCTTAGGGATGACAGCACAGTTTCTTACCAAGAAATTAAGCCCTGGCATCCTTCCTTTGCTCTATCTAGTGAAACCAATGCCCCTCCTTCACTTGAGTAGGTATCAAAAGTTAGGGGACCTCCCTTGGCACAGCCCACAGGTGCTAACCGAAGGTGGGGCCTCACTTGTGCTCCAATCCACCAAATGCTCTGAGGGAGAAAGATGGTCGTCTCCTCTTGTGTGGTTTACAGTCCTGGAAATCCAATGGAGGGTCAGCTATGAGCCAGTTTCAACTTATGGCAATTTTCTAGTGAAGATATAAATACAGAATCTTTAGGCTAAAGAATACCACACAGAGTTGAGAAAGTGACTCAAAGTTATAGTTCATTCACATGAACGACAAATCAAAATAGATAAATCAGTATAAAACATGTCATTTTCCTGTAGTAAAACCAGGAAATCAGATAAAAATATGTGTACTTATGGATAACAGCACCTCTGAGATTCAAAATTCTGAGGGAAGATGATTTCCAGCCCAGTGTTGCATTTACTGTGTCAGTTTACCTCATCAACAGCCTTCCTTTCACAGATTCTCTACCTTTTCCAAGGACTGGATCCTCCTAAGAGCACATGGAGTCTACAATATAAAATTAATTTTTACATAACTAATGCTATGAGTCGGAAACGACTCGATGGCACATAACAACAACTAACAATACTTAATTGTTCCATTCTAAAATAAAAATACACATTCCAAATGTCAATAAAACATCAAACAATTATTCATAAAATAAATCTTGACTATTATACTCCAAAAGGGTAGAGGCTATAATTAAATACATTCTCTATAGAATGGGGAGCTCGGGTGGCCTAGTGGCAAGAAACAGTGCTGTAATTAGAAAGGCATATGGTTCAAGGCCACCAGCTGCTCTGTGGGTGAAGGATGGGCATTCTCCCACCATGTGATTAACTGTCTCTGAAAACCTGCTGCAGGGTCACCTATGGGTCGGTTTTCAGGCTCTATAGTACACAGCAACAACAACATACTCTAGAATAAAAAAAAATTAATAACCAAAGTTGAAACAAAAGTAGCAAAATGTCAACTACCTGGAAATTTTAAAATTCTCCTAAGCAACTCTTAAATGAAAAAAATTAACTACAGCTCCTTTAATAATCTAAATAGAATAAATAAATAATGAAAACACTATACACAAACCTGAAGTACAGCTCAGATTGTAAAGCCATCTCAGTGTCTTAAAAATTTTTAGTATCAAAAAGAAATACAGAAAATAAGTTAATTATGCATTTTAAAACACTTCTGAATTTTCTTTCACCCCCCCTCTTCTGCCCATCAAACTCTGCGACCCAGTGATTTCTGTCCTGTCCCCTCTTCACCCTCCTCCTTCCCCTTTGAACTTTTAGACACATTCTACTAGTTATCCTTTTGTTTTAAAAATAATGGTATTTATTTTAAAAATAATGCAGTGTTTGTCTTTATGAGACTAAATTCATTCACTCAGCATAATGCTTCTAAGCCTCTCCCATGCTATATAGTATTTTTCAAAATCTTTGTTCCTGAGTGCTGCTTAGTTTCCCACTGTGTGAATACACCACAATTTCTCAATTCATTTGTTTGTTGATGGACTTTTGAGCTGTTTCCATGTTCTTGCGATTGTGAATAACATAGCTATTCACATAGGTGTATAAATCTCCATTTATGTCTTAGTTCTATGTTCCTCAAGGTATATTCCTAGTAGTGGAATAGCTGGGTCATTTGGAATTTCTATGTTGACGTGTGTGTGTGTGTGTGTGTGTGAAGTTGTGTTCTTTTATTGGATTCCTATTTTAGGCAGTTTGAATATACCAGCAGTTTGTGGAAGAAAGAGAAACCATCTCCTCCAATGAGATTTACAGCCTCAGAAACCCAATGGAGGCTGAGTTATGAGTAGTTTCTGACTATAGTAATGAGTGTTTTTATTTTGGTGTTTGTTTCAGAGTTAAGTTGAGTTCACCATTAACCAAATAGTTTTGTTACTGTCTGCCTTTGTTTCTAGCCATGGAAGATGAGATGCGCTTTGATGTGGAAGAAAACCTTTCTGGGCTGACATTCAATCATTTGGAGCCACGAAGTTGGGCCCAGGACCCTGGTACCCCAGGTCATACGTTTAGAGCTTCCAGATGGTTCTTACCATGATGATGAAATACACATGGGTGTCAATGGAAGTGCTCACTCCTGCACAATAGTTCATAAAGTCCTGGGAGGTCACCAGTTCATCTTTGTCATAATGTGAGTCAAAGTTGTCCAGAAATTTCCTGAGCACTTGCTCCTGTGACCATTCTCCATTTTGGTACTTTGCATGGCATTATACTCTCCACGAAAATCTTCAAGTTTTGTAACATCATCCCCAGTCTTGTCTAATGTTCTAAAGACTTGCATAACTACCACTTTTGGGTCTCTGGACATCGGAGGTCTAAATGTGAGAAGAACCTCATTGAAGTCTATGGTTCAATTTCCATCTTTAGTGAATCTCTTGAAGAGTTCCTCTGCGTTCCACAGTTGTTGTTGTTGTTGTTATGTGCCATCAAGTCGCTTACACTCATAGCGACCCTATGTACAGCAGCTTTAAGCTCTGCTCTGTCCTGTGACAATCTCATTGTCTCCGACACACTCATCCCGATTACCCCAGTCACCAAATCAATCCACCTCATAGAGGGTCTTCCCCCCTGCATTGTCCCTCCACCCTCCCAAGCATGATGTCCTTCTCCAAGGACCGCTCTCTCTTTACAACATGACCAAAGTATGTCAGAAGAAGCCTCAGAACGCAAGGAGCAGCCCGGTTTAACCCTCTCCAGGATGAATCTGTTTGTTTTCTTAGCAGTCCATGGTACCCTCAACACTCTTCTCCAGCACCAAAGCTCAAAAGCACAGTACAATAATTTAATCCTTTTATAAATCCTTTGAAGCCAAGGGTTAGTTTTTTGTTATTATCCATAATCCGAAACACTCTGCCCAGTCCCTTGATGCCCATGGAGTTCCTGATCAGGCACTGCAGGTGGAGCTTCTCAATGGGCTCGGTGGTTGTGGTGAGCTTCTTACTGATCTCTCAGTCATGGTGAACTTTCCTGAAATCTTAAGTGCTAACCGTCTGCATCCAATTGAAACTATGCATGCTTTCTTCAGCACTTTTTTAAAGACATTATCTCCTCTCATCTCCTGTTCTGTCTCCCCCTCTTATCTTTCTTACTATGTTCAGTATTTTGAGGAAAATGCCAAGCAGTCTTCCAGAGTTGTTGTATCATTTTACAATCTTATCTAAAGTGTATGAGAATGGTGCAATCACTCTGGAAGTCAGTTTGGCGCTTCCTCAAAAAGCTGAGCATAGAAATTCCATATGACCCAGCTATTCCACTACTTAGAATATATCCTGAGAATATGAGAACTGAGGCACAAACTGAGACTTGTATACCAATGTTCACCATCACAATAACATGGAAACAGTCCAAATGTCTAACCACATATGAATGGATTGAGAAATTATGGTACATTCACACAATGAAATACTATACAGCACTCCAATGGAATACTATGCAGCATGCAGGAGCAATAACTTTGTAAATTATTACCTAACTTGGGAGGGACTGGAGAGCATTATGCTGAGTGAACTAACCCAGTCCCACAAGGATAAATATTGTATAAGACCATTATTGTAGAAGGAGTATAAAGATCCAGGATGGGCAGGAGAGGCTAGAAGCAGACGGATGTGGATGTACAGAGGGAAGAGGGGATTAATCATTGGATTGTACAATTTGATGAGTGGAGGGGGTGAGGGAAATGGAAATAATTTGTTTGAATTTGTATTAGAATTTTGTAGATAAACTAGTGGGGAAAAAAAGTCAGCTTAGGGAGGAAGGAAGGGAAGAAGAGGGGGTAAAATGTGCAACAATGAGTGAATGAAAATCTAACATTTCTATAAACTTTTGTTAAAATTACAAAATAAAAAAAAATTTTTAAAAAGTGTATGAGAATTCCTATCTCACCACATCCTCTCCAACATTTATTACTTGCTGTCCTGACAAACTTTGCCACTGCTACTGGGTGAGATGGTATCTCATTGTGGTTTTGATTTGCATCTCTCTTACTGCCAATGATTTGGAGCATTTATTCATGTGTCTGTTGACTATCTGAATTTCTTCCTCTGCAAAAGTCTTTCCATGTCATTGCCCATTTTGTAATTATGTTATTAGTCTTTTTCTTGTGGAGGCCCTGTGGTATTCTATAAACTTCATTATAAAACCTTTGTCTGAGATGGCATTGCTAGATATTTATTCCCAGCCAGTAGGTATTCCTTTCACCCTGTTGAAAAAAGGATTTTATGCACACAGAGACTTAATCTTTAGAGAATTAATCAATGTTATCCTCTCCTGGTTGTGTATGCATTTTTAAATTAATAATTTGAGAAAAAGAATAAAATTAGCCAGACACATGAAAAAGCATTAGTAAAGAGTAGCAGAAACTAATGAATGGATGGAAAACAGTAGATTAAAAATCCAAGTCACTTATTGGTGAAAAAGACAAGCTTCTAGGCTAAACTAATCCCCTAAAAGGAAGCAAACGCAACACAAAAAACTAACAACAATAAGGAAGAAATATCATGGATGTACAAGAATTTTTTTAAAAAAAGTAAATCAAGATTTTAAAATTAGGTTAAAAATTAAAGGCACAGTTGAAAGGGATGAATTTCAGGGGAGCTCTGGTGGCCTAGTGGCAAGGAGCTGCAACTACAATCCCAGAGGCTCACGGTTCAAATCCACCAGATGCTCTGCCGGGGAAGGAGGGACAATCTCCTCCTGTACCAACCAGTCAGATCTGATTTGACGCTACACTCACACAAAAATAATAAAATTTAAAAAAATTTAAAAAAAGAAAGGGATGAATTTCTAGGAAAAGACCAATTACATACACAGAAAAAGAAGTTAAAATTGACCATAAACCATGAGCAAAATCAACCATAATAGGTTAGCTCTTATCCAAAAGTCTAACTCCAAGGGAGAAGTACTATTGAAATTTTAAAGCAATTCTAAGTTTGGAGAAAATATGACATTATTGTATTGCTAATATTAAAAGTCTGATTAAACACACACACACAGAGGGAAAATTCAAACCGATAGTGTTATATGCGTATTAGTAAAAAAAAAAATTTAGCACATGTAATCCAACAGCATGTTTATTTGTGGCTTCCATAAACTTTGTTGCTCATTATCCTACACCTTTATGAACTCACAATTTCTGGAGACCACAGTGCAATAGACCAAGATTCTCCTCTGGTTGGCCCTGCCCTTAAGAATTAGTGCCACTAACCCAACAGTGATGCCTCCCTGGCAGTTCAAATCCATCAGTGACTCCAAAGGAGAAAGATGGGAAATCTTCTTCTTTGAATTTCAGCCTCTGAAAGCCTACCGGAGGGTCACCGACAAGTCATTTTGGACTGGGTGGCAACAAGAGCCTAAGATCAAAGCCTTGCATGGCTCTGCATCCAGGGTTTGTGACCTTTTCCCAAGACCTCTGGTTGTTGGAAGAATGCCTTTCTTTCTCACACTTTCCATATGGCCCCTCCATCTTTGGGCCAGTTACGGTGTGCCATATCCATCTCAGGCTTGTAATCTCTCTGACTTCTTCCATCCTCAGTCAGGAAAAAGCTCTCTTCTTTTAAGAGCGAATATTATTGCACTGTGCTCAGCTAGGTAATCCAGGATAACTTCCCTATTTTAAGATCAATTGGCCAGTAACTTTGATTGAATCTATAAAATTCTTTTGTCATGTAACATAGCATATTCAAAGGTATGCTATTACAGGGAAAAGGGGACTAAATTCTATCATGTACAGTACATTGAAAGAATAATAAACCATGGCCAAGTGGGAGTCATTCTAGGAATGCAAGGCTGATTTACTGGAAAACCTACAAACACAATTCATTATCATATATCAAAAGAAGAAAAAAAACCCCTCACATTTAATTGTCTTAAAAGATTTAATAAAGTGCAACATCAGATCAAGTTATTTTAAGCCCACAGAGCTATACTTTGCATTGTTATTGTTGTTGTGTAGCTAAAACTAGAGGCAAATCCATTGGACTGGCCTTGTAGGATAGATTATAACTGCCCTCAGGTTTAAACAGTCTGAAAATCTTTATGGAAGAAGATTATCTCACATCTTCTGATTAGCTTTGACCACTGCACCACCAAGTTTCCTTAAGTGAAAGTCAGCCATGCCTTAGTGGTGTAATGAAAGGATAGTCTTTTAAGTCAGAGGGGAAAAAATAACTTATTAAAAAATTAATTGCCAACAAGTCAGAATCGATGTATAGCTGATCCTCCATGAGTTTCTGGATGCTGTAAATTGCATGGGACCTTACTCCTGTTGGGCAAATGGTGAATTTCAACTGCCTGCTTCTGTTGGCACTGCAGCTCCCTATCTGGTAGGCCACCAGAGCACCCCACGAACAGGCCTATTCATTATGATACTACTTGACTCTCTTCTGGAAGTACTGACCTGTTTGATTAGGCAAAAGAGTAAAATGAAAATAATAAATACTAAAGAAGGGTCAAAGGTATCATCCAGGAAGAGTGCAAACGGTCATTACAAAGACAGAAGAGGAAGAAAAGACCAAAATGGATGTCAGAAGAAACTCTGAAGATTGCACTGGAGCGTAGAGAAGCCAAAGCACAAGGAAGAATTCAAGATACTAAAGAGCTGAACAGAAGATTCCAAAAGGCTGCTCAGAATGACAAAGCAAAATACTACAATGAAATGTGCGAGGAGCTAGAGTCAGAAAATCAAAAGGGCCGAACTCGCTCAGCATTTCTTAAGCTCAAGGAACTGAAGAACAAATTCAAACCTAGAGTTGCTGTAATCAAGGATGCTTCGGGCAGAATATTAAATGATCCAGGAAGTATTAAAAGAAGATGGAAGGAATATACTGAGTAATTATATAGAAAGGAATTGGCAGATACAGAGGAATTTAAAGAAATAACATATGAGCAAGAGCCTATGGTGATGAAGGAAGAAGTTCAAGCTGCTTTGAAGGAAATAGCAAAAAATAAGGCCCCAGGAATAGATGGTATACCAATTGAAGTATTTCAGATAACAGATGTTGCCCTGGATGTGCTCACCAAGTTGTGCCAAAAAATCTGGAGAACAACCACTTGGCCAACTGACTGGAAGAGATCTATATTTGTTTCCATTCCAAAGAAAGGTGACCCAACTGAGTGTGGAAACTACAGAACAGTGTCATTGATTTCACATGCAAGCAAGAGTCTACTGAAGATTATCCAAAAACGATTAGAACAGCACATCAGCAGAGAACTGGCAGGAAGTCCAGGCTGGGTTTAGAAGGGGTCGTGGTACTAGGGATATTGTTGCTGCTGTTAGATGGATCTTGGCTGAAAGCAGAGAATACCAGAAGAATGTCTATCTGTGTTTCATTGATTATGCAAAGGCATTTGACTGTGTGGATCATAACAAACTGTGGCTGACTCTGAGAAGAATGGGAATCCCAGAACATTTAATTGTGTTAATGCAAAACCTATACTTGGACCAAGAGGCAGTCGTCAGAACAGAGCAGGTTAACACTGCATGGTTCAAAATTGGGAAGGGTATACGCCAGGGACGCATCCTGTCTCCATACCTTTTCAACATGTATGCAGAGCAGATTATCCGAGAGGCTGGGCTCTATGAGGAGAATTGTGGCATCAGGATTGGTGGAAGATCTATTAACAATCTGCATTATGCAGATGACACAACCCTGCTTGCTGAAACTGAGGAGAACCTCATGCACTTGCTGCGAAGAGTCAAGGACTGCAGCCTTCAGTATGGACTGAGGCTCAATGTCAAGAAGACAAAGATTCTCACCACTGGACCAATTGGCAGCGTCAGGATGGATGGCGAAGAGACTGAGATTGTTCACAGCTTCAGTTTGCTCGGCTCCACAGTCAACACTCTTGGCACCAGCAGTCAGGAAATCAAAAAGCGTATCACAATGGGAAAGTCTGCTGTTAGGGACCTCTCTAAAGTACTCAAAAGCAACAGTGTCTCTGGAGACTAAGGTGCGCCTGATACAGGCCATGGTATTTACAATCGCTTGTTATGCATCAGAGAGTTGGACAATGACTAGGGAGGACAGAAGGAGAGTGGATGCTTTTGAGCTGTGGTGCTGGAGAAGGGTACTGAATGTACCATGGACTGCCAGGAAAACAAACAGATTCATCTTGGAGAGGATTAAACCAAGCTACTCCTTGGAGGCAAGGATTCTGGGGCTTCGTCTGACATACTTTGGACATGTTGCCAGGAGGGACGGGTCCTTGGAGAGGGACATCATGCTTGGGAGGGTGGAGGGACAGCGCAGGAGGGGAAGACCCTCTGTGAGATGGAGTGATTCGGTGACTGGGGTAATCGGGATGGGTGTGTCGGAGGCGGTGCGGTTGGCGCAGGATAGAGCAGGGTTTAGGGCTGTTGTGCATAGGGTGGCTATGAGTCGCAAACGACTCGACGGCACATAACAACAACAACAAAGAAGGGGCAAAAAAGATCAATATTTGTAGATGACAGGATCATTCACTTGAAACACTCAAGAGAATCATGTGAAAAACATTAAGAAATCATAAAAGCCATCTAGAACATTACCATACAAAACAAAGAAGTAAAATCAACACCTATTCCTGAAAAAGCCAATTAAAGAGTAAATCAGATATGATCTTTATCTTATTACATTATTGATAAGAACATATAAAATAATACCTATGCACTCACTTAAAATGAACTGTCTGAGCCCTGATGGAAAGTGTTGATAGTTTCACTAAGTTTTTTTTGTGAAAAAAAATCTCTCAATAAGGTAGATTAACACAATAGCCAAAGCAATGAAATTATATATACCAACAATAATTAAGATGGGACAGGACTGAGCAACATTTCACTGAAACATAAAAGGTCACCAAGAGGTGGAGCCAACTTGATGGTCTCTGCCATCAGCCTCACTAAGGACACAGCCAGCATACAATCATGCCAAACTGTAAGTTTGAAACGCTAAGGCGATTCCAGGGAAAATTCCAATGGCTTTTTCTCTTTTGTACACTCATTATAACACTCACTTGGACATTAAATAGAGAAAAATATAAGAGAAATGAGAAGGCTGTATACTACATTGCCTCTTTTCTGGTTTTTCATTGACTATTGGATATATGTAGTTGTTATGTGCCATTGAGTCCAAACCAACTCATAGATGACTTTCAGTTTTCAGAGACTGTAAATCAAATGGGAGGAAACTGCCCATCTTTCTCTTGCACTGAATATATAATTAAACTAAAATAGTTAAACAATATTATACTACTCCAGAAATAAACATGGGGAACACATTGGAACATTTTTTTAAGAACACCCTAATAATATTTAGGGAGCTCTGGTGGCCTAGTGGTAAGGAGCTGCACTGTCAGCTCAAAGGTGTGCAGTTCAAATCCACCAGCTACTACTCCACAGGAAAAAGATGAGCAACCTTTGCTATGCGATTAATTCCTCTAAAAATCCATTGGAGGGTCAGCTATGGGTACGTTCCAACTTGATGGTACGTAACAGCACTAACACACACTAAACAGGGAGCTCTGGTAGTTTAGTGGTAAGGAGTTGCACTGCCAATCCAAATCTAGGGAAAAAAGATGGGCAACCTCTTTCTATGCGATTTACCGCCTCTGAAAACTGGCTGTAGGGTCAGCTTCAGTTCTCACTTGATGGCACACAATAACAAGAAGTATATATACAATTTTATATTTTATATATATACACACACACATACAATTTTAGGGAGCTCTAGTGGCCTAGTGGCAAGAAGCTGCACTGTAATCCCAAAGGCATGTGATTTGAGTCCACCAGCTGCTCAGCAGGAGAATGGGAAATCTCCTTCTGTGCGATTAACTGCTTCTGAAAACCCACTGGATAGTCAGCTATGGGTTGGTTCTGACTCGATGGTATACAACAACAACAGTATGTGCTGAAGTTCAGTTTAGTGAAGGAAGGACTGATGTGTAATAATTGGTTTTGGAATAAATAACTAAATTGTGGGAAAAGAATAAGACTCATATATTCATGTCAAAATAAATATCAGTCATAGTTAGAGACCTCTCCAAAGTACTGAAGAGCAACAATGTCAGTCTGCAGACAAAGGAGCACATGATACAGGCCATGGTCTTTGTAATTACCTGCTATGCATCAGAGAACTGGACAATGACTAGGGAGGATAGAAGGAGTCTTGATGCCTTTGAGCTGTCGTGCTGGAGAAGAGTACTGAATATACCATGGACTGTTAGGAGAACAAACAAGTTCATCCTAGAGAGGGTGAAGCCAGGCTGCTCCTTGGAGGCAAGGATTCTGAAGCTCTGTCTGACATACTTTGGCCATGTTGCAAGGAGGGATCAGTCCTTAGAGAAGGACGTCATGCTTGGGAGGGTGGAGGAACAGCGCAGGAGAGGAAGACCCTCAATCAGATAGATTGATTCAGTCACTGCGGTAATGGGGATAGGCGTGTCAGAGACAATAAGACTGGAAAGGGACAGAGCAGGGTTTAGGGCTGTTGTACATAGGGTTGCTATGAGTTTCAGGTAACTCAACTGCACAAACAACATAGTAAAGATTTAAATGAAACTATGAAATAATAGGGGGAAAGGTAAGCTGATTCACCTATAAGGAGGGTAATATCTGAACCCACAGTTGACTCCTAGTTCACAGGTACAGGAGTAAGGGGTGGGAATCTAAAGACCTTCCCTTTTAGGAACATGCAACAGCCCTTGTAAACTGGAGGTTGTACATCAGAAAACTGGTATGTTCTCACTGGGCTAAGATCAAGGCGTCCAGTGGCAGAGACTCTTCCAGTGACGCTCTGGCCAAGGGCTCACCTGTTGGGCTTGTGTCCTTGGTTTTCCAGCAGCATTGCTTGGTCCAGGTCCCTCGGGTAGCCATGTAGCACCCAGCCTTTCTGAATGCAGTCCTGCTGGCTCAGGCGTTTGGTCAGGATCTTCAAGATGATGTCGTTGGGGACTAGAGAGAAAGGAGGACAGATAATTATTGTGCTTCTCCGGGCACCCACTGCTGACTAAACAGACATGCTGGGGAGGGTCCGCTGGACTAGTGGCTCCTGGCCTTTCTATTTTGATCTGAACATAGAGGAAACTGGTGAAGAGTTGAAATTATTTGGAGTCACCTAGAACCACCTGGAGAAGGCTCCAGATGCTTGTTTCCCAAGTCTACACATGACCCAGAGAAGGAGGGAACTTTGCTGACAGAGATGAGAAAATTGCTGGGTCCCTGACCTTGCTTGGCAGGATACCGTCCCAATGTGCAGCCAGGACAGCACCCAATCCTTTAGTGATATAAGTATAGTTACCCACTGCCTCCTTCAAAGACTCTAGTTTTTGTATCAAAAAACCTTTCACAAAATACTCCAGGCCCCTCCCAGCCGACATTTACATTTCTTTCAAATGAGCACATTATTTCTTTCAATATTGTCACTAGTTATCTACCAGAAATTACTGTTCCCCTCCTTCCCCCAATTTCCCCCTCTTTGATGTTGAAAATGGAAATACTTCTCAAAAATACGAGCTCTAGTTGTAACCACAGACTGAAATAAAGTCCTATGGAAAATGAAATATTGAGAGAAATCTCTTGTTTACATTACTACAATTGACATTTCTCTGAAATTTATAACTCTCTTCCTAGACTCATTAAATATCCTATGTTGCTAATGTACTGCGTTCTAGCAATTTGCACTGCATTTCCTGCACTTTGCACTCATTTTCCCAGAAATACTTGGTAAATATTACCACTGTTTGCTATGATTGTGGGCCCCAACATGAGGTGGTTTCCTAGAGTTACAGTGACAGAGTGATTTGCAGCTTCTTTGAAGGTGAATGGCTTCCCTTATCTATGGGTCTGGCAAGTGGCCATAATGTTTATCTCTGAAACTTTCAGACAGGCTGACCATGCTAACATCCAAGTGAACACAGATGTAAAAGATGCAGAAAAATCAGTAACAAATATTATCCTCTACAGAGATTATTGCCCTCGTAGCTAACACATTTCAAGGTGATTCTGATTCAAGATTCATAATTCATGGTTCCTTTCCTGACAGCAAACAACACAACACCACACATAGAATTTGATATATTGTCCAATAGTTTCTGCATTCTGTTTAATCACTTTCCTTTAGAATGGACACAAATACATACTTTGTCCATGCATTATATCATGGTGTTGTTATGTGCTGTTGAGCTGCCTGTGACCCTATGTAGAGCAGCTCTGAACTCTGCCCTGTCCTGAGACAGCCTCACTAATTCTGATACATCAACTCCCATTGCCCCAGTTATTGTATCAATCCATCTCATCTGGGGTCTTCCTCTCCTGCATTGTCCCTCCACCATTCCAAGCACGATGTCCTTCTCCAAGGACCAGTGTCTCCAAGTGATGTTCCCAAAGTATGTGAGACAGAGCTTCAAAATCCTAGCCTACAAGGAGAAACTTGGTTTCACCCTCTCCAAGACAGACTTTTTGTTTTCTTGGTGGTCCATGATATGTCCAAGATTCTTCTCCACATGACAACTTGAAGGCATTGATTCTTTTTCTGTCATCCTTAGTCATTGTCCAGCTCTCTGATGCATAGCAAGTAATTGTGAAGACCCTGGCCTGGATTAGGTGCACCTTAGTCTCTAGACTGACATCATTGCTTTTCAGTACTCTGGAGAGGTCTCTGGCAGCAGATTTTCCTAAGGAAATTAATCTTCTGATTTTCTGACTGCTGGTATTAAGAGTGTTGATTGTGGAGCTGAGCAAGCTATAATAACCCCAGTCTCTTCTCCATCTATCATGGTGCTGCCAGTTGGCCCACTGGTGAGAATCTTTGCCTTCTTGATGTTGAGGTTCAATTCATACTGAAGTTTACAGTCAAAGTCAATTTTGTCAAAGGTAGTTAAAAAATGGATGTCGTATATATTGACAAGGAGCTTCCAGACATTCAAGTTGGATTCAGAAGAGGTTATACACTGCTGATGCAAGATGGACCTTGAGTAAAAGAGGACAATACCAGAAGTAAAACCTATGTCTCACTGAATATGTCAAGACATTTGATTGTATGTCATAACAAATCATAGATAACATTGGTGAAGTCTAGGAATTTTAGAACACTCAATTGAGTCCATGAATCTGTATGTAGAATAAGAGGCAATCATCTAATAAGAACAAGCAGATATTCATGGTTTTTATCAGGAAAGATATTCATCAGGATTATATTCTTTTACCATATTTATTTAACCTGCGTGTTGTGCAAATAATCTAAGAAACTGGACTATTTGAAGAGGAATATAGCATTAGGTTTGGAGGAAGATTCATCAGCAACTTGTAACATGTAAATTGATAAATGATTGCTAAAGGTCAAGAGGACTTGAATCATTTACTGATGAAGATCAAAGGCCACAGCCTTCAGTATGGATTATACCTCAACATCAAGAAAACAAAAATGCTCACAACAGGACCAATGAGCCACATCGTGACAGATGGAGAAAACATTGTTGGGCCAAAGATTTCATCTGGGGCCACAATCAACACCCATGGAACAGCAATCTAGAAATCAAACCATCTATTGCCTTGGGCAAACCTTCTGCAAAAGATGATGTAAAAGTGTGAAAAATCAAAGATGTTACTTTGAGGACTAAGTTGTGCCTGACTCAACTTATGGTATTTTCTTTTATCACTTCATATAGAGGCAAAAGACGGGTATGAGTAAAGAAGACTGAAAACTGATGTATTTTAATTGTGGTGTTGATAAAGAGTAATAAACATATTAAGGACTAACAGAAGAACGAAAAAATCCATCTTGAAAGAAGTACAACCTCAGAAATAAGGATGGTGCAACAATGAATGAATGGAAATCCAAAGCCTCTGTAAATTTTTACTGAAATTAATAAAAAATTTAATTTTTTTTAAAAAAGGATAGAGTAAGAATGGCAATGGATTTATAGCTGCTCATGCTAATAACACCATATCATGGCATGGAGGAGGAATAGTGGAAATGTATCCACATTTACAACATTCCTCTTTCCAAAACCATATATGGAAAATATGAACTGCATTGGAACATGTATCTCTGGATTGGAAATGACAATATTGTTAATATTTCTAGCCTTAAGCTTAAAAGATTATAATGTTCAAAATTATTTGTTATACATTTGTTTAAATTTTTCCCTCTTTTAACAACTGGGATCTAAAGGGAAGAGAAAAGACCAGAGAATGGCCAAAATTATTGGGGCAGCTATTGCTGCCAGTTTAGGGCCTGTGTCAGGAAAAGGAAGTCTTACTCATATACAGTGCCACCCAAAGGTAATAAAAGAGATCAGAATTGCTTCCACTGTGGAAAGCTGGGCCACTTCAGTAGACAGTGTCACAGATGAGAGCCACAGATAGGCAAGGGAGTAGAGAGGAAGCTCCCACTCACTTGCTTTGCTTTAAGTGTGGATCTGAAGGACACTTGGCCAAGGGTGGCCCACATCAGGTCCTCATGGCTGACAGGACGGACAGGCCCCAGCTCCCAGCTGGAAACAAAAGAGGACGCTTCAACGATTTAGATCCTCCCAGAAGAGCTGTTGGTGAGCATTAACATTACTGGTAAGTATATTCGTTTTCTCCTGGACACAAGAGCCTACCATTTGATCCTAAAAGACTTCTGAGGTCCCAACTCTTCTCACTATTTCTTAGTTGTTGGAACTGACAGAAAACCTCATAAGCAGTTCCTTACTTCCCCTCGGCCTTGCATGCAGACTTCCGAGTTGTAAAACAACCCAGTGGTAGATGGAATTTGCTCCAGGACTTAAGAACAATAAATGACATGGTTGAGCCTCTACATCTTGTGGTTCCTAATCTTTATACTATAATAGACAAAGTGCTAGTCAATAGGCCTTTTATTGTAAGAACTACCTTCCCTCTGTAACTTGATTTGTGCCACTATTAGAGCATCTACTTGGAATATTATTGCTTTTTAATTTTTGACTCATGTACCTTTAACTTGTTAGTTAAATTTGTGTTTTCTAGGCTGCAACACTTCCATGATACATCTTCAAGGATATGAACATATACGACTAAGCACAACTGATAACAGTGCATCTAAATTCCAAAATCAATCTCCATTAATAGTCTATGTGTTTCCTATTTCCATAGGGGCCCTTTAGAGTAGTGAGAGAAGCTCTTCACCCTGAAACCTACAGAGTCCCTTTTCAGCAAGAAGTAGCTAAGAGAATACGCCATCCCCTTTTCCTTATGAATCAGAGTGAAGTCTCTTTCAGGGAGGAGTGGTAGGGAATGGCAAAGGACACACTGACAAAGGATATTAATCAGAACTGGCTTTGACAGCACTGTGGCAATTGGACAATTAAAACAGACTTTCAAGGGGGGGAAAAAAGAAGAACGAACTGGGGAGGAGGGTAGAGAAAATAGTGCAACAATGAATGAATGAAAACCCCAAATCTCTGTAAATGTTCATTAAAATTAATAAAATTTAATAATAAAAAAAGAAAAAGGATGGTGAGACTTTGTCTTATGAACTTGTGAATTCTGAACACATTAACAGGAGGAATCAATCCCTGAAGAAGGGAGATTTTTAGCAACATGGATTGACTGAAACAATGGGTTCCAAAGAAGCAACACAGCAGATTCTGAGGACAAAGCAGGACCAGGCAATGTTTTGTTCTGTTGCATGTAGGGTCACTAGGAGTCAAAACCAACTCAATGGCACCTCACAACAACAATAGCTGATGCGGAGTACTACTGATTTTCACCACACCACCCTGTGGGGAACTGAGGCATATGGGGATTTGTGCTAAAATTAGTATGGGAGTAAATAATTAGTCTGTTTTCTGATCCCTTGTTGATCCCCCTCAGGATAAATGCATAAACACAAATATCCAAATATCCAAATATCGGGTTATGTGTCTGCCAAAGAGCTTTCTATCCCTATTTACCTTTAAATATCTACAGTTTTACCTAAATAAGAAACTAAGGCACCCTGGGACATAGTACTTGATGTATTGAGCTGTAAACCAAGAGGTTGAGGGTTTGAATCCACCAGACACTCTAAGAGAGAAAGATAGGCAGTCTCCTCCTGTAAAGACTTTTAGCTTCCTTGACCTGATGGGAGGTCGGTGCTATGAGTCGGAGCTGACCTGATAGCAATTGGTTAAATAAGTAAGTAATGCAAAAGTGAGTCATTCTCAATGACTCATCCAATGAACAACTATTGAACACATGTGCTGTGCCAGGTTCTAAGTTAGACACTGGGATACATGGGAACAAGACCACCAAGACTCCTGTCCTGTGAAGTTTATATTCTAGCAGGGAAACAAGCAATATAAAGATAAACAAGTAATCATTTCTGGGAGGCATAAATATTATGAATAAAAGAAACCAAACTACAGGCTAGGGAAGGCTGCTGGTTCTGCAAGTACCAGGATGATCCCAGAGGAGATAACATTTGACTGAGTTCAGAATGGTGGATCCATACCACAACCATCTGGGGAGAGAGTGTGGTCTAGGCACAGGGAAAGATAAAAAGAAAAAGATATTTGGGGCTGAGGGGAAGTGGGGAAAAGCCCCTGAAACGGAAATGAGCTTGGCTATTCAAGGAATGGAAAGCGGCCAGCATTGCTGCAGCACAGTGGGAGAGGGAAAAGGCCTTGCAGTGTGAGAGTGGAGAGGTCAGCACAAACCTCTCTGAAGGAATGGTACTTCACCCACACTCAGACCATCTTGGAAATGGCTACATTTTAGCCCTAAGTACATATTTATTAAATAAATGCATGGGCACTAATCTCAGAATCATGCCCAGGAAGACTAGGAACATGTATTAAGGTCACATTAGCAAACTGGAAGTTCATTATATGGGGTTAAGTCAATGGGGTGTCCATTAGGGCCTCTATGCATCAGAATAAACTGAGTAAACAGAAACGTTAACAGCAACACTAACCCACTCACAAGGATGTGACTAATCTACAGCCATTCCAAAGCAGCCACTATTGAAATAAGGGCCCCTAAAGACATGAGCCCTGCATAGTTTAAAGTCAAGAAAAGTGAGCAACAGGATGGTTATCTTTTCCACATCTATTCAATTTGAATGCTTAAAAAATCATTCAAGAAGTTGAACTATAGGAAGAAGAATGTGGCAGCAGGATTGGAGGAAGACTCATCAATAACCTGCATTGTACAGGTGACAAAACCTTGCATGCAGAAAATGAAGAAGACTTGAATCACTTACTGTAGAAGATCAGAGGCTAAGCATTCAATATGGATTATACCTCAACATCAATAAAACAAAAATCCTCACCACTGGACCAATAGATAACATCATGATAGATGGAAAAAAGATTGAAGTTGCCAGTGATTCCATTTTACTTAGTTCCACAACCAACACCCATGATAGTCAAAAGACATGTTGCATTGGGAAAATGTGCTGTCAAGGACCTCTCCAAAGCACTAAAGAACAAGGATGTCAGTTTGAAGACTAAGGCACACCTGAACTAAGGCATAGCATTTTTAATTGCTTCTTATGCATCTGAAAGTCAGCCAATGAATAAAGATGACCCAAGAAGAATCAGTGCCTTTGAACTGTGGTGTAGCAGAGTGCTGATTATCTCATGAACTGCCTAAAGGACAAACTTAACTACCCCCAGGTTTCCCCAAAATTCTGTCTTGGAGGAAGTGTAACCAAAGAGCTCCTTAGAAGTTAAGGATGGTGAAACTTTGTCTCACTTTAGGCATATTGTCAGGAGGGGCCAATCCTTAGATAAAGGCATCATGGTGGGAAAGGTGGAGGGTCAGAGGAAGAGAGGAAGACTTTCAACAAAATGGATTAACAGAGTGACTGTAATAATGGGCCTTCGCATGGTGGAGATTGTGAGCACGGTGCAGGACAGGGCAAGCTTCAGATCTGTTGTTCACAGGCGGTCACTATGAGTGGTAGTGCACTCATTCATACATAACTACAACAAAAGACACAAATAGACCCACCTATAAATTCTGCAAAGAGCTCAGGCTGAGAAACCCTGAATAAAAATTAACTGCTGACTAGATCCAAGATGGCGGTGGAGGCAGAGACAACGTGGTGAGCTGTGGGAGCAGCGGACCACTTGGAAAAGGGCCATTATGATTCTCTACAGACTTCTGTTTATTAATAATTGAACAGCTAAACAGTTGATGACTGATCTTCAGTGAAGATTGAGGCTCAACAACAGGAATTCAAGGATTTCCAAGGAAGAATGGGTGAGTGCAGCAGCTCCCAACCTCCTCCCGCAGAGCCCGCACTGCACCTCACCACAGCCACAGCTCCATGAAGCTCCCACAGCCGGAACTATGGAATCCCTCACCCAGGATGGAGGGTGGGCACCGGGCCTCCCCAGGACTGGTGCGGTGGAGCCGCCACACTGCAGCAAAGTGTACTTGTTCCAAGGAGAATTCTTGGAGCCAAGATGGCGGCGGCAGGGGAAGCGGGCGGACACTGGCCTCCCGCGCGTGAGATGAAGTGCAATCGCCAGCCGTGAGATGATGTGCAGGAGATGGCTTGCGCTTGCTGGCCACCCATATGGAAGGTGGCACTCCCCCAGTGGCCGCCTGTGTGGGGGATGGTGCACACGCGCCAACTTCCCGCACGGGAGATGGCATGCGCCCAGCGGCCGCCCGCACAGAGGGATGGCACGTGCCTACCAGCCACCTGTGCGCGAGATGGCGTGAGTCCGCCGGTCGCCCGCAATGGGGAATGGCACGCGCCTGCCAGTCTCCCGTGTGGGAGATGGCACATGCCTGCTGTCCGCCCCACGCTGGGGGATGGCATGCGCACACCGAGAGATGAAGTGTGCCCACCAGCCAGCCACGCGGAGAGATGATGTGCACCCACCCCCACCAGCTGCCCTTGCACGAGATGATGCCTGCCTGCCGAGAGATGACACGTGCCCGCAGGTCGCCGGTGCACGAGATGACGTGTGCCTGCCAGTCATCCATGTGGGAGATGATACTTGGGAGATGGCTCACGCCTACCAGCCACCTGCATGGAAGTTGGCATGCGCATGGCGCGCACCTGCTGGCCCACTGGCTGCCTGCGCAGGAGATGACGCAAGCACTCCAAGAGATGATGCGAGCCCTCCTCCAGCTGCCCGTGCTGGGGGATGACGCGCACCTACCCCCACCAGCTGCCCACGCACAAGATGACATGCGCCCGCGGAGAGGACGTGTGCTTGTGGGCCGCCCGCGCACGAGATGATACGTGCCCGCCGGCCACCCGCGTGGGAGATGACATGTGGGAGATGGCGAGTGCCTGCCAATCACCTGCGCTGGGGGATGGTGCAGGCCCACCAACCGCCCGCACAGAAGAGACAACGCGCACCCCGCCGCCCGTGGGGGGGACGTGTGCCCCACCACCTGCAGGTTTGGGTTTCCTTGGGAAACCAGAGAAGATGATCACCTATACAATGGATTGTTGAAAGTCACTGTGAGTTGTCTACTTGATGACACTTACAGTGGCAGCATGTCCAAGAGGACCAACATCCTAAATGCACCACATATTTTGATCTGTTGAATGCTTCTGCCAGTAGATGTTTAGACCTGGGGGGAGCCTGTTCACAATTTTCAGGTTCCCTTTGCCATTTATAAAGGGGGAGGGAAGTGACACCTACTTCATATTATAGTATGACCACTTATGAGGGGAGGTAAAAGTGGTGGTGCTAGAATTGGAGATGCTGTCCCTGGCCACACACTCCTCGATCAGGTGAGGGGACCAGATTAGTGTGGGGGCAATTAGAGGGGAGTGTACCAGCCAGCCCATGGGGGGTGTTGCCCTGCCCGGGGCAGGCTGTCCTCAGCCCTCGGCTCGGGGCAAGCTGTCACGGCCCTCTGCCCAGGGCGGGCTGTCCTCGGCCCTCGGCTCAGGGCGAGCTGTCGTGGCCCTCTGCCTGGGGCAGGCTGTCCTCGGCCTTCAGCTTGGGGTGAGCCATCATGACCCTCAGGGTGAGCTCCTCAGTTCCCAGATTGTGCCATCTGACCCCTGGGTAGGAAAAAAAATGCCTAGGGTATCCAGAGAATTTTATGTAGGCTACTTTCTGCCACCCTCTCCCCCAGTAAACCTGAAAGCAACACCCCCCAAAACCCTCTATTTGTAACTCACAAGTTTGTTCTCTCTAGGTTTGCTCCCTTTCCTACAGATAACCTTACCACTGAGTTTTACTTCAGACCTGACCCCGAACCCAGTGCCAGTGACAAAAAGGAAATACAACTGCCAGCTAAAGAAGCAAAGGAGGATGGAGCCTCTGGGTTCAACCAGCCATCCCCACTGGACCCACCTGGGAAAATATTTTGCAGTCCAGAGGGGAGCAAATGACAGGAAAATATCTTCTAACAGAACAAGAAGGCAAGCAGCCTTAACCCAAGATCACCAGTAAGGTGATAAAGTGTTCTCCCTTTCCCCCTTCACATCAACGCCCCTGTTCAGCATGAAGAAGCCAGAGAGTCGGCATCCAGTTCCCAAATCAATAAGACAGTTGATTTAATTACCAGTGGAAAATGCTTGTCATTTTCCTGTAGCATCTGGTCCCCACTGGATCACTTTCATTTCCTTCACCTGCTCCCCCCACCAATCAATTTCTGCAGCTCTGCAACTGCATCCCTGCCCATCCTCACCCTTCTGCCCCCAACCCTCACCTCCTTGTACCCCCAATTTGTTTTTTCCCAATAAATTTTTTTTAAAAAAATTAACTGCTAATAGCTTTAGGTGCCTACAATTTGAAACTGTCTTTTGTTGGTCCTGCAAGCCCGATATCCTTCAAGTCCTTGAGAATCTTCAAGTATATAAGAGATATTATGTGGTGTTAGCTTAAAAGTTTATTTTTCTAGCCATTACATTAACCTCCTCAGGTCTCCAGCTACCTTAACTGCAGACACATGGTCTTGCAAATCATCAACAGCTGTGAGACTAGGAAAAGAGAGAGCTTCTCATACTGGGCAGCGAAACTTGAAGGAGACTGAAGCAAAACACTGGTGAGTGAGAGACTGTTGGCTTTGCTGTGGAGAAACTGTGGCAAGGTGTAATCAAAGGAGCCCTGAGATAAAGGCCACAGTTAAAGGTTTTGCTGTTCTTGCCACAAGGTTGAAGGAGAAACTGACTTATAACTTCTCTTAGGCAAACCTTGCTGGATGATTGAGGAATCCAGAGGCTTCTTGAATTTGTGTCGATGTTATTAACACCAGGATTTTTACTAATTAAGGAATTGTGTTTTGCTGTTAATCTTGCTTGGGACTGCTAGTCTAAACCTGGACTTGCATTGTGAGATATTCTTTGCCTCCCTCACTCCCCAACCTATTTCCCTGATAAAACCCACTCTACGTACCACAACTGTGAGTAAAGTCTGTGATTTAACAAAGAATATTAAACCGAGTGACTGTTGGGAATGGGTGCAGGAGCATGAGGGGATGACATGTCTGACCTAGTAGCTACCTATTTTCTGTTATGAATATTATTGACGGGGACAGCTCCCCTTTATGAATCGGGAGTCATAAGCAGGCAGAAGTCAAGCTAAGCCACCGTGTTGCATCTCCTGCTTTTGTACATTCCAAGTTTCTAGCTGATGCCTCCATATAGAGAATGTTTGGCTTTGTCTAAAAGGCTCCTATGCATCCCTGTTCTAATATAATTTCAATTCTGCCCCAACCAGCTTTGAGACTCTTGCCTTAAGTCTCTTCATCTGTAACTGGGAAGATAGTGCAGGATTCTCTTAAAAGGAAAGAGTTACAGGAGAATTTTTAATACCACTACTTTTACTAGTGTTTCTTATAATAAACCCCAGAAAAACTATTTTCTTAATTCCCTGGAGTTTCTTTCTTAAAGCAGGTATGAACTGAGATTCCTATGGTTCCGTCGTCTTCCTCTGTCAGCACTGGACCTCCCTGACCTCAGTGTCCTCCTCTGTCATACTTGTTACGTTGGCTGTCATGGAGCCTAGAGATGACTTGGAGAAGATGCCAGACTCCTAGGAAGTATTCTGAGGGATGTGTTGTGCACCATCATGTTGGGTGAGAACATAGGATCCTTGAGTACAAACACGAAGCTCCACATGTAAACTTGAATTTGACGTTAGTAAAATTTAGTACAGTAGGTCTGAAATTAGTTTGCCCTTGTGGAAGCTGGTGGAAATCCATTAGGTGATACCTACTAAAGTCTCAGTCATTAGGGGCAGAGAACTGGATTAGCCAATATTTTCTGACTGGTCTCTCCAATAATCAGAATCTGATGGACTGAACTGCAGTTTTCTGGGCCAACAGCTCAAGAAGCCTGAAAGCCATGGAGATTCAGAGTTAAAGGGCCCAGTAGATCAGTCCATCGACTTTTTAAATTTCCAAATTGGAAACCAAGACTGGAAAAAGTTACTTAACCAACTCAGAAAAGTTTCTTAGGAGGAGAGAAGTCTTATTTGAGGAGAGAATGGAAGATCAAACAGAAACAAAGAATTGGGCTTTTCGCATGTCAGCTGACAAAGATTAAAACCCACTGTCTTCTGCCAACCCTGACTCACAACAACCCACTATTTTTCAGAGAGAACTGTGCTCCGTGGTGTTTCACAGTTGTGACCTTGGGAAGCAGATCACCATATTTTCATTCTAAGGTTTTTCTGGTGAGTCTGAACCACCAAGCTTTTAGTTAGTAAGCAGCCCAGCCTTTAATGTTTGCTCTACTCAGACACTCTGGCAAAGATTAAAAATATCAGTAAAATCTGGAATTAGTAAAGATTTAAGTAAATGTGTGCTTTCCTGTAAAGTTGCTAGAGATGCTAAATGGTACACCATTTCTGGAGGGAATTTTAAATTTTTGTCAAAATTTAAAATATATATATGGCTTTTGACTCACAAATCCTATTTCTAAGACTTTATACCTGAGAGATTACATCTGACAGATGAGAAAGTACACATATCCCTCCACTGCTGTTCATAGTAATGACTATTGGAAACCAACTAAAATGTCCACAAATCAAGGACAGGACAAGTCACTGCCATGAGTTGGCTCCTTTCCGGGTTAGCGACACAATATACTATGTGGTGGGCTATATGCCACCAGAGCCCCTGAGAAAGAGGGCAGTCTAAATAAAAGATGATAAATCTATAACATGGAATAATGTGCAACCTTTTACAATAATGCATTTATTAACTTAGGAAGAGGGCTATAACAGCATATCAAGTGGAGAAAGTGCAGGTAAGTGAATGGCTTATAAAATGTGACCTATTTTAATTAAACTATAATAGTCAAAGATCAAGAAAGAGAAATAACATCTACTTGATGCTACACAAATTAGAATCAATCCTTCCTCTTACAGAACTCAGGATCCTGGAGTTGAGATGTGACAAGGACAATCCTAGCTGGAAAGTCACAAGGACACAGAAGTGGGGAGAGCTGGTGACTTCAGAGAACAGGACGGTCTTATCTTTGGAAGATTAGGGGTCAGGAGTGAAAAAATCACCATAATAGTCTATGTGTTTCCTACTGCCAAAGGGGCCCTTTAGAGTAGTGAGAGAAGATCTTCACCCTGAAACCCACAGTGTCCCTTTTCAGCAGGAAGTAGCTAAGAGAATATGCCTTCCCCTTTTCCTTATGACTCAGGGTGAAGTCTCTCTCAGGGAGGAGTGATAGGGAATGGCAAAGGACACACTGACAAAGAAGATTAATCAGAACTGGCTTTGACAAGCACTGTGGCATTTGGACAAGAACAAACTGGGAGGAGGGTAGAGAGAATAGTGCAACAATGAATGAATGGAAACCCAAAATCTCTGTAAATGTTTATGAAAATTAACAAAATATAGGAAAAACAAACGAATGGATAGAGAAGCTGTGGTATATTCAAACAATGGAATACTATGCTGCATGGAAAAACAAGGAACTCATGCAATATTATTCAAAATGGGTGAGCCTGGAGGACATTATGCTGAGTGAAATATCCCAGTCACAAAAGGACAAATATTGCATGGTGCCACTGTTGTAAAAGAGGACTGACTTTGGGTTTGGGGATAGACTGAGTAAGATGGGTTCAATAATGTATGTTGTTGTTGTTGTTGTTATGTGCTGTCGAGTCGCAGGCGACTCATAGCGACCCTATGAAGGAGACTCCTTGACGTTTGGGTGCCTTTCATCCTCTCTCCAAGTTCATAGGGTTTCCGGAGGCAAGCTATTACGGAAGTGGACGCCACTCCTCCTTCCACTCAATAATGTATACTGCACAGAAGCAGAGGAGGGAGAAAACTGTTTAAAAGAAATATGTGAATAGGTATTTCTGTCATGATAGGAGTCTAGAGCAAAGGCTACATGGTGGAGTGGACCTGGGGGAAGGTTTGTAAAACAATGAAAGAATTTTTCTTTTACTTTTCCAAGAGGGTAGTGTTCTGGGGGGGAGGCTTGGGAGGGGACAAATGTGCAGCAATGAATGAATGGAAATCCAAAGCCTCTGTAAATTTTTAACGAAATTAATAGTAAATTTAAATGTAAAAAAAAATTTAAGTTAGAGGAAGGATGGCAATGGATTTATCACTGCTCATGCTAATAACACTATATCGTGGCATGGAGGAGAAGTAGTGGAACTGTATCCACATTTACAATATTCTTCTTACCAAAACCATTTATGGAAAATAGGAACTGCATTGGAACATGTATCTCTGGATTAGAAATGATCATATTGTTACTATTTCTAGCCTTAGCTTAAAAGATTATAATGTTCAAAATTAAAAAAAAAAAGGAGTGAAAAAATCAAACTGATAAAAGGTTTGAACATCTAAACAAGTCCTTCTCTTCAAGAATCAGGAAAACATGAGTTCTGAAATGAGCTCTTCTCCTTGGAAGGTCTCATCGCAATTGAAAGCAAACCAGCAGTCGTGCCATGCTTGTTTAACATCTTTACCCCACCACCACCACCATCACCACTTATTCACTCACCGTCAGCTCCACCAAGTCATGTCACACTCACTGCTACAGCCCAAAGCCTAGCATAATACCTGGAGCATGGTCCACACTTCAAATAACCACTCAAACTCATTGCTGTCAACTCTGAACCAACTCATGGCTGACCCTCCAGTGCATTTTCAGAGGCTGTAAATCGCAGGAGGGGACTGCCCATCTTTCTCCCTCAGAGCCACTGGTGGATTCTATCTGACATGAGATCAAATTGACATCAGACATCAGATCACTGGTGAATTTGATTGAACTGTCATTGGGTTAGCAGCTCAGCTCCCGGGGGAGTATGCCACCAGAGCTTCCTTATTATACACTCTCTGTCTCCTTGCTGTCAAGTTGGAACTTAAAGCTGACTTTCCAGAGGGTTTTCAGAGGCTGTAAATTGCATGGGAGGAGACTGCCTATCTTTTTCCCATGGCGTAGCTGGTGGATTCAAACTACTCACGTTTGGGTTGACAATTCCACCTAGTGTGTACTAGGCCACCAGACCTACTGAGGGACTATTCTGTGGATATGAGAGAATAATATAATTTATAAAAATAAAAATGCTCTTTAACGACTCAGGTATTTGTAGCCTACAGAGCTAAAGGGTATTTCTCACCTGTGGCAATGGAAAATGACCAAGGGAAACCTTTTCCTTCAATAACCCCTTTCATCAGTACACTATAATCTATTAATGAACTAAATAAACAACCAGAGACTATATGCTGACCTCTGCGATTTGTTTCAAAATAATCTTGTTGGGGTCTCAGGGGAGTTTGTGCATGTGAAAGGGCATCAAGATGAAGAGTGACTACGAGAAATGGAAACCAGTTTATCTGTAGACTTTCACTCAAACCACAACAAAAGAAATAATAAAGTAGATTAAAAAATGTAATAAGCTCATTCCTATGTGACCTAAAACCAAAAAGCAACCATAAGTAATTGTGCATTCATTTACTTCTACATACTGAACTGTAGTGGGTCTACACAGACTCATTACATTATTCTATTTTTTACATACATTTATAATTCTTCATTTTAAAAAGTGCACACGTGTGTTCTTAAGGGCATATAACCTGATGCTCAAAGCAGGTTGAAATAGCCCCTGTAAGGGGCCATACAGAAACTTCACTGGTAGGAGAATTTGACCCTTAAGCAAGGGGACAAGTATGAAATCTCCCCAAAAGGCCATACTTGCATCTTATAAAGTGGATCCCTTTAAGGGGAGCCTGGGAAGAGAGCAGTCCTTTATAGCTCCACCAGTTTACAACTGTTGTTGTTGTTGTTATGTTCCATTGAGTTGTCTGCGACTCATAGTGACCTTATGTACAACAGCCCTAAACCCTGCTTTATCCTTTGCCAATCTTACTGTCTCCAACACACCTATTCCCATTACCCCAATGAGTAAATCAAATCCATCTCAATCCATCTCTCATTGAGGGGTCTTCTCCTGCACTGTCCTCCAGTCTCCCAAGCATGATGTCCCTCTCCAAGGACTGATCCCTCCTTGCAACATGTCAGATGAAGCTTCAGAAACCTTGCCTCCAAGGAATAGCTTCAATTCACCCTTTCCAGGACAAACTTGGTTGTTCTCCTAGCAGTCCACTCCATATTCTTCTCCAGCACCACAGCTCAAAGGTATCAACTCTCCTATCATCCCTAGTCATTGCCCAGCTCTCTGATGCATAGCAAGTGATTGCTAAGACCATGGCCTGGATCAGGTACATCATAGTCTCCAGACTGACATCGTTGCTCTTCAGTACTTTGGAGGGGTCTCTGACAGCAGACTTTCCCAATGCAATTAATCTTTTACTATCCTGGCTGCTGGTGCCAAGCGTGTTGATTGTAGAGCCAAGCAAACTGAAGCTGTTAACAATCTCAATCTCTTCATCATCTATCATGATGTTGCCAATAGGCCCAGTGATGAGAGTCTTTGCTTTCTTGATTTTGAGCTTCAAGTCATATTGAAGGCTAAAGTCCTTGACCTTCTGCAGCAAGTGCTTCACATCCTCCTCAGTTTCAGCAAGCAGCATAACTCAGATCGCTGATAAGCCTACCTCCAATCCTGATGCCACACTTCTCCTCATAGAGCCCAATCTCCCAGATAATCTGTTCCGCATATAGATTGAAAAGATATGGAGATAGGACACATCCTTGATGCACACCCTTCTATTTCTTTTGAACCATGCAGTGTTTCCTTGCTCTACTTTGACGACTGCCTCCTGGTCTAAGTATGGGTTTCACATAAGCACTATCAAGTATTCCGGGAGTCTCATTCTTCTCAGAGTCAGCCACAGTTTGTTGTGATCCACACAGTCAAAAAGCCTTTGCATAATCAACAAAACACAGATAGACATTCCTTTGGTACTCTCTGCTTTCAGAAAAAATCCATCTGCCATTAGCTATAATATCCCCAGTACCATGACCTCTTCTAAACCCAGCCTGCGTTTTAGGCAGTTCTCTGTTGATGTGCTGTTCCAGTTGGTTTTGGATAATTTTCAGATCTTGCTTGGATGTGATATCAGTGATACTGTTTGATAATTCCCACACTCTGTTCACAGTTACTTGCCTAAATCTGTCCTCTACTGCATAATCCTGAGAAAGTATAGCTTGCCCCTGTCTGCTAATCAACATTCCCATACCAACTGCTAGCAAGCTGTTTCTGACTCACAGGGAACCTATAGGTCAGAGTACATATGGTCACTGGCTTTCCAAGGCAGGTGCCTTGTGGTGAGGAGCTGTGCTGCAATCCCAAAGGCATGCAGTTCAAATGCACCAACAGTTCCATGAGAGAAAGATGGGCAATCTCTCATGTGATTAAACTGCCTCTGAAACCCTGCTGGAGGGTTAGCTATGGGTCTGGTAGTGTAGTGGTTAAGGAACTTGAATATTACTAAAAGGTAAACAGTTCAAACCCACCAGGTGCTCTGCCAGAGAAAGATGTGCCAGTCTGCTTTTGTAAAGCCCTACGCCTTGCAGACTCTGTGAAGTGGATCTATGGCCAACAGGGTTGCTGAGTTGGAATCAATGCAATGGCAGCAAGTTGGAATCTTAAAAAAAAAATCTGGTCTGGAAAAAAATGTATTCGAATTTTGTAAATAAATTAGTACAATTTTTTAGAAGAAAAAAAAAGCCAACTGCCACATCTTTCTTCTGCAGTGCAGCAGGTGAATTTGCACTTTCAGCCAGCAGCTGAGTGCTTACTCACTGAGCCACCAGAGCTCCTTTAATCAACATTACAGCCCCACCTGTTTCCACTGAGCTGATTTCCACCCATCATGACCCTGGAAGCCAGAGCTAAACTGCTCCACAGGGTTCTTCCACGGAGCAGCAGGGACTTCCAACCACCCAGCTTTCAGCTAGCAGCCAAGCATGTGAGTGTCACCAGGGGTAAATCACAACGATTAGAGCTGCTGAAGGGATGGCATGCTAAAGAGCCATGATGGGTACCTCCCGGCATAGAAGTTCCTTGTGGTACATTAGGGGGTCTCCTCTGTGGGGCTCAGGAGCCCTGGTGGCATAGTGCATTCTAATGGAAAGCTCAGTGGTCAGTCAAATGCACAATTTGCTCCACTGGAGAATGATGGGCAGTTTCCTCCTGTAGAGATTTACAGCCTTGGGGACCTCAGGAAAGGTCACTATGAGTCAGAACAACGTGATGGAAGCAGCTTTGGATTCTTCTGTGAAGACTGGCTGTGACCCCCTCCCCTGCCCCATCTGGAGGCTAGAAAACACTGCTGCTGGCCAACCCCTACGCCAGGCCGCTCTGAACCTGTCTCTGAGGAGCGCAGTCCCTAAGGCCTGGGCGGTGGCTGCACTTCTGCTCTGGGTTTTGCTTAGTCACCAGACACCGTTTTGTTTTGTTTTCCTGTCAGCCTAGACTAACTTTCCACCCCAGCATGGTCCGACCCACCAGTTCTGCAAAAACGCAGTTTTGGGGGAGTAGTGCTCATCCCCTGCATGCTGCCAGAAGTTTTAAGTCCCCTTGATAATGCTGTCCACTTAGCCTTTATCCTCCTCTCAGACAGAGATTTTCCAGTACAGTCTGAAGTCTTTCACATAAGTCAGATGCCTCAGGCTTGATTTCTGGGCTTGACAGTTAACATCTTACCCTGAGTACAAGCTACTGCCAAGGGCTACCTTCCTGGAATGTCCTGTCAAACCTAAATTTAGCAAAGTGCATGATCTGACTATCCCATTATTTCATAAGGCCACACCACATGGCTTCACCCTTTTTATCCACCCTCAGGATCTTCCATAAAAGACGCCAGGTCCTCACTGTGACCTCGAGGTTGTTCTGCTTTATCCCCTGCCAGCCTGGTGGGTCTGCAAGGGGAATGATTGCTGCAGAGCGGGGTCCCAGGCCTGCCAGGGTTGTCACCAGGCCCCCCACAGTACCTACCCCACCCATAACTCCCCTTCGTGTCTTGAAGTGGAAATACTCCATCTCATAGAGTGCCCTCCTCCACAGAAATGCCACGGCTCTGGACAGGAAAAAGCGCCAAGGTGACTTAGGCCTCCTGATCGATGTAAGTAGACAGGACTGATTCTTCGCGGGCTGCAGTTCTGACTTCTGTCATCCTCAGTCAGTCCAGCTCACAGAGCTGAAGGGTGAGAGTTAAGGAAGGGCCCGAGGAGACTTCAGGTCCCAGCTCATGCATTTGCTAGCAAAAAAATCAAGAGGAGGGGGAGGAAGGGGTTTGTCCTGGGCCAACAGGGGACCCTTGTGCTGGGCAGCTGTGGGTCAGCTTCACTCCCTCCATAACTTAGTGCCCCTGGCCCAGCACAGCTATGCCAGCATGAAGGCACCCAGCAAGGGGCGGAGACTGGCATAAACAAAAGGTGGGGGAAAGGAAATAACTGTCTCAGCCAGTGTTTAAGGCAAAAAGAGTCAAAGTTGACTGATATATACAAAGTAAACTGTCAAGTCTGCTTTTGCATCTTACACTAAATCAGAGAAAGTTGAGGAACTTCCTATACACAGGTATAATACTCCTACATACACACTCATGTGCCTATGTGCTTCCCTGCACAAACATACCTCCACACCTTACACCTCCCTACCTTCACCCTTCACCCAACTAGTCACACCCCCATTACTACATCCATCCCTACACACACCCATACACAGATATCTGTACACATCCTACACACGTACGCATTCACACTCATACACTATTTACATATCATCTTTATTACACCTACACATTACACGTTCCATGTATGCACACATAAACACACACATTCACCTACAAACACTACAGGGAGCTCTGGTGGTCCAGGAGGTAAGGAGCTGGGCAACGAGGCCAGCAGTTTGATTCCACCAGCTGCTCTGAGGAAGAACGATGGGCAATATCTTCCTTGTGGATTTATAGCCTCTGAAAACATGCTGGAGGGTAAACTGTGAGCTCCAACTTAGTGGCCACAGCAATACAAACCACACACACTCACACTGCACACACCTATGTATACTCCTGCAAACACATATACACCTATCCACAAACTGCACGCTCTACACCAACAACTACAATTGCTCTTACAAACCTCATATTGCGCGCGCGCGCGCACACACACACACACACACACACACACACACACACACACACACTCCTATATATTCTCATCTTCTCTTCAAGCCGCCTGTCCTTCTTGAAGTCAGTGCACAAGGTTATGTGAGGATGAGTGGGAAGCTTCTGACCCTCTTTCTCCTTTCCAGTACCATCCCTGGAGAGGTCCCTAATCCCAGCACTCTGGAGTCTACGGGACCACCTTGCTGTAATGGGGTGGGGTCTTAGAAAAGGAACCAGACTGTGGAAGAACATGAAGGCTTTGCTTTTGCCTTTAAATTCCATTTCTTGCATATTAGCCTTTGAAAGATGGGGTACACATTCCCTTCTCAGGGTCTCTTCCTTAGAATCTAGGAGGCTGTTCACCAGGACACAGGCCGGGCTTTTGGAGAGTCCCAATTTACTGTCACTCTAACTCAATAAAAATGAAACTACTTCTTTGGGACGATGACTTCTCTCTGGAGTTCTGATTTCAGCTCTGAGGCCTGCAAATTCACTGTGCCTGCAGTTGGGCCAGGATCCAGACAGCTGCAGCTCTGCTGTTTGCTTATTCTTTATTGCCACCTGCTGGTAGATCATAGATCCTGCACCTCGAGTGAATGCTTGGAATGGTAAATAAGAACCTTGAGAAAATCTATCTGTAAGGGGGGGGAAGGGAGGGATTGCATAACAAGAAAAGAGTTTTTCTTTCTTTTCTAGGAGAAGAGTGAATCTGGGGGGAGGGAGGGAGTAGGGATAAAAGTGCAACAGTAAATGACTGGAAACCCTAAAGTTTCTATGAACTTTCATTAAAATTAATTAATTTTTTTTTAAAAAAAAAGGAAGACCACCACCACATTGCATTATGTCAGAACAGTCCCTTAGGTGACCCTCCCTTGGGTTTTTGAGGCTGCACATCACGTGGGAGGGGACTTCTCATCTTCCTCTTGAGGATGGCTTGTGGATTTGACCTCCAGAGGCTTGACCTTTGGGTTAGCAGTGCAACCCCCTATGGACTATGCCACTGGAGCTGGTCAAAAGATGTGTTTGCCCTGAGAAAACCTGCTGTCACGCTCCAAAGTGCTAAACAGCAAAGATGTCTGTTTAAAGATTAACGTGTCGCTGATCTAATTATTTCCAATGAATCAGAAAGTTGGACAATAAATAAGGATGACAGAAGAATTGATGTCTTTGAATTATAGTGTTGGAGAAGAGTATTGAATATCCCATGGACAGACAGCTATGAACAAACAAGTCTGTCTTGGAGGAAGAGCAACCAGGCTGCTCCTGAGAGGCAAGGATGGTGAAATTAGGTCTTATATCCTTTGGGAAAAATGTCAGGAGGGTCAGACTTTTGAAAACGACATCATGCTGGGATTGACAGAGAGGATTAGAGAAGGGTTCTCAACAAGATGGCCTGACACAGTCACTGCAACAATGGGTTCAAGTGTGGTGGGGATCATGGGGGTGGGGCAGGACAGATCAAAGTTCATAGGGTCTTGATGAGTCATAACAGACACGACAGCACCACCTAAGAAAGAATGTGTCATCAGGACTGGAGGAAGACTCACCAACAACTTGCTATATGAAAATGATAACAGCTTGCTTTCTGAAAGTGAAAACTTGAAGTACTTATTGAAGATTATCAAAGACTGTAGACTTCAATATGTATTATACCTCAACAAAAAACAAAAATCCTCATAACCTGACCAATAAGCAACATTATGGAAAGTGGAGAAAAGATTGACATTGTCAATTATTTAATTTTACTTGGATCCACAATCAGTACTCATGGAAACAGCAGGCAAGAAATCAAATGACGTATTGCATTGGCCTATCTGTTGCCGTGAACTTCTTTAAATAGCTCAAGAGTTTACATACAGCTAGATGGTCTGGCTTGTTGGTTGATTATTTCTTAACCAACCAATTATTTGATTATTAATAGGGTGAGAAGGGAGAACTGGGAGCACAAATTGATAAGTAGATAAATTGGGTGAAGGGAAAGGCAACTACAATAAAGGAATCTTTGTAAATTTTCACTCAAATTTTTTAAAAGTGGCAAAACCCTATAGTTATCTCTAGATGATGAAATTGAGGCATTTTTTTCTACAGGTATTTTCCAAATTTACGAACTTTGTATATAAGCCAGATAAAATAAAATGTAAACAAACAAACAAGAATATTACTTTCAGTCAGAAAATAAAGAACATTAATTGAAGAAAAAATCTTAAAAATAAAGTGCTAAAGAGAAGTGATGTCAGTTTGTAGACTAAGGTGTGCCTCTTCAGTTGCTTCCTAAGCATCTGAAAGTCAAGCAATAAAAAAGGAAGACCAAAGAACTGATGCCTTTGGTTTGTTAGCAGTATGACCCATGTCCAGGGTTCACAAACTGAGGTCTTTGAATTGTGGAGTTGGAAAAGAACAGTGACTACACCATGAACTGTGTTGACTGCTGTCAAGCACAATTCATAGCAACCCTATGAACAAAATACCTGAAGTCTTTCTAGAACTATCGTCGTTTCTCAAAGTTCATAGAGTTTCCAGAGGCATGTTGTTTAGGAAGTGGATTCCACTCCTGCTTCCAAACACCTTGAACTGCTGAAAGAATAACAAAATCTATCTTGGGGAAAGTGTAGCCAGAGGGCTCCTTAGAAGCAAGGACAGTGAGAGTTCATGTTCTATATGTTGGGCATGCTATCAGGTGTATGATGCCAATTCCTGAAGAAAAGACACCATGCTTGGCCAAGTAGAGTCAGCAAAAGAGAGGAACATCCTTAATGGGATGGACTGACATGGTGACTACTCCAATGATGGACAGACTGACACGGTGACTACAGTGATGTACGGACTGACAGGGTGACTATAACGACAACGATGGATGGACTGACACAGTGACTACAGTGATGGATGGACTGACACGATGACTACGATGGACCAACTGACACAGTGACTACAGCAATGAACGGACTGACATGGTGACTACTACAATGATGGACAGACTGACACGGTGACTACAGTGATGGACGGACTGACACGGCGACAACGATAGATGGACTGACAAAGATGGACGGACTGACACGGTGACTACAACAATGGGCTCAAGCAAACAGAGACTGTGAGGAAGACCTGGGGTCAGGCAGGGCATTGCTGGCATGTTGCAATGAGCTGGAGCCATCCCAATGGCACCTAATGACACAAGGGAGAAAACAAGGAGAAACTGAGGTTGTTTAAACCATTTGCCCCCTGAAACAATACACGTAGAAGAAAAGCCCGCTGACTCTGGCTTGCTGCCTGTGTAAATTTAAGTCACAGATCCCAGGCAAGTTCCCATCCTCCAGGCTACAAGTTGAAACAGCTATCATTTAAGGTTTCTTTAGGTTCCAAAAGTCTATATCGTAGTGTCTATATTGCTTAACAACAACATTTAAAATTGCTTGGCAGACAATGTGTGAGGGAATAGCAATTTTTTTTTAATAGAGATTTTTTTTTTCAAGTCCAGAAAAACCACATTAGCCTGGGGCCTTTTACCAATTAGGAGAACATTCTACTTCCGTGCTGCTCATCCCTCAAAGAATGACTGCCCTTTCGGCATCATTCTCCTCTCTGTCATGTCTACTTGGGCAAAGTACCCACGACACAACCCAGCCAATCCTGGTGCCCAGGGGCTGTGGATGGAGCTGAGTGACAGAGAGCCAAGCGTAGGCATCTCACTTTGTCCTCGAGCGAAGCACAGGCTTGTTTGGGTTTAGGTTCCCCCCCCCTTTTAGTCTTTGTATGTGTACACATACACACCCACACACACAACTGCCACTTTAACTAAGCTAAGGGTACAATTTGGTAGCACTAATTATATTCACAGTGTTGTACTGCTTTTTCATTATTTGTTTCCAAAGTGTTTTCATCACTGCATTGATGTCTTTGAATTGCAGTGTTGGCATTCTGCACCATGAAGCATCTGACTCCCTCTCTCCCCCAGCTCCCTAGCATCTGACAAGCACAAACCTACTTTTTGTCTCTGAGGATTAGTCTATTCTGGACATTTCATATAAATGGGATCATACAACACTTCCTTTGCTGCACTGATTCTGTGACCCAGCGCAATGTTTTCAAGGTGCATCTACGTTGTAGCAAGCATCAGCTCTTTGTTACAGCTGAGTATTCCACTGTGTGTGGAATGCGTTATATAACATTGTGTTTATCTATCTGCTGATGGACGTTTGGGTTGTTCCACCTTTGACTACTCCAAATAAAGCTGCAGTGAACACTGACTGGCATACAAGTATCTAAGGACATGTTAGGTTAGGAAAAATGACCATTTAGAAATAGACATTTTTCTACAAATAACTAGGGAGGTTTGGTGGCCTCGTGGGTAAGGAGTTAAATGTCCAACCAACAGGAAGGCTGTTCGAATCCATTAGCTACTCAGCAGGAGAAAGACTGTCCTCCTGTGAGATTTATAAATCCACTGAAGGGTCAGCTATGAGTCAGTTCCAACTCAAGAGCAATGAGTTGAGTCTATAGATAACTAGTATTTCACTCAGAACATAAATAAGACTTATTTCATTAAAATGCTGTTAGCCAGCAGAAGTAAAGCAGAAGTCATGGAAGTTATAAGTAGATTAGAAAATAGACCCCGGGAAGCCCCAGTGAAGAGCACACAGAAGAAATAACAGCAGAAGTCATAGGACAGACACATGGAGAGGACAGTGCACAGGAGTGCTCAGGAAGTAAGCGTACTGACTTGACACAGAGGGAGTGAAGCCCAAGCAGAGGGAAAAGAGAGAGAGACTATATGTGAGAGACCTGAAAATTAAAGTATGCCCACTTACTGGATACCTTTCTGTAGGGGCTAAATTATATTATGTTTTCTTTCTAGTCAAATAGCTCTTTTCATTGTCCATCTCTGTAAACAGCTATTTCAAGTACAAAACTACATGAATACCATAAGAAAGGAATTTTGCAAGTATTTGTAAGTAATCTACTTTGGGACTATGGAAATATTTTATGTTTATAAATGTTCTTTGTGCCCTATACTAGATAAAAACCCCAGATAACCATATGACATTTTCTTTGTCCTGGAATATTAAAAGAATGACAATTTCTTAAAAAGTGTTGTTAGCCACAATGTAGATAACAATTTGATAATCGTTCTTAAAACATGTTTTCCTAGCTATGAAAATGCCTTAGAAGATGAGAAAAGGTCTAAACCTGAACTGAATTGTTCAAAGTGCAATTTATGAAAACTAAGGTCTCAGTGGAGATTCCAGTCTAAGAAAGACCAGGAAGAAAAGCCTGGCAATCTACTTCCAAAAGTGAGCCACTGAAAACGACAGCTCACAGCAGTCCAATCCACAGCAAATTCCTGGGCAGACATAGGGCTGGGCAGTGCTTCATCTTGTTGCACATATGGTCACCATGAGTTCAGGGCTAATTCTATAGCCACCGAAGGGATACACAGCAAGCAGAAAAGAATTTAAGGAGCGCAACTTCTCTTCACCAGAGCCCTAGTGAGAGTTGAGGGCTCTGAAGGACCCACGTGATGAGTGTACTGTGAGGGACTGCCCGATAAGCAGGGTAAACAGGGGTTTTCTTACTAATCCGCAGTGAACAATTGCACACCTTTTCACCATATCAAAGACTCTGCTTTTTGATATAGCTGACATCTAGATCTTTCCCAACCCCAATGCACCTTCCCATAGAATCAAAGTCTCTTTTCAAGTTATCATCCCTGACAGGATGAGAAGCCAGGTAAGTGGGTTTATTATGTTTACTTACGAATCTGTGGGGAACATGTTCTTCACCACATCTTTGGATCTAGTGAAATCCACGTGAAACGGTTCACCACAGATGAGTAAGTAAACACCTGCCTGTGGGGAGAACTCATCAACCACTATCAGGGAACGAGGAAATTAAACCATAATCTTACTTTCTGGAGTGGAAAGATATAACTAGCTGTATTATTTTAGGGAGCTCTGGTGGCCTACTCTGCGAACCCAAAGGCAGCATGCGAAAGTTGACCATCTCCTCCTAGGTGATCTACTGCCTCTGAAAACCTGCAGGAGGGTAATCCTACCTGATGGTACAGAACAGCAATAACATAAATTGTACTATTACTGAACAAGCATGCATGCCATATAGTGCTTATTATGAGCTTAGTCCTGTTGTAAGCATCTAACACATAATAATAGTTCATGTTATCTTCCCATGAGGGAAGTAATCATAATATCCCCATTTCACAGATAAAGAAACCAAGACACAGAAGGAAGGAATAATTTGCCCAAGGCCGCACAGCTAATAGGCAGAGGAGTGAAAGCAGCCAGCCTGGCTTGTGCTGCTCACTGAATCTTTTTTTTGCTGCCAACCTTTTAGAAAGAGCCCTGCTATGAGATCAAGGGGGCTGAATTCTGAGCTCCACTCCACATTTAAATTGCACATGCCCTTGGGCAAGTCACTTCATCTCCCAAGTGGGGTTTTTTCCTCTTCAGAAGAATAAAACTGAACTTTAAGTTTTCCAAAGTTTTAGCAAGTTTCTATCTGGCTCCTCTGTAGCCCCTGGTGAATCCAGCTCCTGAGTTCTGTCCCCAATAGCCAATTCATATGATGTAATCAATCTGGAACAAACGTAAAATATTCAAATCAAGTCTTTCCTGGTGCCTACCTACTAGCAGGGCAAATTAAAGATAATCACAAACTCTTCATGACTTTTCCACAATGGTTGGGGCCTAATTATCTTCCTCTCTGGTGACATGTTGGTGCCCTGTGAAGCAGAGGTCAGTAACTGCTCTGAGGGAGGAAGATGAACAGTCTCTTCCTACAGAGTTTACAACCTTGGAAACTTGATGCTGTTGTTGTTGTTGTTGTTGTTATGTGCTGCTGAGTCAGAACCAACTCATAATTGACTCTCCAGTAGGTTTTCAGAAGCAGTTAATCGCATGGGATGAGAATGCCCATCCTTCTCCCACAGAGCAGTTAGCGGGCTTGAACTGCATGCCTTTGGGGTTACAGTGCAGTTTCTCACCACTAGGCCACCAGAGCTCCCTTGGAGACTTGATGTTATGTTGTTAAGTGCCATCGGGGCGACTACAACTCATAGCAACTCTATACGCAATAGCTCTGAACTCTGCCCTTTCCTGAGGCAATCTCACTGTCTCTGGCACACTGACCCTCATTACCCCAATTATTGTGTCAATCCATCTTAACTGGGGTCTTCCTCTCCTGAGCTGTCCCTCCACCCTTCCAAGCATGACATCCTTCTCCAAAGACTGGTCCCTCTTGGTTACATGCTCAAAGTGTGTGAGATGGAGTCTCAAAATCCTTGCCTCCAAGGAGGAGCTTGGACTCACCCTCTACAGGATAGACCTGTTAGTTCTTTTGACACTATTAGTTGGAATCACTCAACAGTAAAGCTGGCCCTTTTGACTTGTTTGAGCAATAGAATTTGGCAAAGAGCATTCTAGAACGTCTAAGGCTAGGTTCTCATAAGCCTTGTAGCCTATCCGCACACTACCACAATCACTCTTGTTGTTGAATGTCATCGAGTCGAGCACGATTCACAGTGATCCTATGAACAAAAGGCCTGAAGACTTTCTAAAACTATCGACATTTATCAAAGCTTATAAAGTTTCCAGAGGCAAGTTTTTTAGGAAGTGGATGCCACTCCTTACTCTTTGAAATGCTTGTTGGAGGGTAAGTCAGTCACCATGTAAGAAGAGAAACTAACAATTGGGCACCGTGCTATGAGGAAGCCCATGCTAGCCAGGTGGAGAGGCTGCACGGACAGAAATGCCTGGCCAGCTCCAGCTGTTCCAAGTGTGTCATCTCAGGCACCAGACATGTGAATGAAGAATAATGTGTCTTAGATATACCAGACCCAGCAGATGAAACTTGGAGAAGAACAAAGGAAATGAGGGGATGTTAGAACTGAGATCTCAGATGAACCATAGCGCCATCTCTAGCCGTTCAATTCATGCCAACTAAGGTTCAAGTTTGGAAGCAGGAGTGGCATCCACTTCTGAAATAGCTTGCCTCTGGAAACTCTATGAATGTGGAGAAACGATGAAAGTTATACAAGTGTTCAGGTCTTTTGTTCATAGGGTCGCTATGAGTTGTCTATGACTCAATGGCACTTAACAACAAGGTTCAAGTCATCGCAAAGAAGAGTCAACCCTCCCTACTGTGCTCTAGCCAAAATTCTGGTCCCCTATTAGTGTATCAACATGGTTTTTGTCTTAAGCCATTAGATTGTGACATGGCTTGTTATACTATAGCACGGGTATGCATCACAACATACTAAAACTTCAAAGAACCACACTTAAAACTGTCTTTTGTTTATCTTAGTTGTCTTTTTCACATCTTTTCATTAGTAATATGTACTATACACAGGGAGCTCTCTCTGATGGCCTAGTGGTAAGGAGCTGTGTTGTCAACCCAAACGTATATGGTTCAAATCCACCAGCAGCTCCATGGGAGAAGGATAAGCAATCTCTTCCTATGCGATTCTCTGAAAACTTGCTGGAGGGTCAACTATGAGTCAGTTATGACTTGTTGGGACCTAACAACAACTATGTACAAGTTTGCAATCTGGAATCTGCAGATATTGCCAGATGTTCATTCTAGGATTTTTTAAAAAATTATATTTATAAAGATACCAATTTTAAAAAGGCAATAATAATAAAACTAAAAAAGAGGTAATTAACTTACATCAGAACTGACTGAAAATAGAGTGTCCAGAAGGGAACTGATCCCAAGTTGGGGAACCACTTGTAGGCAATTGGAGCACTGGACGAGAGGCAAACGGGTCGTGCCAGTTGCTAGTTACCGACAGCTGGTAGCAGTCACAGGGAAAGAATGAGATCTTTTTAAAGCTCTATCTATGAAACACACATAAGTACCCAGGGGGCTTGCTGTTATTCTGATTACCCTGCTAGGACAGTGACAGCACCGCCATCTTTTAATAATAATATTTCATGGATGGTGCTTCAATCTGTCATGGTATAAACATTTTATAAACATTTAATTTTAACACAGCAATACTATGTCTGATGCTATGAAGATTGTAACCCCCTGAACTTGGAGAAGGAGGCGCTGGGGGAGGCTTGTCCAAGGTCACAGAGCTGTGAAGAGGAGGAGGCTGAACTGGAAGCCTCTTTTGATCTGGAGTCCTTCACCATTTCTCTAGAAACCTCTCATACCCGCCCTCACACAGCTGACTTCTATCACCTGTTTCCCCCTTTGTTCCTTCAAGATTAATGGGGTCTCACCCATACAAATGCAGACAGCAGAGTGTAGTGTCAACTCCAGGGCCAGAAGGTGGGCCTGTCTGCCCTTCCCACATGGTAATGTCTGGGGTCACTTGTCACGTGCTCAATCATGCACAGACATTAGCTGTGTCCTGCTATGAGCCATTCTGTATTGCGGGTTGTGATGGGGACGGTCAGACAGGCAGAGCAGGAGCAGAAATATGCAGCACCATTGTGCTATGCAGAGAAGACTGGCTGGGGAGGTGAAGGGGATCTCAGATGAGGTCCAGCTTACCTCCCTGTGCCCCCAACATGACCGAAAAAGACAAAGTGAGATTGAGTCGTGGCAGGATCATGGGAGGGGTAAAAGAGAGTGTGTGGATCTAAGGTGTGAGTTGAAGGATTAGGAACAGAAAGCTCTCCCCCTTTACCCTCACCGTTTCATGAACCTCACAGTATTGTCCCAGAGAAGCTGGGTGGGCATTTTCCTCCACACTTGGGGAGCTCTCCATGTCCTCTCTCCATCTCTTGTACTGCTCGCTCCCACTCCACTGATCTCCTCGCCTCTCCACTGTGCCTCCTTCACCCACCGGCCCTCATTATCTCCCCCCCAAAAGAAACATGGACACATGCACAGCTGAAGCACAAGGTGGTGACTGTACTTCGCTCCTTGTCCATCATGCTGGCTTCCAGGTGACACATCCCACCAAGTTTTCTGCTCCTGAGCTCTTCCGGGAAATAGTGGCTGTCCAAGGTAAAGGGCTTCCCCTCCACTCTCTGGCCCTGCTATCTGCCTCAACTGGAGAGAAAAAAGCAGGTGTCAGCTCCCTGGTTGAGGACATTCTCCTCAGGGAAAGTGACTTTGATACACACCTGCCTAGGAGGTGTAAAGGGGCCTGGAGGGGAGCTCTGGCCGTTGGCAAGGAGGGCCTGCCTGGATGGCTCTTCCAGGAGACTCTCTGCCTGAGAAGAAGTCACCCTGGGGTCCCCGAGGTCGGGCCTGTCACAGGCAATTTCACAGCTGAATGGTCTGGAAGTTTTGTTCTTCTGTGAGGCCACTGGGGTGGCACATGGCGAGAGAGATGTTTCCAGAAGCTTCGGCTCCAAACAAGGGCAGTTTTGAGCTCACCTTAGGTTTCTGGGAAACACTTGGGATCTTTTTGTTTATTTTTTAATCTGGATGCCTGACAAGAGCATTCAGTCAACATTCAATTCAGCTCCATCCCAACCTCCAATCCAGAAGTGCTCCCGGACGACACTGGGTACAGCAAGGTGGTAGGAAAGAGCCATAAACAAGCCACAGCTGGCCCTCTGCGTCCCTATCCTTGCTGCGAAAGCGACTCTAAAGACGAACCACATTTGGCTAAGTCGATGCAATGTCCCCAATTGCCTCAGTTTCCCCACTGTCCTGGCCATGGCACAGCTTTGTGTCTTTCTAGTGACAGGTGCTGCCTTTTCTTAGAGCAAAGTGCCACTTTTAAAAGTGTAAAATAGCGTTGTGTGTCTTTGAAATGAAGGTCTAGCCTTAAAAGCAATGCAGAGAAGGCCTCTCTGGGGGCACAGACCTGATGGGAGGCACTGGCGCTGACCCCCTCACTGGGGTAGCCCTCCTTAACCGGCCTTCTGGTGCTCAGAATACAGAGGCCACTTTCAGACCTGCTGCTCCATCAGGCCATCTTGGCCACAGCTTTCCTCTCCAGCTGAAAACGTTAAAAAAAAATAATAATAAATCTCCTTATTTTCCATAAGGAAATCTTTGTAGCGGTCCCAGCGGAAAAGTCAAAAGTTTGACTTGAAAAAAGGAGCTACTTCAAAAGCATTGTCAGCCAGAGGTGAGGGTTTCTTTAAAATGCATAAATTACAGGGGGCATCCATTAAGCAACCTATAGCCGGCCCTGCAGTGGGGGCTTCGGGCTGGGGCAGCACAGGAACACGCATGGACATATCTTGGGGAGGTGAAGAGAATAAAATACATGTTGAGTAAGAGAGTAAATTAATCTGTTTATTACTTACTGCTTGGGCTCTGTGTGTGTATGTGAGTGAGTGTATGTGTGTGTGGAAAAATGAAAGAAAAATGTGGAGTTTTTTTCAATAATAAAAAGAGAGTTGCACCACGGGGCCCCTAAAGCTTGTGAAAAATTAAACTCGACGGATTCAAACTGTCCTATTTCCACTTCAAAAGAGAAGAGGCACTGAGCTCTTCCTAACTTATCTTCAAACGCCCAGCACCCTAGAAAGTTTCTTTAAAAAAATAAAGCCTCCTGTTCCCCCAAGCACTGTACCGGTTACTGTACCCACTGTCTCTCCCTTTTCTAATTATACCCCTGTGAGTCTATTAATCAACTTGTAAATTATTTAGAGAGTCATGCGCTGTCTTCAGCTAGTACAAACACAGCGCAAGCAAAGACTTGCTGGAAATGGGCAGAGGTCCCTCAGGGTCTGCCTTCCGATGAGCAGACAGCTTGCAGCTCACGGATCTGCACCGTTAAAAACAAGCAACCGCATCCCGCTTACTTCCTCAGATGGGAAGATTTACGTTGTCTTTCAACTCAGCAACTCTTTGCAAGTTTTTAACAAAAGGGAAAAGCTGATCTATTGTCAAATCTTTAGTGTGCATTTAGTGATGAGAATATTAATTCCCCCTTAAAAAAATAAAAAAGGAAGTTCTTCAGCAAAGCGCTGCTCCATCCACTTGGGATCTGGACTTGCACACTGCCTCTCAAAAACGCTCGTAATCATCCCAATTTGGGACTGGTTTGGCTTGTTTGTGTTACAACACTGCGTCTGCCTTTGTGAGACCTCATTACCAGAAAGGGTGCAAATTAGAGTCTTGAATCTTCGTCAAACATCTTTCCTCTCTCCTGATTCTATTATTAGGCCATGAGGGACTGCCTCCAAACACAAATATTTAGGAAACTGAAGGGCTGTGGGAGGGGGTGCAGGTAACATGAAATTTATCTTCTATGGATTTTTCTGCACATCAGGACTTTTGCTTTTATGGAGAAGTGATGATAACATATAAACAGTTATTTTCTTACCTGAAAGTAAGACTATGCCTAGCACATTCACTAAGAGTCTGGGGGCTCCTGTAAGTGAGCTGCTTTAACTCTTGGGGAGATGCTGATGAGGGTGGGGGAACCTAGGAAAGGTGAGTGAGAAGCTCACTGCCGTTTAGCCAATAAGCTGGTGTGGCACACATGACTCTTCTCTTTACTTCTGGGGAGAGAGGCAGCGAGAATGCTAGATACATCCTCACTGGTGGTCCCGTGACACCCCCCCCCCCCACACACACACACATTCTAAACTGCTGCTGCTGCTGAACCAAGAACAACACATCACTCACTTGGAACAAAGACTTAAACCAACAAGGACAAGATAATGCCTTTGGCTGTTTTAAATATCTTCCCTGGGTGGACATTCTCCAGAGAAAGCCTAAAGAAGATGTAAGAAGGAAAACAGCTCCAGTAGAAGCAAAAATTCTAACCCAAAAGATGGTGGCCTTTTGCTAATTAGACCCAGGAATTTAGAGTTAAGGTCGTCAACAGCTGCTGGACCATAATTTACAGTTGAAACGCCACAACAAGGAATAGACATAAAAGCAGTGCCAGACTTCTTTATGATGGGGCAAGCCTGAACACCACAGTGAAGCCCGATTGGAGGACTAGCCTTTATGTTAGGGGTGGCCCAATGAGCCAGACACGCAAATGGACAAAGGCAGAGAAAATGCTCAAGTGCTCTGAAATGAAGAAATTCTATCCTCTACAAACTCCTTTGGTAGGAAGGAAACCACAGGGAGGGAGCCGAGCACATCATTTGGAGGCAGTAGCCACCGTGAGACACTGTTGATTTAAGGAGAGAGCTGAAATCTAGTAGCTTTTATGGTGTGATTTCAGAGTGGGAAGAAAGCACATTTGCACACTGTGTCATAGTACATATTGACAATGGAGTCCGTCAGCACCAGCCATCTAATTTTAAATGGTAAGGGAAAAGCTGAGAACTTACTCTTCCCAAGGCCTAGAATAGTTTTCGCTTGTTTTGTACCACAGTAAAAGTGACGGGCGCTTTCCAGCAACTACGGCTGCATGATTCAAGCCTCGACCCTGTGCATCGTCTGCAGCCCAAACTCCTGTTGACTTTAATGGAGGTTGCCTGCATAAAGAATGCCGTGTGCAGAACCCTGGGGAATAAATTTGTTCTGTTTGCTGCAGCTAGAGTCGGAATGAGTTTAGGAGGTCAGACCTATATATTTCAAAGTCCAGGGCACAGAATAAGCATCTCGCCACCTTCTGTCCAAGGTGCCACCGCCAAGAACGTAGGATCAAGATATTTAAGACTAGTTTAGATGAGGCCCTGGAGTCCTCTGCCCAGTAAATGTGGAAAGATGGGGAAAGAGCACAGTTATTAATTTTGCTGCTGATTCTAAAGGAGGAGGTGTTGGCAGCATCTGCGAGGACAAAAAAAAAAAGAGAGAGAGAGAGAAACAGCACATCATTAAGTCTGCAGAGGTCAAGGCTGGGACATGACATCATGAGGCCCAGTGGGGAGAACGAGAGGAAGCGGCTCCATGTGGAGAAGGCATGACGTCTGGATCTGGTCAGCCGGGCTGGTGGAGATGATGATGATAGTAGTGACTGTGATGGTGGCAGAGAGGCACAACACTAACAAAACTGCATGTCTCTGGGGCACGCAGCTCCAGGGAAAGAGGAAAGAGGGCAGGCATCTGCAGTGGGAAGGCTTCCCATGAATGATGCTGAGCTGGTCAGCAGCCAGGCACTCAGGGCACAGCTGGGCCCCCAGAGGAGGAGGTCCCATACCCAGAAGTGCAATGACAGACTTCCAAAGGCACGCCCCAAGGAAGGGTCTAAATTGCTTGGTTTTGGGTAGTAGAGAAGCTGAGAATGGGGCTTATAATTGTTTGGCTGCGAAGGTTTCTAGGTTTCTATGCTGGTTGGCTGAATGGCATATTGGCTAGAGAATGGCTGTGCCAAATGAAAAAACTCTGACATGCCATGGTGATGGGCTTTCTGCATCCTTACAATCTTCCCTCCTCTCTTGCTGAGCCCCCTGAATCTTGGGAGTGTTGGGATCTCATGGGTGCAAATTCCAACACGCATGGGACTGATATTGTTTTTATGTGCCCTTGAGTCACCCACAACTCATAGTGGCCCTGTGTATAATAGCTCTGAAGCCTGCCCTGTCTCACTGACTCCAACACACCTATCCCCACTCCCCCAGTCACTGTATTAATCCATCTCATCCGAGGTCATCCTCGCCTGCACTGTCCCTCCACTCCTTTGAGCATGATATCCTTCTCCAATGACCGGTCCTTCTTGGCCACATGCCCAAAGTATGTGAGATAGAGCTTCAAAATCCTAGCCTCCAAGGAGAAACTTGGTTTCACCCTCTCCAAGACAGACCTGTTTGTTCTCCTGGAAGACCATGGTATGTTCAAGACTTCTCCAGAGACATGGGCCTAGCATAGAACTAGCCATAACCATTTACATGTTCCCAGGAATGCTGCTGGCAGCAAATGAAGAGATATCTATAACATAGGATTCTGAAGAGGGAACTCTGAGATGCCTCAGTGGAACTCCCCTCGCCCCCAAAGATAGTGGAAGGGCCACTATCTCTTTATTCTGAAGTTTCAACCAGAAAGGTTGGAAGGATATACTGCCCTATCCTCAAGTGTTTGGAAGAGTCTTTCTGATTGGAGGGCAAGGTGTTATTGCTGCTGTTATGTGCCATCATGTCAGAACCGACCCATAGCTGACCCTGCAGAAGGTTTTTAGAGACCGTAAATTGCACAGGAGAAGATTGGTCGTCTTTCTCCCGTAAAAAAAAAAACACCAGTGGTTTGAACTACTTATCTTTGGGTTGCCAGTGCAAATCCTTACCACTAGGCCACCAGAGCCCCTGCAGGGCAGGGTGGGAGAGGGGAATTCTTCTGTCTCCTTTGCCTCACTCTTCTCCTGAGAGGAAGATCCTCTTGCTGGATTGGCCCAGTCCCCTTAGCCATTATTTTGGGGCTCGCTGGTGCTCCTACTTCTGCCTCCATGAACTGAGGCTCCTCCTGAGGCAAGTCTCCCCAACCCTGCCCTTGGGCCATGGCCATTCACTACGAAGTGAATGCATCATTATGGAGTGGCCTCCGCATCTCAACTACTCTTCTATATAGCTTTCCCCCAGGTCTAGCCTCCGAGGGGTGGGCTATGAAGCCCACCACGATCTCAGATCCCACCCTTCATTAACCACTACAGTCTTCAGCAAACTGAGTTCAGGACTCAGGATGGGACAAAGAATGTGCCCCTAAACCAGAGAATGACATGTCTACAGACTAGGGAGGTCCTGAGTCACAGATATCACCAAAGCTCAATTTGAAAAACAGAGGAGCCCTAGCCAGGCTGCCAATTGCAGTTATTTGGAAATCAGGAATACTGTAATTAGCTAAAGAGAGTTTCCAAGTTTAGTCTAACCTTTCCTTCAAGATGGAATTCTGTCAGGACTCATTTACATTTTCTTCCTGCTTTCAGCTAGTAGGAAAGTGGGTCCCTGCCAGACCTGGGTGGCTCTGGCGCCCACTCCTCGGCAAGCCGGGCGCTTTGGTCTCTTCAGCAGCCTCTCCACAGCCCACTAATGAGACCCTGTTAGTGCTTATGAATGTAAATGCATTCTGTGTTATCCCTGCGAGATCAGGATTAGTGAAATGACAGAATTTATTGCTTCTGTTAGGAAGATATAATATGGGTGGTTGTTGTGTGTTTAATTTTTTAGGAAGTGCAAAAGTATAGCACTGCAGAGTTTAAATAAACAAAAAGCTGTAGAAGAAAGGATTTCACACAAAACAGCGAAAACTTGCGTTACACTGTTGGTGTTAACGTGATGGGAGACTGGGAAGAGCCACTCAGTCCTGACTGTGAGCACGAAAAGGACCTGATTAGGCCCATGACTGAGAGGATTCCTTTGTTTCTAGTGGTGCATGAATTAAACCAAACGTGTACAAGGCTAATGTGCTTTGATTCAAGCACACTCTCTCTGTCTCTATAAAAGGACTTCAGTAACAATAGATACCACTGATCTCAAAGACCTGTAGTATAGGTTGAATAGTAAGTCAGGCAGTGCCCACCCCCGAGGGTTAGCTAAGAGTCTGTAACAAGGGAGCTCTGGTGGCCTCGTGGGTACGGAGCTGCACTGTCAACCCAAAGGCAAATGGTGAGCAAGCTCCTCCTGCGCAACTTACAGCCTCTGAAATCCTACTAGAGGGTCAGTTACGGATCAGTACCAACTACTGAGGCGATGATTTGAGCTGCTTCACTAAAAAATGCCCAGCTCTTTATAAAATAAAGGAAGACTAGAGTGTAGAGGGGGCAAAAAAGAAAAAAGCCAGAGGCTTCACGATTCTCATAAAGAATCACCATCCTCATACAGTCTCCCGGGCCACTTCATCCACTGCCGCTGAGTCAGTTCCAACTCATGGTTGACCTTCCACTGGGAATCTGAGGCTGTAACTCTGAATGGGAAGAGGCTGTCCAGCTTCCTCTCCTGGAGCAGCTGGTGGCCTTGAATGGCCAGAAACAAAGTCTTCTGGTTAGCAGACAACACCATACAGATTACACCACAAGAGTTCCTTGTCTAAAAGGTCCAAGAACTAATAGGACTGTGCTGAATGACCAATCTCTTCCCAAACTTTTGCTAAACGAAGAGAATTATAACGAGATTTGAAGTGTAGGGATAAAATTAGAATATAGATTTAAAAAAAATAATGGAAAAAGTTAAACAACTGTATTTATGCAAAAAGCATTTAAGAGGAGGAAAAATAGCTTAACTGACAAATGGGGAAAGGAAAAAACCCAAAAAGTTAGTAGAAAAATGGACCGAGAATATAAAAAGGCAACTCACTAAAGATGAAATACATGTAGCTGACAAGCATTAGTGTTGAGTGGTAGAACTCTTGCCTTTCACGTGGGAGGCCTGGGTTTAATTCTGAGCTAAGGCACTTCATGCACAGCCATGTCCTGTCTATCAGTGGAAGTCTGCACACTGCTATGATGCTGAACAGCTTTTGTGGAACCTGTTGTTGTTAGGTGCCATCAATCAACTAGGACTTACAGCAGCCTGTGAACAACAGATCTGAACCTTTCCCTGTCTTGTATCTTCCTCATTTTCTATGATACCAAGCCCACTGCAACAGTCACCATGACAATCCAACCTGTCTAGGGCTTTCCGCTCTTTCTCTGACCCTCTATCTTTCCCAGCCTGATGTTTTTTCCCAACAGCTGGTCCCTCCTGACACCATGCCCAAAGCATCAGAGATGAAACTTCATGGAACTTGCAGCCTAAGAAAGACTCGTTTTAAAAATCAGTCAGTGAAAATCCTTGGGAGCACAATAGTTTGGTCTACTGTACATAGCTGCTATGAATAGGGAATGATTTTATGACATAGTTATTGTTGTTGTGCGCCTTTGAATTGAAACTGACCCATAGCTGACCCTCCATAGGGTTTTCAGAGGCAGTAAATCACACTGAGGGAGACTGCCCTTCCTTCGCCCATGAAGCAGCTAGTGGATATGTACTGTGTGCCTTAATGATTATGTTGTTGTTGTTGTTGTTATGTGCCGTCGAGTCGCTTGCGATTCATAGTGACCCTATGTACTACAGCCCTAAACCCTGCTCTATTCTGTGCCAATCGCACTGCATCTGACACACCCATCCCGATTGCCCCAGTCACTGAATCAGTCCACCTCATAGAGGGTCTTCCCCTCCTGCGCTGTCCCTCCACCGTCCCAAGCATGGTGTCCCTCTCCAAGGACCTGTCCCTCTTTACAACATGTCCAAAGTATGTCAGACAAAGCCCCAGAATCCTTGGCTCCAAGGAGTAGCCTGGCTTAACCCTCTCCAGGATGAATCTGTTTGTTTTCTTGGCAGTCCATGGTACATTCAATACTCTTCTCCAGCACCACAGCTCAAAGGCATCAATTCTCCTCCTATCCTCCAGAGTCATTGTTCAACTCTCTGATGCATAACAAGTGATTGCAAAGACCATGGCCTGTATCAGATGCACCTTAGTCTCCAGAGAGACACCGTTGCTCTTGAGTACTTTAGAGAGGTCCCTAACAGCAGACTTTCCCATCGCAATACGTTTTTTGATTTCCTGGCTGCTGGTGCCAAGAGTGTTGACCGTGGAGCCGAGCAAACCGAAGCTGTGAACAATCTCAATCTCTTCGCCATCCGTCCTGATGCTGTCAATTGGTCCAGTGGTGAGAATCTTTGTCTTCTTGACATTGAGCCTCAGTCCATACTGAAGGCTGAAGTCCTTGACCCTTGCAACAAGTGCATGAGGTCCTCCTCAGTTTCAGCAAGCAGGGTTGTGTCGTCTGCATAACGCAGATTGTTAATAGATCTTCCACCAATCCTGACGCCACACTTCTCCTCATAGAGCCCAGCCTCTTGGATAATCTGCTCTGCATACAGGTTGAAAAGGTATGGAGATAGGACACATCCCTGGCGTACACCCTTCCCAATTTTGAACCATGCAATGTTACCCTGCTCTGTTCTGACGACTGCCTCTTGGTCCAAGTATAGGTTTTGCATTAACACGATTAAATGTTCTGGGATTTCCATTCTTCTCAGAGTCATCCACAGTTTGTTATGATCTACGTAATCAAACACCTTTGTATAATCAATGAAACACAGATATACGTTCTTCTGATATTCCTTGCTTTCAGCTAAGATCCATCTAACATCAGCTACAATATCCCTAGTACCATGACCCCTTCTAAACCCAGCCTGGACTTCCGGCAATTCTCTGCTGATATGCTGTTCCAGTCGTTTTTGGATAATCTTCAGTAGAATCCTGCTTGCATGTGAAATCAATGATATTGTTCTCTAGTTTCCACACTCTGTTGGGTCACCCTTCAAATAAGCTTATAAAAATATATTCAACCTTGTCAACTTCACTCATAATAAAGGAAAGCAAATAAAGTCTTTTTGTAATCTAACAAATTGGCAAAGATTCAAATGACTGACTAGTATGCAGGAAAAGGACACACTCCCCAAATATCCACATTCTAGTCCTTGGTTCCCATGAATATGTTAGGTTATATATAGGTATAAGGAACTTTATAGATTAAATTAAACATCTCAGTATCATATCACTCCAGCAACAATAGCAAAGTTCAGTAATACACTAAACAACAAATGCTGGTGAGGGTAAGGAGAGGTAGGGACTCTCAGACATTGCTTGTGTGTATGTAAAAACATAAAATGGTGCAATCACAGTGGAAAGATGTTTGGCACTTTCTTAGAAAGATGGAAATAGAAATGCCAATTAATCCAGCAATTCTACTACTAGGTATACATTCTAAAGAAAAACAAGAGCCAGGACCTAAGCAAATACACACACACTCATGATCACTGCAGCATTATTTATAATAACAAAGAGATGGAAACAACTCAAGTGTCTAACAGATTAATAGATAAATAAACTGCAGTACAGTCATACAATGGAGTACAAGCAACACTAAAAAAAAAGAATTCACAAAACACTACAGAAGACAGACAAATCTAGAGAACATTATGCTGAGTAAAATAAGTCAATCAAAAAGGACAAATATTGCTAACGTAATGTTTACACACAGATTTTTTTTATAATTAGCAGGGATGGAAAGAAAGTAAAATTACTAAATAATGATATTATGGTTGTTGTGTATCGTCGAGTTGGAAGTGACCCACATCTGATGGGCCCCATTGTGTTTTCAGAGGCAGTTAATCATACGGGAGGAAACTGCCCATCCTTCTCCCACAGAGCAACTGGTGGATTCTAACCACATGTGGTAGTGATTGCAGCGCAGCTTCTGACTCTAGGCCACCAGAGCTGAAGGAAAAGGCAATACATAATAAGGGTATGATCTGCTTAATTTCCTTAAAAAAAGATAACACAGAGAAATAGGAATTAATGGAAATCAGAATTACTGGAAGAAAATGAGAAAAGTGTGAGTTAATTGTGAGTATTGAAATTACTCATGATAACAGCTGTCAAGAAATCAAAAGGTGGGTTGCACTGGAAAAAGGTCTTGCCATCAATAACCTCTTCAAAGTGCTAAAGAGTAAGGATGTCAGTTTAAAGACTAAAGTGTGCCTGATCCAAGCCATGAAATTTTCCATTGCTTCCTGTGGATCTGAAAGTTGGACAATGAGTAAGGATTACAGAAGAAGAACTGATGCCTTTGGACTGTAGTGTTGGAGAAGAGCATCACATATCCCACAGACTGTCAGAAGAACAAACAAGTCTGTTTTGGAGAAAGTACAACCAGGGTCTTCCTTAGAGGCAAGGATAGGGTGACTTTGTTTCATATCAGAGAGGCCAGTCCTTGGAAAAAGACATCATTCTGGGAAAGGTAAAGGGTTAGACAAAGAGAAGAAGGAAGGCCCTCAGTGAGATGGACTGACACATTGACCAATAAAATGAGCAGAGAGGTCACACGAGGATGGTGCAGGCTAGGGCAAGGGTTGCTATGAGTCTTAGTCAACTCAAGAGTGACTAAGAACAACATAAAAAGTAATGTTAAAGAATAAAATGAATGTGCATGAATGAAAAATTAATTTGCACCACAAGATAAAGGTAAACAACCCAATTGAAAAATCGGTACAGGATATGAACAGACACTTCACCAAAGAAGGCATTCATATGGTCAACAAACACATGAAGAAATGTTCAAAATCCCTAGCTCTAAGAGAGATGCAAATCAAAACAACTATGAGATATCATCTCACCCCAGTAAGAA
>NW_006399891.1:7261345-7294222 GCF_000299155.1 Elephantulus edwardii | reverse complement strand
CAGATGGCAAACAAGGACATGAAGAAATGTTCAAAATCCCTAGCTCTAAGAGAGATGCAAATCAAAACAACTATGAGATATCATCTCACCCCAGTAAGAATAGCAAAAATTAACAGAACAGCAAACAACAAATGCTGGCGCGGTTGCAGAGAAACGGCAACGCTTATTCACTGTTGATGGGAGTGTAAAATGTTGCAACAACTATGGAAGGCAATATGGTGCTTTCTCAAAAATTTGCAAATAGAAATACCATTTGATAAAGCAATTCCTCTACTGGGAATATACCCCAAAGAGACCATATTGCCACCCAAGCAGATATATGCACACCCATGTTTATCGTGGCTTTGTTCACAATAGCAAAGGAGTTGGAAACAACCTAAGTGCCCATTAACAAACAAATGGATAGAGAAGCTCTGGTATATTCACACAATGGAATATCATGCTGCATTGAAAAACAAGGAACTCATAAAATATTATACAAAATGGATGATCCTGGAGGACATTATGTTGAGTGAAATATCTCAGTCACAAAAGGACAAATACTGCATAGTGCCACTGCTGTAAAGTGGGACTGACATCGGGGTTGGGAAAAACTAAGAGGGGATAAATAATGTCTACTGCATTGACATAGATGAGGGAGAGAACTGTGTAAAAGGAATATATGATTAAGTATTATTTTTATGACAAGATTCCAGAAAAAGAAATGAATAGTAAAGTGGACTGTGGACTTGGGGTTGGGGGGACTGTATAAAAATGAAATAATTTTTTTCTTTTCAAAGTGAAAAGTGAACTGGGGGAAGTGGTGGACAGGGAGGAAAATGTGCAACAATGAATGAATGGAAAAAAAATTAAATTGGAAGAATATGCCATAAAAAATATTAAAAAGATTAATAGATGAGGGAGAGAACTGTTTAGGAGGAATACATGATTAGTTATTATTGTCATGACAAGAGCCTAGAATGAAAGCTGCATAGTGGAGTGGACTGGGAGGTGGGGAGATTATATAACAATGAAAAACATAATTTTTTTTTTACTTTTCAAAGAGAAAAGCAAACTGGTGGAGAGGGGTGGGCAGGGAGGAAAAGTGCAACAACGAATTAATGGAAATCCAAAGTCTCTGTAAACTTTCATTAAAATTTTTAAAAAAGAAAAATTCATTTGCTTTGTAATTTTCACTTAAATAATAATAATAATAATAAAATTCAATATATTAGAAATATTCAACTCATTGTCATTAAAATAAAAACTAATCCCTAGTTGACCCTTCATTGTGTTTCCAAGGCTGTAGGTCACGCCATCTTTCTCTCTTAGAACCCCTGGTGGACTTGAACTTCCAGAGAGGTTTGACCTTTGAGTTAGCAGGTTAGCAGTCCAACTCTCTACGGTCTAGGCCATCAGATTTTATTATTATTATTATTATTAATAATAACAAGAACACAATTAAAATGGACAAATAAAGCTAGATTAATCAGGTGGATCCAGCAGGAGGCAATAAGGTCAGGGTCAGACAAAGAGATGTGGCAATGCAAGCAAACATCAGAAAGAAATAACAAGAACTTGGAAATGCTAAAGTGTAAACGTTGGAAAAGGAGACGCAGGCTGTGAGCCAAGAGATGCAAGCAGCCTCTAGAAGCTGCAAACAGCAAGGAGACAGAAGCTTCCATAGAGCTTCCAAAACAAATACAGTATTGCTGACATTATTGGCTTGAAACAACTAAGTTGTTATTGTCATCGTAGAAAACTAATACACTCAAAATACCTAGGGATGGGAAAGTTATGGAAGAAACTAGAGCTATACCCTGTTGGTAGAAGTGTGCATTGTTACTGCATGCATCTCAGCCATTTATGGGCATTCTCTTTGACCTAACATATCAATTTATCCTCAGGGAGGTCTGTAAAGCTGTGTATGCGTGAGGATGTTCATTACAGTCTGACTGAAGGAGGGCACAAGGGATATCACTGTTGCTGTCAGATGGATCTTGGGTAAAAGTAGAGAATACAAAAAGATATTTACTTGTGTTTTATTGATTATGCAAAGGCATGTGACTGTGTGGATCATAAAAAATTATGGCTAACGCTGACACGAATGGGAATCCCAGAACACTTAATTATGCTTATGTAAAACCAAACATAGACCAAGAAGCAGTTGTCTGAACAAAACAAGGGAATACTACATGGTTTAAAATTAGGAAAGGTGTGCATTAAGCTTGTATGCTTTTTTCATATCTATTCAATTTGTGTGCTGAGCAAATAATTCAAGAAGCTGAGCTCTATTAAGAATATGACATCAGGATTGAAGGAAGATTCATCAACAAACTGTGATACTTAGTTGACACCAACTTGTTTGCAGAAAATGACGTTTTGAAGCACTTACTAATGAAGAGAAAAGACTATAGCCTTCAGATTACATCTCAACATTAAGAAAACAAAAAATTGGGGGGGGAGGGGTTTGTGCGGGGAGAAGGGTGCAACAAAGAATGAATGGAATCCCAAAATCTCTGTAGATGTTCATTGAAATGAAAAATAAACAACCTAAATTAAAAAAAAAAGAAAACAAAAAATTCTCACCACTAGGAAACATCAAGGTAGATGGAGAAAAAAATTTGTATCGTCAAAAACTTCATTTCACATGGGTCCACAATCAATACCCATGGTGGAAGCAGCCAAGAAATCAAAAGACACATTACCTTGAGATAATTTGCTGTCAAGGAACTCTCCAAAGTGCTAAGGAGAAAGAGAGTCAGCTTAAAGGCTACGGTATGTCTGATTCAAGCCATAGTATTTTCAATTTCTTCCTATGCACCTGGAAGTTGGGTAATGAATAACGATGACAAAAGAATTGATGACTTTGAATTGTGGTATTGGAGAAGAATACTGGATATCCCACGGACTGACAAAGAACAAACAAGTCTGTCTTGGAGGAAATACAATTAGGATGTTCCTTAAAGGCAAGGATGGTCAAAATTTATCTCCTATTCTGTGGGCATGCTGCCATTAGAGAACAGTCCTTGGAAAAAACCCATAATTTTGGGAAAGGTAAAGGGCCACAGAAAGAGAGAAAGACCCTCAGCAAGATGAACTGACACAGTGACGACCACGATGGGCGTGAGCTAGTCAGAGATCCTGCGGATGGTGCCAGACAGGGCAAGGCTCAGCTCTGTTGTTCACAGGGTTCCTACAGTCATAGTCACCTTGAAGGCATGTAAAAGCAACATCTGAAACCATTTACCTGTTCATTTTTCATTTTGAAAAAAAATGTAGAAAAAAGTTATAAGAATTATCAAAGAACTCTTATACATCCTCCCTGGATTCATCCTTTATTAACAATTTACCTGACAATTTCTTTCTTTCTGAATCACTAAATGCTTGTAAGTGGTGAATTAAATTATCATCCAGCCATAGGAGTGGCATCCACTTCCTAAACAGCATGCCTCTGGGAACTCTGGAACTTTGATAAATGGCGATGGTTATGGAGGGGCTTCATGGGGTTGCTATGTGTCGTGCTTGACTCGACAGCAATCAACACAATAACATACAATAGAATAGTGCACAGCAAACTTTTAAGCAATTTGGATGTGTGAACTTGGCATCACATTCATTCATGCACTCAACAAATAATCCTTAAAGTGCTAAATCCCCGTCCCCACCACCAAAATAAATGGGGAGAGAAGTAATTCTCAAGGTATGAATGCACCAAGTATTCCGTCGCTGCTATTGCTTGCTCATGCTCTTTTTTAATAGCCTCAGCTATGCTTATCATACGCCATTCTCACTATAATCCTACAAGGAAGGGGTGCCATTGTGTTGAAAAGTCCATGGTGCAGAGAAAAATTTCCATGCTTCAAGTGGGAGCAGTGCCAGAATCTGCATCAGACCTTTGTAGTACCAACGCTCACATTCTGTAGTGGTACCTCCTGCTCCCACCTCATTCGATTTACTCTACAATGATTTTAGATTTACCCACGAGTTGTTCATTGGTCCTGTCCCTGTGCTCATTTTATCTGTTGGCTCCTACAGTGACTCATCTGAAGTTCACCCCAGGGATTAGAGCATCTTAACAAGGGTCGGGTGGGACAGAGCAGGACATCTCCCCTCAAGGCCCTACAGAGCTGAGGGTTAGGATCAACAAGTCTGTTCTTGTATGTGTCCACATCGACTTACTCTATCTAGAAAATGGTAAGTGAAGGCAAGCATCCTGCTGAGTGTGTCTCAGTCAAGGCTCACAAGGCTCATTATGAGGGCAGCTTCTTCCTACCGTGTTCACATGAGACTTGAAAAATGAGCTTGTGCTGCTGGCACTGAGGAGCTAAAGCCTTTGATGCAAGAGAAGAACATGTGGGTGAGTGGAAACCACAGGAAAAAGGGGCAGGTTCTAGAGGCATCTACCCACAAATTTGTCATGTGGCCTTGGCAGTCTGGCCCTTCTCTGAGGCTCTTGAAGTCAGGATCCTGGATGAGATCATTCTAGATCTCAAAGGTATCCTTCATTGGGGTAGGACCCTGGCAATTCTTTTAGATTACAGGTGGAGGCTGCAAAGATGATCTGTTCCAGTTTCTGTCATCAGTGAGCAGGCCTAACCTGAGACTCAATGGCCTGTCCACCCTCAGAACTGCAAAGCTGTCTGAATCTCTGACTCATGAATAAATAGCACTACTTGCTCACCACAAAATAAAGAATATAGAAAACTCCGTGGATTCTCTTGGCTCATCATTTAAGTGTCATCTCTTAAGAAACATAAATGTTCTTGAGAAACAGAAACATTCAAGCTGCTGGTGAGAATATTTGACCTCGATAAACCTGACTCACTTGGAATCAGGTGTAGAAGCCAACAGGCCCTACCAAGCAATGACACCTTATGGCTCTGCTTACAGCAACTTCCATCACCCGGTTGACCGTTGTGTGTACATTTTAGCACCCGGACACCCTGTGGTCCCCCCATGGTGAGCCTTCTCTTCAGAGCCTGTGAGGATGTGGCAGTTAGTGAAGTGAGACCTACCTGCCATCTTTTTTTCAAAATAGGGCTGGATGAGGTTGCTGTATCCTGACTTCGCTGCCACAGCCTCTTTCAGCAGTTTCCCACAGCAGACTGGAGAAGAGAGGAACAGAGAGATGCTGTTAAATTTTAAATAGAAGGAAGAATGAGGGGAAGGGGGTGGGGCGGGAAATAAAGCCTAGTGCTGCCTGCTGGGAGAGGGGAGAAAAAAAAGGTCACTGTAAAAATATAAAAGGGTTTTTTTTCCTTTGTGTGGGTGTGTGTCCAAGTGAAAATAAATATCAAAAAGAAACCAGGACATAAAAAGAGAAGCTGAGGAGGAAGATGTGCAATGAAAAAGAATGCATTTGGCAAAGATCGTATTAAAAATGAACGGGCGAGGAAGACACTAATGAGGGGTGTCGCCAGCCTGGGAACTCCTGCAGAGCCGCCTTACACCTGCAGTCACTGAAGTCTACCGAAGTTCCCCAGGTCAGTGGGGAGGAATCACATTCAGGGCGAGAACGACTTAACTAGGTGCTGAGCTATTTGCCAGGAGGGTGTTCACATCCTTATGCCACAGGACAGGGCGCAGACGCTGTGGCCTCCTATTGGCAAGGTGTGTCCATGGACTGGTGGGCCACGGTGTGGAGCCCACACTACAGAGTTAAGTCATGTAATAAACAGACCAATGCGTAATTAAAAGGCACCATACTGCGGTTGGCTGGCTAGGTGCCTTGCTATCCCCCTTTAGATGCATGCCCTGCAAGCAGGAGCTTTTGTATCACCAGCCTCCCTGCATCTCCAGTCCTGGGCGGGCCAGCACTCAAGAGGCGTCAGCCGACAGATGTTGAGTCCTTAAACACAGGCTACCATCTCCTGATGCCTTTGAACTGTGGTGTTGAAGAAGAGCACGGATTATTCCATGGAACACAAAAAAAAAAAACCCCAAACAGCTATGTTTTGGGGAAAGTGCAGCCAGAGTGCTCCTTGGAGGCAAAGCTTCATTTCTCATCTCTTTAGACATGTTGCTAGGAGAGGTGCTATTATTCATTGGGAAGAGATGTCATGCTTGGAAAGGTGGAGGGTCAGCAAAAGAGAGGAAGACCCTCAACGAGATGGACTGATATGGAGACTACAGAATTGGGCTCATGCATGTCTGAGATGACGAGGATGGCAGAAGCTAGGGCAGGGTTCAGGTCTGCTGTTCCTCCGGTCATTGTGAGTGACACTTGACTCAATAGTATCTAATAACAGTCATCTCCTGAAGAGGCCTTGGTGGTGCAATGGTCAAGCTCTTGGCTGCTCATCAACAGGTCAGCAATTTGAACCTATCCTACAGCTCCACAGGAGAAAGATCTGCTCCCATAGATTCCAGCAATATTCTTATAAGCTGTTTGTTTGGTTTTGGGTGGTTTGTGTTTTTTGGTGTTTTTTTTTTTAAAGAGTTGTTTTAAAGTCCTTGTGTGTTAATTCTAACATATGTGCCCTCTATCTGATTTTATGGCCTGCTTTCTCTCCTAGTATGTGTCATAATTTCTTCTCTTCTATATATAGTTTTTAATTATATGTTGGACATTGTAAATATTTCATTGTTGAGAGTCTATATTGTGTGGTTCTACTTTTAAAAATATTGAGTTAAAAATAGTTAAGTTCTAGCAGGCAGTTAATATTTTGGAGGATTCAAGCTGATTTTCCTTCAGATGTCCCACCTGAATGTCCAGTGTGTTCCACACAGTCCCTCCACTTTGAATATCAGGTTTCCAACACTCCATTCAGTTCAGTTTCCCAGGAAGTGTTCTCTACCTGGATGCATGCAGTCTCTCTTTACACTGGTACAACTTGGAACTCACCAAAGACTCACAGGGACCAGATGCATATTTCCACTGGGCCTGGTGGCACAATGATTGAGCATTCGGGAGCTAACGAAAAGATTGGCAGCCTGAATGCACCATTAGCTCTACAAAAGAAAAGACCTGGTGGTTTCTCCCTTTAAACTTAACAGCAGAAGCCTGGGGGCCACGGGGTAATTGTGTGTCAGAACTGACTCAACATCATATTCCAACCACATTATAAATATGCTTAAAACTTTAAAGAAAAACATAAAAACAATGAGTGAACAGATGAGGAATCTCAGAAGAGAAAGGGAAACTGTAAGAAAAGTCAGACAGAAATTTTAGAACTAGATCATATTGCATTTCACCTTTTTTTTTTAATCCCTAGATGGACTAAAAGTGGCAGACTGTAGGCTGTAGGAGGTAAAAGATGCATGATTTTGAAGACAGAAAAGCAGGACAACAGAATATTTCCAAATTTAATAAAGAGAAGGGTTAAAGGACAGGGCCTTGGGGACCCAGAAGACAAGAATGTGAACAAAAATATATCAAGCACTCGAAGATAAATGTAAGTAGAACTCCAGAGGAGGGAGAAAGGGACACAGCAGTGAGAAGGACAGTGAGAGTAAAAAGGGCAGAATACACGACATAAACACTCTTCCAAGCATCCTGGAAAATCTAAAACCAGGAGAAGATAAAATAGATGAATGAGACCTTCTAAGAATCAAATCCCTATGCACATCCAAAAACTTCTCCAACAGGGTAAAAAGGAAAGCCACAGATTGGGAAAAAATATTTCGTAATGACATGTTAGACAAGGCACCTATATCTAGAATTTATAAAAACTCAAGCACCACAAAAAAGATAAAGGTAAATAACCCAATTGAAAAATGGACACAAGATATAAACAGACACTTCACCAAAGAAGACATTCAGATGGCCAACAAACACATGAAGAAATGAAATGTTCAAAATCCCTAGCTCTAAAAGAGATGCAAATCAAAACAACTATATCATCTCACCTCATTAAGAATAGCAAAATTTAACAGAACAGCAAACAACAAATGCTGGCAAGATTGTGGAGAAATAGGAACCCTTATTCATTGTTGGTGGGAGTGTAAAACGGTGCAATCACTATGGAAGGTAGTAGGACACTTTCTCAAAAAATTGGAAATAGAAATACCTTTTGACCCAGCAATTCCACTACTGGGAATTTACCCTAAAGAAGCCATAACCGCATCCAAGTAGATATATGCATACCCATGTTTATTGTGGTTTTGTTTGCAATAGCAAAGAGTTGGACACAACCCAAGTGCCCATCAACAAACAAATGGATAAAGAAGATCTGGTATATTCACACAACGAATACTATGCAGCATTGAAAAACAAGGAACTCAAGAAATATTATACAGGTGACCCTGGAGGACATTATGCTGAGTGAAATATCTCAGTCACAAAAGGACATATTGCATAGGGCCACTGTTGTAAAATGTGACTGACATTGGAATTGAAGGAAGACAGAGAAAGAGGAGATGAATGATGTATACTGCATTAAAACAGGTGAAGGAGAGAACTGTTTAAAAAGGATATATGATTGGATATTATTATTATGACAGGAGTCCAGAATGAAGGCTGCACAGTGGAGTGGGGGGACCTGGGGGTAGGGATTGCATAACAAAGAAAGAGTTTTTCTTTCACTTAGAGTGAACGAGGGGGCGAGGGAGGGCTTGGAGAAAAGTGCAACAATGAATAAATGGAAACCCGAAGTCTTTGTAAACTTTCATTAAAATTAATTTTTTAAAAGGGCAGCATAAATATTTGAGAAAATAATTTCCAAATTTTATTAAAAATAACCCACAAGTCTGAAAAATCTCTGAAATCAATGCAGAAAAAAAAACACAAAGAAAATGACACCTGGGTGCATCAGAATGAACTTGCTAAAATCTAAGGATAAGGAGAAAATATTAAAAGCAGCCAGCAGGAGAAAAGATGCATTATACATACAGAAAAAATGATAAGAATAATGTCTTTCTTCATCAGAAGCAATGTGAACCAGAGACAATGGAGCAAAATCTTTAAAATGCTGAGAGAGAAAACACTGTCAGCATAGATTTCTATAGGCAGCAAAAACATCCTTCAAAAATGAAGGTGAAATAAAGACATTTTCAGCTAGATGAAAGTTGAATTTGTCACCAGCAGACATGTACTACAAGAAATATTAAAGGAAGTTCTTTAGACTGAAAGAAAATACCATCAGATAGAAACTTGGATCCAAACAAAAGAGCAAAGAATGCTGGTATGTGGGTAAAGCTAAAAGCCCCTTTCCTGTCATTCTTAACTTCTTGAAAAGAAAAATTACTATTTAAAGCAAAAATAATTGCTGTGTGTTGTTAGGCTTGTAAAATATGTAGATATACAATAGCTGACAACAACAGTACAAAGAATAAGAGCAAAGTAAATGAAACATATCCCTGTAAGGTCCTTATGTTATACACTGAGAGGTATAATATCAGTTCAAGATTAACTATGATAAGTTAATGATGCATATTTAATGCCTCGAGCAGCCACTAGGAAAATAAGGCAAACAAGTCTTATTTCTAAAAAGGCAACAAAGGAAGCCTAATTCAAAATATGGTAAGAAAGAGGGAGTAAAGAACATAGGACACAAATAGAAAAGAAAAAACAAGTTAATAGTAGACTTATAACCAACCATAGCATAAAATTATGCTTGATATTTCAATTAAAAGATAAAGACGGTCAAACTAGATTTAACAACCAAAAACAAAAACAAGAGCCAACTATGTAGACTATAAGACACATTTTGTTTAGAAGAGAAGACACATATACAATGACACACTAATCATAAAACATGGTGACAAAATTTATATTTAAATAGACTTCAAAATGGTAGTACTAGAGAGGGAGAGGGACATTTCATAATGACGGTCATGTAATCAAGAAGAAATTAGAATACTAAATATCTGTGAGGGGAGAAAAGTGCAACAATGAATGAATGGAAATCCAAAGTCTCTGAAAATTTTCACTGAAATAAATAATAAATTTTTTAAAACTTGACAACACAACAACAAAAATACAAATAGCACAAACATAAAATAAAACAAATACATAGAAATCTTATCTATGCTTAATTTATGTTAACTGAGAGGAATGACTCAGAAAAAGAGGGTGAGAATGATTATCCAACTTTAAACTTTAATTAATACCATGGACTTGTATATATATGAACTGTTGAATTTATATGTTTTTTCATTATGTTCTTAAAAACAATATGAATCTCTTAAAAGGAAATTGAAATACATAGGATAATATTTAATACGTGCATTCTTTTGTATCTTTTTAATTGAAATTTTAATGAAAGCTTATAAAGAAAAAAAAAGAATACTAAACATCTATGTACTTAAAGACAGTTCTAAATTTTACCAGTGAAACTGGCCAGGAAACAAATCCACAATTACAGATTATAACTTTAATTATAGTTAAAGATTTTAATATGGCTCTCTCAGTAATAACAGCTAGGGAGCAAATATTTAAGGATATAGATTTGAAAAACACATCTCTTTTTCAGAAAATCAAAGCACTGAAAGCTTTACAACAATCATAACACTACGATTAACTCTGCTTTAAGGCTTAGGGGAAGACGAGCAGTCTCCTTCAGTGTGATTTACAGTCTCTGAGAACCTGCTGGAGGATTGGCTATGAGTTGGTTACAACTTGACAACACGTAAAAACAGCAACTACTTTAAGGAGACACTCTTCCCCAATTGTATTTTTAATGTCTTCTAACCTGAGGGGCTCACCATCTGGCACTATATCAGACAATATTCCACTCCTATTCAAATATTCTCATAGAATGTACAAAGTATGAATACAGGAAATTGGAAGTTGTAAAAAATAAATGGGATGCTAGCTGTTAGTGAGCTGAAAAGGACTGGTATTAGCCATTCTGAATTGGGCAATCATCTAGTCGACTATGCTGAGAATGACAAATTAAAGAGGACTGGTGTGGGATTCATTGTCAAAAAGAACATTTCCTCTCTCTTAGTCTAGGTTTTACTGCTCAAAGTAGGACTCTGTCATTTACCCATACTTCCATTTACTATGTATTAAAAAAGAGCAGAACTGTTTACTTAACTACCTCATAGATATGTTAAGGCATATTATGTTACATTTTGTGAAACATTTGCTCAGTCTCAATAAAGCTCAAATATCTCAATAAAGCACAACTATTTTGGACTTAAAAAAAAGAACATTTCAATATCTACCCTGAAATATAATGTTATCAGTGAAAAGATAATATTTATAAAAACACAAGAAGGACCAGCTAACATGACTATTATTCAAATAGTCTCATTGATGAAATTGCAAATTTCTATAAACTTCTGCAGCCTGAAATTGATCAAACATGCAGTCAAGACTCATTGTTAAGTACTAGTGATTGGAATGCAGAAATTAGAAAAGAAGGACCTGTAGTTTGAAAATGAAGCCCTAGTGATAGAAATAATTCCAGAGATTGCACTATAGAATTGTGCAAGATCTATGACTATTCAAGGAATTCTGGTGGCTGATTAGTTGAGTTGTGATACCAATTCAAAGGCAGATGGTTTAAATCCATCAGCTGCTCCTAGGACTATTTCTCCCTGTGCGATCTGCAGCCTCTGAAAACCTGCTGGAAGGTCAGCTATGAGTTAATTCCAACCCAATGACAAAAAGTTGCTGTTGATGACCTATTCAATGCAAATACTTTTTGGGGAAACCCCACAACATAAATGCTGAATATGTACATGGATCTTGCTAAACAGAAAATACACGAATCAAATTGACCACATTTGTGGAAAGAGACAATGGAGAAGCTCAATGTTATCAAGGAGAATAAGGCCAAGGGCCAACTGTGGAATAGATTATCAATTGTTCAAGTACAATTTCAAGTAGAAGTTTAAAAGAATGAGCACAACCACAAGAACCAAAATAGGACCTTGATTATATCCCATCTGAATTTGGGGACTATCTCAAGGATAGAGTTAATGCACTGAACACAAATGATAGATCAGATGAGCTGTGAGATGACATCGAGGACATCATGCATGAAGAAAGGAAAAGGTTGTTGAAAAGACCAGAAAGAAATAAAAAACCAAAAGAGACATCAAAAGATACTCTGAAACTTGACTTTGAATACAAAGAAGCTAAAACAAAAGGAAGAAATAATGATGCAAGAAAACTGAAGATTTAAAAATGCGGCTCAAGCAGATAAAGCTTTAAAATGAAATATATAAAGACCTATAGTTAGAAAACCAGAAAGCAAAATTCACTCAGCATTTACTAAGATTAAAGAACTGAAGGGGGGAAAAAAATCAGTCGGATCGCAATAGTGAAGAGTTTTATGGGCAAAACAATGAATGATGCAGAAAGTATCAAAAGAAGATGGGAGAAATACACAGTCACTATGCAAAAGAAACTGGCTGATGCTCAATCACTTCAGAAGTAGTATATGATTGGAAATTAATAGTACTGAAGGAAGAAGTCAAAGCTACACTGAAGACCTTATTGCAAAACAAGGCTCCAGGAATTGATGGAATACCATTTTGAATTTTTCAACAAATGTATACAGCCCTAATGATGCTAATGTCTGCCAAGAAATTTGGAAGACAGCTACCAAGCCAATCAACTGGTAGTGCCAATTTTAAAGAAAAGAGATGCAAAAGAATGGATAGATATATAGATATTAATAACACAAAAAATAAAATCTTACAGAAGATAATTAAAAAACAATTGCAGCAACATATCAACAGGGAATAAGCATTTTTATTCAATTTGTATATTGAGCAAATAATTAAAGTTGGGATATATGAAGAAGAATTCAGCGACTAGATAAGAGAAAAACTCATGAGCAATCTATGATAGTCAGATAACATGCCTTGAAGCACTTACTGATGAAGCCTTAAGTATGGCTTACACCTCAACATAAAAAAAAAAATCCTTATAACTGGTACAGTAAGCAATGTCATGATAAATGGAAAAGAAAACAGAAGTGTCACAGATTTCATTTTATTTGGGTCCACAATCAATGCCCATGGAAGTGAAAGTAAAGAAATCAGATGACTGGGAAAATGTGTGGCAAGGACCCCTCTACGAGAGAAAAGAGAAAACTTGGAGGACTAAGATTTACTGGATCCAAGACATGGTATTATCAATTACCTCATATGTATACAAAAACTGGACAGTGGATAAAGAAAATTAACACCTTTGAATTGTGATGTTGGTGAAGAATAATGTACATACTCCAGACTGCTAGAGGAATAAATACATCTGTCCTAGGAAAAGTGTATTCCAAATGTTCCTTAGAAATGAGGATGCCAAGATGCACTCTGTACATGTAGCTCAGGAAGGGCTCATCTCTGGAGAAGAGATTCATCAAGCATGGCAAAGAGGGCTAATAAGATAGACAGACACTGCACCTGTGACAATGGGCTGAGATACAGCTGTGTTTCATTTTATTGTATCTTGGTCCTGATTTCCATTAATCTTTCCATCCTCCCCCTTCCTGTGTTCAAGGCTTTACCTTTGTACAAAGGCTGCTCTTTTGGTGCTACATTGTTAGTTATTCTAAGGAGTGAGTGCCTCTTTGGTGTTATTGTTCCCTGGATAGTTCACTTTTTGTTCCAGTTTCAAAGGGTAACAAAGGGGATCCACCTGTCTCTATCAGATTGGTAAGCCCTGCCTTTGGCCTTTTTTATGTCCTGATTTTGTTCCTCATTTCCTCTACTCTACCTAGGATCTGCTCCTATGATCCCTTTTAAAATGGGCACCAGTCGTGGACAGGAACCATTTAGTTCTTCTGGCCTTAGGGTCTTGGAAGGTGAGATTTACTTGCTTCAATACATCTTTGTTTCTCTTCTCTTTTCCTGACAAGGAGAGACTTTAGATGGTTGTTTGCAAACTTTTAAGACTCTAGATGCTTGCTATTCACCAAGGCAGGATGTCATGCAATGTTTTTGTGGACTATACTATGCCAATTGGCCTTTATGTCCCTCAAGACTATGATACCAAGGCCCTAGAATCTGCGACTCATTTCATTGGGATGGTTGGTTATGATAAAGATTATAAAGCATTGCTCTCTGTTGACTCTGCTACATTCATGGATGTATTTACAGCATCACTAATATGAATGTAATAATATTGTGCACAGAAATCCCGAAGGCACGCAGTTCAAATCCAACAGCTGCTCCACGGGAGAAGGATGGGCAATCTCCTCCCATTCAATTAACTGCCTCTGAAAACCCACAGGAGGGTCAACCATGGGTCAATTCTGACTCAATGGTACACATCACCACCAGCACCACCTATGTATGATATTGGGCAAATAAACATTCCTTTCAGAGAATGTACATGAATTCACCAATATTCATTTCTATCAAAATGGAAAATATCTTGAATTGAAAAGATAAATACAATATATTAAAATTTGATGATAGGAAGCTAAGCAGTATAAAGAAATAGCTTTAAATGTTTTATATTAGAAAACAATGGCTTAAAATACCTGCCTACAACCACTTCACTTTATAACGTCCAGTGGAGAAAATTCGTTTCCTCTCTCTCAAAGATTAAAAGTCTGGGGGGGAAAATATAATCTTAGTCAAGATGATTACATTTAAAACAAACAAACAGGCGAGCTCTGGTGGCCTAGTGGCAAGAAGCTGCACTGCAATCCCAGAGAAGCATGGTTCGAATCCACCAGATGCTCTGCTGGGAAAGGAGGGACAATCTCCTCCTGTACCAGTCAGATCTGATCTGACGGTACACAGACACACACACACACACACACACACACACACAATAGTAATTATAAAAATAAAGTAAAAAAACATTTAAAAAAATAGAAAAAGAATGGACACTTCCAGAGTCATTCTATGAAGCAAATATAACCCTAATACCAAAACTGGGCAAGATATTACCAAGAAAGAAAACTACAGACCAATATACTTCATAAATATAGATGCAAAAATCGTTAACAAAATATTGGCCAATAGAATCTGATAAAATATTTTAAAAAATTCATCAAGACCAAGTGGGATTCATAACACATACTGGGAGGCTGGGCTCTATGAGGAGGAATGTGGCAAGAATTGGAGGAAGACCCATCAACAATCTGCCTTGCGAAAATGACACAACCCTGCTTGCAGAAACTAAGGAGGACCTGAAGCACTTGTTGTAGAAGGTTAAGGACTGTAGCCTTCAATATGGATTGAAGCTCAACATCAAGAAAACAAAGATTCTCGTCACTGGGCTGATTGGCAGCTTCATGACAGATGGTGAAGAGACTGAGATTGTTAACAGCTTTCGTATGCTTGGCTCCACAGTCAACACTCTTGGTACCAGTAGCCAGAAAATCAAAAGACAAATTACACTGGGTAAGTCTGCTTTCAGGGACTTCTCCAGAGTACTGAAGAGCAACAATGTCAGTCTGGAGACTAAGGTTTGCCTGATCCAGGCCAAAGTCTTTGCAGTTACTTGCTACACATCAGAAAGCTAGAAAATGACTAGGGATGATAGGGATGATTGATGCCTTTGAGCTGTGATGCTGGAGAAAAGTATTGATATACCATGACCACTAGAAGAACAAACAGGTATGTCCTAGAGCAGGTGAAATCGGGCTGCTCCTTGGAGGCAAGGATTCTGAAGCTTTGACTGACAGACTTTGGGCATGTTGCAAAGAGTGACCAGTAGTACTTGGAGAGGAATATCATGCTTGTGAGGGTGGAGTGACAGTGCAAAAGAGAAAGGCCTTGGAAGAGATGGATTGACTCGGTGACTGGGGAAATGGAGGTAAGTGTGTCAGAGACAATAAGGTTGGCACAGGATAGAGCAGGGTTCAGAGCTGTTGTATATAGGGCTGCTATGAGTTGCAAGTGACTCGATGGCACATAACAACAGCAACAAAACAACATGCAAGGGTAGTTCAACATAAAAAAACCCCAATGTAATTCATCACATTAACAAAGTAATTAATAGGAACCATATGATTCTAGGAATTGATGTAGAAAAGGTACTTGACAAAATCCAACACCCCTTCCTAATGAAAACACTCAGGAAAATAGGAATAGAAGGGAATTTCTTTGAAAAGGATATATGCAAAACCAAGAGCCAATATAATTCTCAATGAAGAAAGACTAAAAGTATTCTTCTTTAGAACAGGGACCAGACGAGGATGTTGACTGTCACCATTCCTGTTCAATATTTTATTGGAAGTGCTTGCTAGAGCAATACAACAAGAAGGGGGAAAGGACTGGCAAGGAGATGGTTAAACTGTTGTTATATTCAGATCACATAATAGTGTATAAAGAAAACCCCAAGGATACAACAACAACAAAACAACACCAAAAAACACATTAAGAGCTAGTAGACCAATTTAGTAGAGTAGTAGGATATAAGACCAATATCCAAAAATCAGCAGGATTTGTCTACAGTAACAAAAAGAACTCAGAGAAGGAAACCAAGAAAGCAATACCATTTACAATACCCAGCCACAAACTGAGATACTTGGGAGTGAACCTAACTACAGACACAAAATACTTATACAAAGAAAACTACAAACATTTCTGTAAAAAATAATAAAAGAACTAAAAAAACCAACCAAACAAACAAAAACAAAGAGGAAATTGTTCCCTGTTCATGGATAGGAAGACTCAATATTATGTAAATGACAATCCTACCAAAAGCAATCTATATGTTCAATGCAATCGCAACATAGATATCAAATTCATTGTTCAAGGAGATTAAAAAATTGTCAATTTTATTTGGAGAGGAAAGAGACCCCAAATAAGCACTTCTGAAAAATAAAGTGGAAGTCATAGCACTACCTGACCTCAAAACCTACTACACAATGGTAATAAACAAATGAGCATGGTACTTGTACAATGACAGGTACACAGACCAATGGAATAAAATTGAGAACCCAGAAATGGACCCAGCTATCTACGATCAACTGATACTAGACAAGGAAATAAAACCTATCAAATGGGGAATTGACTACCTCTTCAACAAATGGTGTTGGCAAAACTGGACTGCTACCTACAAAAAAGCTAAAACAGGATCCACATCTCACACCATATACAAATATCAACTCAACGTGGATCTCAAAAAATCATTTCAAGGTGGATTTACCTGGGAGTAAGGCCCCAAAACATAAAGTTCATAAGAGACAAACTGGGATCAAGCTTTGAAGCCTTAGTCTATGGTACAAAGAGACTGCCAAAGACAGCCAGAAATGCACAATGTGGAGAGGATAAAATTGATGAATGGAACCTTCTGAAGATTAAATCCTTGTGTGCCTCAAAAATATCTTTTAAAGAGTGAAAAGAGGGGGTTGTGTACCAGGGAAGGAGTGTTTCTTTTACTTTTGAAAGAGAGGAGCAAACTGGGGAGGGGGGAGGCGGGGAGAGAAGTGCAGCAATGAATGAATGGAAATCCAAAATCTCTGTAATTAAAATTATTTTAAAAAAAAAGAGTGAAAAGAAAATCTACTGCCTATGCAGAAAACATTTGGTAATATCATTTCATAAAAAGGTCTCATATCAAAAGTTTACAGAATCCTACAAGGCCTCCACAACAAAAAGACTGATAACACATTAAAAAATAGGCAAACAACATAGAAAGAACTTTCATAGAGGAAATATTAAGATGGCCAATAGACACATGAAGAAATGCTCAAAATCACTAGCAGTAAGAGAGATGCAAATCAAAACCACAATGAGATACCACCTTATCCAAGTAGCAGTGGCAAAGTTTAACAGGACAGTAAGTAATAAATTTTAGAGAGGATGTGGAGAGATAGGAACTCTTATACATTGCTGGGGTTGTACAATGGTACAATCACTCTGGAAGGCAGTTTGGCATTTCCTTAAAAAGCTGAACACAGAAATTCCATACGACCCAGCTCTTCCATTGCTTGGAATATACCCCAAGAAAATGAGAACTGAGGCACAAATAGAGACTTGTTACATCAATGTTTATAGCAGCATTATTCACCATCGCAAGGACATGGAAACAGCCCAGATGTCCAACCACAATCGGAAGGATTGAGAAATTATGGTATATTCACACAACGGAATACTTATGCAGTATGCAGGAGCAATGATTTTGTAAATTATTACCTAATTTGGGAGGGACTGGAGAGTATTATGCTATGTGAACTAATTCAGTCCCATAAGGACAAATACTGTATAAAACCATTACTGTAGAGTAAGTATGAGAATCTGAGGGCAGGAGGATGGAAACAGACAGGTGAGGATGCACAGCAGGGGAGGATTAATCATGGGGTTGTACAATTTGATAGGTGGGAGTGAAGGAAATGGAAAGTATCTGGTGTAAAAAACAATGTATTAGAATTTTGTAAATAAACTAGTACAAAAATAATGTAAAATAGAATGTATATGAATGATTGTATGAAACAAAATGTAAATGAAAGATTGTATAAAACACAATGTACATCAATAAGGCATTATTAAATGAAAATAAAGAAAAATATATTTTAAAAATTAAAAGAAATGCTGAACATAGAAATTCCATATGAGCCAGCTATTTCACTGCTTGGAATATACTACGAGAAAATTGGAACTGAGGCACAAATGGAGATTTGTACCTCAATGTTCAGAGCAGCATTATTCACCATCGCAAGAACATGGAAACAGCCAGATGTCCAACCACAACTGAACGGATTGAGAAATTATGATACATTCACATGATGGAATATACACAGCATGCAGGAGCAATTATTTTGAAAATCACTACCTAACTTGGGAGGGACTGGAGAGAGTTATGTCAAGTGAACTTAGTCTTGTAAGGACAAATATTGTATAAGATCATTATTGTAGAAATAGATAACTAGTAAAATGAGTATGCAATCCAAGGGGAGGGGGAGCTGAAGGATGAGGATGGGTAGCAGGGTAATCATAGAGTCACAAAGTTTGATGGGTAGAGGCAAAGGTGGGTAAAGGAAATGGGAAAGATCTGGTGTGGATAACAATATATGCAAAATTTGTAAGTAAAGTAGTATAAAAAAATTTATTTTTAAAATAAATGCCTTTTCTATAGTGCATAGTGAGCTATCAAGGCTTTGGACACCTTTAAGCCTGTGACCACAGTGGATTAGCAAAATATTAGACAACTTGCTATCTACTACTCTCTCTTTTATCAGTTTGCCAAAGATATCAAGTCAGTTTATAGGTTTCTTTTTAATAGCTTCTCAGTACTACATGGTATGAGCGTACTATACTTACTGGTGGCATAACAAACTACATGTCGGGCTGCTATCAGAAAAGAAGCAGTTCAAAACCACCAGCTGCTCTCCTATATAAATTCAGAGCCTTAGCAACCTGACGGAAGGCCATCATGACTTTACAACAGTGAGGTTTTTGGCTTATTAACAGAGTTTGGGGTTGGCCCTATTTTCCACTGTGCACCCTTCATATTCTTCACATCTCTGATTAAGTGCCTGACTGTTTCAGTGGCATAAACTCCAAGGATTGAAAGCATTAGGTCATTCTAAAAATTAAATCCTTATGTACATCAAAAGACTTCTTCAAAAGAGTTAAATGAAAACCTACAGACTGGAAAAAAAAATCTGGCAAAGACATATTTTACAAGGGACTCATCTCTGAAATTTATAGAAAACTTTAACACCTCAACAAGAAAAAGACAAAAAATCCAGTCACAAAATGGACAGAAGACATGAAAAGACACTTGACCAAAGAAGACATTCAGTAGCCAGCAAACACATGAAGAAATGCTCAAGACCATTAGCTTTGTTACAGTTGTTAATGCTAGGTGCCTTATTGGAGGAGTCGAGTAGGGAGATGCAAATCAAAACCACAAAGGGATATCATTCTCACCTCAGCAACAACAGCAAAGTTTAGTGGTTTTGTATGTGCCTTTGAGTAGGATCTGACTCATAGTTGACCCTCCAATGTGTTTTCAGAGGCAGTAAATCGCATGGAAGAGACTGCACATCTTTCTCTCACAGAGCAGCTGGTGCACTAGACCTGCCTGCCTTTGAGTTGGCAGCACTACTCCATAACACTAAACCAACAGAGGTCCAGAGTTCAACAAGACCGTAAATCATAAATGCTGGTGAGGGTAAGGAGAGATTTGAACCCTCACACAGTCATGCCAGTAGATATGTAAAATGGGGCATCCACAAGGGAAAGCAGTTGATGTTTCCTTAGAGAGTAGGAAATAAAAATATTATTTAATCCAGCACTTTCAATACTAGGCATATATCCTAAAGAAATAAGAGCTCTAACACGAACAGATATATGCACACCTATGTTCACTGGAACATCATTTATAACAGCAAACAGATGGAAAAAAATTCAGGTGTCTATCAATGGATGAATGCCAAATGGATGGAGTACTATGCAGCACCAAAACACAACCAAGAATTTAAAAAACACTTTCTAGTATGGATGAATCTAAAGGACATTATACTGAGTGGCATAGGTCAGTCAGTCACAAAGGGACAAATATTTCATATAACTATGAACACTCACTAACAACCTGTGTTATGCAGATGACACAACCCTGCTTGCTGAACTGAGAAGGACCTCAAGTGCTTGCTGCAGAAGGTCAAGGACTGCAGCCTTCAATATGGATTGAAGCTGAACATCAAGAAAACAAAAACACTCACCACTGGACTGACTGGTAGCATCATGATAGATGATGAGGAAATTGAGATAGTTACAACTTTCGTTTGCTTGGCTTGACAATCAACTCTTGGTACCCACAGCCAGGAAATAAAAAGATTCATTGCATTGGGAAAATCTGCTATCAGGGACCTCTCCAGAGTACTGAAGAGGAACGATGTCAGTCTGGAGACTAAGGTGCACCTGATCAAGGCCATGGTCTTCACTATTACTTCCTATGCATCAGAAAGCTGGGATGATGGAAGGAGAATCGATCAATGCCTTTGAGCTATGGTGCCGGAAAAGAGTATTGAACATACCATTGATGCCAGGAGAATAAACAGGTTGTCCTAGAGAGGGTGAGACCAGGCTGCTTCTTGAAGGCAAGGATTCTGACATACTTTCATCTGTTTGCTGTTATAAATGATTCGGCTGACATACTTTGGGCATGTTGCAAGGAATGACCAGTCCTTGGAGAGGGACATCATGCTCAGGAGGGTGGAGGGATATCTCAAGAGAGGAAGACCCTGAATAAGATGGATTGACTCAGTGACTGGGGTAATGGGGGCGAGTGTACCAGAGACGATGAGGTTGACTCAGAAGAGAGCAAGGTTCAGGGCTATTGTATATAATAAGGTCATTATGAGTAGCAAGCGACTCAACAGCACTTAACAACAACAAACAAGTGTTATAAATATAGGGAGCTCTGGTGGCCTAGCGTCAAGAAACTGTGCTATAATCGTGAAGGCATGCAATTTGAGGCCACAAGTTGCTCCATGGGAGAAGGATGGGCAATCTCTTCACATGCAATTAACTGCATCTGAAAACCAGCCAGAGGTATGAGTCAGTTCTGACTTGACAGTATACAAAACAACAACTATTATTAAAAAAGTTAAAGAAAGGTTTACACAGGTAGAACTATTGCTAGATGGTTCCTAGTGATGAAAAACGAGGGAGAAGGGAGTGAAAATTAGTAAACAAATTGTTGTTTTTGATTGTTATTATTGTTATTGTTATTATTGTTGTTATTATTGTTGTTATTGATTGCCATTGAGTCACGCACGACTCATGGAGACTCTATGAACAAAAGACCTGAGGCCCTTCTATGACTATCGTTTCTCCAAGTTCATAGAGTTTCCAGAGGCATGTGGTTAAGGGAGTGGATGCCACTCCTGCTTCCCAACCTGTCTTAAAACTGGGAGCTCCACCAAGCACTGTCCACCATGGGCAGCCATATGGCTTTTGAGAATTCGAAGGTAAAAGGCTCAGCATCATAGCAAACCTAGATTACCTGAGCACAGCAAATTGACAGAAGAGTGCTGTACGACTTAGAAGAATGTTCCTCCAAAATATAGTAGCAAAGGATTAAAAGATAATCCCCTGGACCGGACTTATTAAATATAAGGGCCCTCCAGAAGGTTTTGTTGACTCTAAACAAGAGGCTTTAATAGTAATTTAAAAAAACAAAACAAACAAAAAACCAAAAAACATTCCACAATGACCCTCAACCAAAACAAGAGAGCCCATTTTACAGACTCTATTCTCTTCACCCAGTTTCCAAAATGGAGACAAACAAGGGCTTGGCCTTAAATGCAGGTGTCCTCCTGGAGATCTTGTTGACTCTAAAGAAGAGGCTTAAACAAAGAAACAATCTACACAGATCCTCAAGCAAAACAAGAGTGCCTAAACAGAGTCCTAAACATGACTGTGGAAACTCTTTGAACTTAGAGAAAGGACAATAGCTATAGAAAAACAACAACAAAATAGATTATAGATACATATTCAGATGGGTAAAAGGAAATGCACTATATATTAATGGGGTGATCACCACATCATCACTTAAGAAAGGGTTTAGAAGGATTAATGGAAATCAGAATTACAATGCAACCACTGTGGAAGGCGGTATGGTGCTTTCTCAAGAAGTTGCAAATAGAGATACCATTTGACCCAGCAATTCCACTACTTGGAATATATCCCAAAGAGACCATAACTGACACCCAATCAGATATATATGCACACCCATGTTTATTGCAGCTTTGTTCACAATAGCAAGGAGATGGAAGCAACCTAAGTGCCAATCAACAAAAGAATGGATAAAGAAGCTGTAGTGCATTCACACAATGGAATACTATGCTGCATTGAAAAACAATGAACTCATGCAATATTATTCAAAATGGGTAATCCTGGAGGACATTGTGCTGAGTGAAGTATCTCAGTCATAAAAGAACAAATACTACATGGTACCACTGTTGTAAACCAGGACTGAGCTGGGGTTGGGAGGAGACTGAGAAAGATGGGTTCAATAATGTATACTGCATTGAAACAGATGAGGGAGAAAATTGTTTAAAAGGGATATGTGATTAGGTATTTTTGTCATGACAGGAGTCAAGGGCGAAGGCTGCATAGTGGAGTGGACCTGGGGGGAGGGATTGTAAAACAATGAAAGAATTTTTCTTTTACTTTTCCAAGAGGGTAGTGTGTGTGCTAGGGGGGAGGGTTGAGAGGGGAGAAAAGTGCAACAATGAATGAATGGAAATCCAAAGTCTCTGTAAATTTTCCTTGAAATTAATAATAAATTTTTAAAAACCCCAAAAAAATTACAAGGGGTAAGTGGGAAAAGTGTTATTACATTATAAGGATTCAAATTAATGTTATAGCACAAAATACGTAGCTATAGTTGAATGAAAAAATCAAATTGCTTTGTAAAGTCTTAATATAAATCACAATTTAACAAATTGAAAAAAAAATCGTATCAGAGAGAAAACTAGGAGTGAGGGAAAACAAGCAAGCAAGCAAGCAAGCAAGAAGGAAGTACTTGGGTCAAATTTCACAATTGATGAAAAGATTAACATCTTAATCATTGGTGGCCTTTACGTTTCAGAAATGTGTTTTCATTTCCACAAACTGTAAATGAGCTTTAATGAACTTCATGGAAGTTAAAGTTGTTTGCTCGTTTGTTTGTTGGTATTCTCCTGTGATTTAGAGATCCATCAAAGTAGGGATTAGAATATAAGTCAGGGTGATGGGAGGGTAGCTGGTCCTTCCTGCAGCTCTGAATTTGGAAAGGCCTTTGCAGAGAAAACCTAATGGTACTCTGACCATCTCCGCAGAACTTAGAGCTTTCCCACTGATGTACTTCAGTCTCAATGTGTACTGTATTTACTGAGAACAGTCTGAGAAATGGGAACTTTCTGAGTTAGTCTCCAAATGCTCCATTATCTAAAACTGCCCCGTTGGGGAGAACTTGACTATCTGCAGAGGAAAACCTATGATAAGCTTTTCTCTTTGCATTTCTGGAAAAATCTAGGCAGGTAATTTCATCTCTTCATGAATGGTGCAGTGAAAAGAATTACAATTTTAAAAGACAAATAAACTTTTTTGAATGAGAGTCTCTGCTCAAACAAAATACAGCACAGTGACAATTATTTTAATGAAGCTGTGTTCTGTATTAAGGTATTGCTGTGTTAAGGTATCGCTTTTTTTATCGTCCCTCTGCCATTTCCACAGTATCAGTTGACTTCCCTCACATAACAATAAATGCAGACACTTAAATGAGCATGCAGGTATAACAAGTTAGATTGCTGTTCATGCTGAACAAAGAAGGCATCCTTGCCCATAGCTGGGAATTTAATCTTATTCCTAGGAGGCAAAATCAAAAGAAAAAAAAATTACATCACTCAGTTATTGGCTAAAAAACCCCAAAACATTAATTGCAGGAAGGCAAATTTTTATTCTAAACTGTCTAGATTATTTTCTATATAAAGCAAAACTGCAGGAATCCATAGTGGTGCAATTGTTAAAGCACTCACCTGCTAACAAAACGTCTGCCTCTTCAAGCCATCAGCTCCTCTGCAGCAGTAAGCCTAGGATGTGGCTGGAGGAGACCCAGGATGTGGGCCGGGGGTGGGGGATGGGAGTTGGAGGGATGGAGGGCCGTGGAAAGTCTTATAGCCTTGGAAATCCCACAGGCAGTATGACTTTGTCCTCCAGGGCTGCTATGAGTCAGGCTTGACTCAATGGTAATGAGTTTGGCTTTTTCATTTTATCAGTAATTATTCTCTATCTTCATTTTATCAGTGTTGATTTTTGCCACTGATTTCTGATTCCTTGCAGTGACTTTGGAATTTTAGATTGGAGGAGACCTAAGTAAAAACATTTTTATTCAACACTTGATTGTTTTGAGATTATATATATATTTGGGATGTGGGCTTCATATTTTCTTAGTGAATAAAGTGAAGGTTGTTTGGGCTTCTGGACTGTTCGGGGAAGCTGTGTCTTATCCTTCCCCTGCCTGAACTGTGTGTCTGCTACAATTTCTTTCTCCTTTCCAACCCTTTATCCTCTTGAAGGTAAGCTGGCATCCAAGACCGCCTGGGACCACCCTGGGAAAGACCTGGAGAGCTGATTTCAATATTTTTCTCTCCTCTTGGTAAAATATTTATTGAAACTGTGCAGAGTGAAAAGTCTCTCTCTGGTTCAGAAATTGTTTGCCTGTAAACATGCTGACCTGGGTTGGCAAGCCAAGCAAAATGGAAGAAAATAAATAAACAGCAGATCTGTATTATGCCAGAGCTGAAGCTTCGAGGGGGAAATGCAGGGGTTAGATGGAAACACGCCTGACGAACAACACAGTAAACTACCACTCCAGAGGATGTTCAAAATGATGACTAGAAAACGGTCCAGTGGACAGGCTTTTATTGGTTAATGTTTTTATAGCAATATCGTTTGGAAAGGGGGAAAATCTTACCCCTGTAAAGATGCACTAACTGAAAATTGTTAAGAGTAGAGAGCAAGAAAGAAGTGCTTCTAATCACTCCACCCTCTCCCCCAAAACAAGATCCCATGGGAGGGTACTGGCTGCACTCACCATTGATAAGGCCATATTTCTGGGCCAACAGGGCGGCCTGCAGACTTTTTCCACTGCCGACAGGTCCACAGAGCAACACCCTTGGCGTGAATGGGGCATTGGATCGATGGTTGGTTTGAACATAGGTCAGAGCTGGAAAGAGAGGATATAAAGATAATAAACTCAGGTCCTTACAACACCTTTGCTTTGGCTCTTTTAATGGCAGCAATTATTTCTGTCTTTTACAGCACCATGGAAATCCTCTGTGTGTCTGCCAAGAGGCCACGGGGTGAAACTGCGGTGGGGGGGGTGACGAATTACACGTCAGGCCCAGGCACCAAGCTGTGGAAGCAGCGATGAAACCTGTAGAAGCCCCTCCTCCCAGCAATGCCCTGGAATTTCTCTGAAATACTGGGGGCATTTGTGCTCACTCCTGGAGGAACTGGTCCTGGGACAGGTACAGTGTGGGCTTAGGATGTTTCCAAATGGAATCTGGCTAAGCCTCTGACCGGAAGCCTTGGGGACCAGGCCAGCTTCCTGGAGGAGGTTTGAGTTGGCTTCCTGTGCTTGAGTTGAGTGTCAGATGCAGGCTTTGATAAATGTGTCAGGCCGAGCGGGGCTGAGCACACAGGGACTTCTAAAGGACTCGGGAATTGGTGGAGAATAATTTGTGCAGCCACACTCCGGTGACATCAACTTTGTTGCAAGTCTCCAAAGAGGAAATGATCAAATAGGTCACTAGAGTGGGCAGATTTAGCCGCATGGCCCTGGCCTGTGGTGTGCCCCTGGCATTTGATGAACAAAGAGAAGTAGAAAGAGAGAGAGGAGTGTTTCCAGCAAGAGGGTTATCCATGCAGCAGGGGCGCTAGAGGCCACGAAGTCACAGGAAACAACCACTGAACTTCAAACCCGGCCACCTCCCGCCTGGGTGTGAGAACGGGATGATTAGGCCAGAGAAAGGGCACCTGTGCTTGGGGAGCTGAGGCTGCCGGCCAATGCCAGCCTTCTCTCCCCCAGCCCAGCCACTTCAAAGCAAAGTCTCCCTCCAAGGCCTAGCCACCTTCAGGGGCTCAGACCATCCTTCGTAAGCAAAGTGTGGGTGGCCCTGTTATACTTTCCTGCCAACCTGCCTTGCACTGGATTTCGTCCTTGGCAGGAGATGTACCCACACACCTGCCTTCAGAAACTCTGCCGCCTCAAAACAATCTGTGGTGTGTGGCAGGATCTCTCAGCTGCAGCACTATTGACATTTTGGGCTGGATAGTTCTTTATTGAGGGGGCTGCTGCGCATATATTGTTGAACAGCACTTACAGCTTCTACCTGCCCGTCGTTGTTGTTGTTAGGTGTCACCAAGCTGAGTACAACTCATAGCAACCTTATGAACAAAAGACCTAAACTCTGTCCTACCTGTGCCACCCTCATCACCTCTGACACAATTGAACCCAATGCTGCAGTTACTGTGTCAGTCTATCTCACCGGGGGTCTTCCTCTCCTTCGCTGACCAATCATCTACCTTTCCAAGCCTTATGTCCCTTTCCAAGGAATAACCTCACCTAGCTACATGTCCAAAGTATGAGAGAAAGCGTCACTATCTTTGCCTCCAATGATCAAGCAAACCCTACAATTACAACAATTGAAAATATCTCCAGATAGGGCCAAATGCCCCCTAAAGGCAAAGCTACCCCTCTTAAGAAGCACATTGTGCAAATTTTGAAACCTGGGATCACTGAAGGATTTTTTTTTTATTAATTGGAAGGATCATTAAAGAGACTATAATCCCCTCTAAAAGACACAGGGACTTTAACAGATTGTCTTTAAGGTTGTAATGATCATCATCAATGTCATCACCAATAGCCTTTATTTATTGCTAAGCTGAACTCTCATTTGTTTAACATTCCCATGACAGACACGTCATTCCTGTGCCCATTTTACAGATGAATAAACTGAACTCAGAATTGGCACAGCTGTGGCAGCTCGCCCATTTACATGTCACAATTTCCCCCAGTGTGAGAGCCCTGAAGGAAGCCACCCAAACCAGGCTCTCGACTCTTAGACCTTCACAACTCAACGTGTCTGAGGAGCACAAATGCTATGGGCAGAGCAGCCTGCTTACAAATGATGCTTAATTTACAGTAAATAACTAAGTTAATTAGAAGTAATGATCCCCCAGACAGTCTCAACATCTAATTATTCTTTTAAAAAAATATGTGGTTGCCGGATGCACTGCAGAGAGGTTTTTAAAAAAACACACACAGAGAGAGAATTTTGCATTTCAATTTCCAATTTATCTCCCTGCATTATTAATTAATAATAATTAATATTCAGACACTCACATTTTTATTTACAATTCCAGGCATGAATTCTTTATGAACGATCACATGAACTTTTTAAATTTAATTAAGTAATTTGGAAGTAATTAATGTGCAAATTCAGAATCGTGGCATAAGATAAATGTTGTGGTTGTTTATCTTAAGAGGGTAGTGTTTGCTACTAAAGATCCTTTCGAGATAAGAAATCGCTGGTAAATTGTAAGCTATCATGAGCATGCCATTTTTTGAAAGTAGTGTTATTTTCTAGACATCCACCTTTTGGTTGACCCCTTCAGAGACAGAGGCTGCACTATTGATGCTGTCCAGGCCAAATCACCCCCGAGCCTTCAGTAAAGCTTCCCCTCAAGCCCGCTGCAGCTGAGGGCCAGTGAGCCTATCTCCCATCAAGACAACTCTTTTTGAGGGGAGATGTGGGAATATATGATGGATTTGTAAGCTGTAAAGTTGTCCTAAATATCTGGGAACAGGAATATCTCCTATTTTATGTCTCACTTTCTTACACTACACAGACAGGACATTTTGTACAAATTGTAGTTTGGTGGCACTCGACATCAAGCAAGTCTACTGGTGTCATTTTCATAATCGCATGTGCTCTCTTCATGGATATAGGTCACAAATTGGTAGTTCTCCTAATGGTCCAAACTTTTTCAGAGTGCACGCTTAAAGATTTAATACACTACAGCAAAGCAAAAACATAATTTTAATATGATGCTTGTTGTTAGGTACCATCAAACTGAGCATAGTAACCTTATGAACAACAGATCTGAGCCCTGTCCTATCCTCTGCCACCTGCATACCTCTTTCCACATTAGAGCTCACCAAAGCAGTCACTGTGTCAACCCACCTGGTTGAGGGGCTTCCTCTATTGTGTCAAGCATCATATCCCTCTCCAAGGAATAGCCCCTCCTAGCAACATGCCCAAAGTATGTCTAAGATATAAAACCCCATCACATCACTCACTTTACAGTGATACATGCCTTCTCACTGGGGACTAGAACCAAACCCACAATAACCCTGAAGTAGGTCCGTGTTTGGATTGTGTCAAAACAGACTTCACTCACTCACCACTGCAAGAAAGGAGATAATTGAATTTTGAAACAAGCAGCATTATTCACCATCGCAAGAACATGGAAACAGCCCAAATTTCCAAATACCATTTAATGGATTGAGAAATTTTGGCACATTACATCATGGAATACTATGCAGCACTCAGGAACAACAATTTCAAAAATTACTACATAACTTGGGAGGGATTGGAGAGCATTATGCTGAGTGAACTTAGTCCCATAAAGACAAATACTGCAAAAGACCATTGTTGTAGAAATAGAAAGATAACTAGAAAAACATGTATGAGGATCCAAGGGGAGTGGGGTGAGGTGGAGCAGAGGGGTGAGGGCAGGGGGTAAATCATAGGAAACAGGAAAGATTTTGCAAGGGTCTGGAAAGATGTCACTGGTGGACATAGTTCAGGGATGATTAATTTTACAAAACATAATGATTGGGAATGATTATACGAAGCACAATGTGAATGAAGGATAGTGTCAGACACAATGAATATGAACTTTGCAAGCAAACTAATATGAAAAACTTTAATTTAAAAAAAAAGGCCTTTTGTGGAGAAACTGGAACCCTTATTCACTGCTGGTGGGAGTATAAAATGGTGTAACCGCTATGAAAGGTTGTATGGCGCTGTCTCAAAAAGTTGCAAATAGAAATACCATTTGACCTAGTAATTCCACTACTGGGAATATACCCCAAAGAAACCATAACAGCCACCCAAGCAGATATACACACTCATGTTTATCATGGCTTTGTTCACTATAGCAAATAGTTGAAAACAACCTACGTACCCATCAACAAATGAATGGATAGAGAAGCTGTGGTATATTCACACAATGGAATACTATGCAGCATTGAAAAACAAGGAACTCATGAAATATTATTCAAAATGGATGACATTATGCTGAAAGAAATATCTCAGTCACAAAAGGACAAATATTGCCACTGTTGCAAAACGGGACTGACATCGGGGTTGGAGGGAGACTGGGAAAGATGGGAAAGGGATATATGATTAGGTATTATTGTCATGATAGGAGTCCAGAATGAAGGCTGCATAGTGGAGTGGGCATGGGGGGAGGAATTGTATAACACTGAAAGATTTTTACTTTTCAAAGAGAAAAAGCAAACTAGGGGGAGGCTGGGCAGGGAAAAAAGTGCAACAATGAATGAATGGAAATCCAAAGTCTCTAAAATTTCATTAAAATTAATTTTAAAAAAGTAAATGAAAAAAACCTTTAAAAAATATAGACCTTCTCTGGGACAGAATTATAGAAACTTTGCCTTGCCTTTCTGATAAAATATTGAAGAATGGCAACAGTTTTGCTTGTTGGTATTGTGTCAGGTCCTCTGAAATAGAACTGGGCACCAGGCTGTGAGTATGGGACTGCAGAAACTCAATTATTCTCACCTAAGCCTGTGAAGTAGGTATAAAGTTTCAACTTAAAGGATGGCAAAACTAAGGCTCAGAGGGACCCACAGTTGCCAAAGACTTCCAGATGGCATGCAGTGAAGGTCATCTGACCTCCAGGTTCTGGGGTTTTTGAGGCAAGAGTAAAGGCAGCTTTCTCTGCTTCAAATGGACTCCTAGCACCTGAGCTACATCAGGGTGCTTCTGGTTCTTGTGGTGGGATGGACTGCTGCCACTTTTCTTTTTTTAACCTTTCTAATATTTCTCTCCCTTCTCACACTGTCAGGCCAAAACGCCTTGCTACTATGACCCCGGAATCGAACCATCTCCTCTCCATGACCCATTACTTTCAAACCTGCTGTGGGTCAGCAATCTGACCATGCCTCTATACAAAGCTTAGCCCAGGCGCTTCTGGGCAAGGAATTGGGCCATCATGATGTCCAGACCCTGGCCATTGTCACATTAGGAGATGTTCAGATTAGAAAGGCAGGGGTGGAAAGGAGCTCTGGTTCTCTGACGGGTGTCTGGGGGAAGGGGGCCTATAGGCAGCATCCAAGTGGAGCCTCCCATTTGTGTTTACCCTGGTAGAAGACATCCACACATGGCTGGTCAGAACTGATGACTTTGAGGATCTTGGGATAAGAAGGCATGATCTTGACAATGTTCCTGTGATATACCAGCAATTTCCGAGCTGTGTCCAGCTCTGAGATATCCGCTGGGGCTATCAGTCGGTTCTGGATTTCTGATTTCGAGGGCCAATCAAAGGTGGTATGGTAAATTTCTGCAAGCAAGAGAAGTGTGGTCAGAATGATCTTATTGAAGCAGCAGTTTAGGTGACTGATGGCATCTAGCCTGGGGGCTTGCTGGGCCTTGAAACTAACCCACTGTCAAAGCCACTGTGGGGGGATGCAATCCTCCTTCCTGTTTCCAAGCCTGAACATCTTACAGGAAGAGATTTCCCTCTTTCTTCTAAGGAAAGGCTGATGGGTAAGACCCGCCCACCTTTCGGTTAGCAGCAGCCTGACAGGTCACACGCCAGGCCACCAAGGTTTTGATCACGTCAGTTGACCCCAATAGTGTACTGCTGGGGTCAACTGCCTGGCCCCAGTGATGCAGGGTGCTGCCCTTACACAGCCTACACTCATTACTACAACAAGAACACCATGGTCACAGCGTTCAGCACGATGGTAACTGGGGGCCCTTGTGGTTTTTTGAGCACTTATTCTAGACTATCACTCTGACCTGTACCTACCTTCAGACTCTAACTTCCTCCTCACAGCCGTCCTATCTTAAGATAGTTCTTGGGTGATTCTACCTTAAGTAGGTGTACATATAGAGTTTAGAGATGAGCAACCCAGCCCAGTTATACAGCTAGAAAGAACAAGGTCAGGGATTCACGAACCCAGGACTGTCTGTCTCCAGAGCCGGAGCCTAAGAGTTCAAGAGCATGCAACCCCTATCTTGTGAACTGCCTGTTCTTGAAGACCCAGTTCAAGGATCTTGTTCCCCACAGCACTTCCCAGTTCACCTCGACCACCTTCATGCCTCGCTGTTCTGACTGCCCTGCTGGAGCATACACCCTAAATAACGAATGAAACGAGTTTGTTTGAAGGAAACAGAGGTAGGTTTCCTGCTTCCTGTGTATGTCCTCAAGCCAGGAGATGGGCTCATCAGAGAGTGAGACCAAAGCCCAGGTGCACAGGTATGACAGACAGGTTCTGCTATGTTAGGGCTCCTTGTTCAAGCCTTTAGTGCCTCTGCCTCGTCATCTTTTGGAATTCATTATCTCCAAAGTGTCTTTCACCCTGTGGCATCCTCAGTTTGCTTGTGTGGCTTTCATGAACCCTCTGCTTATGCATGGAACATAGTGAAGGGAGCGGGGTGGAGAGGGAGGCCTATAGCTGGCTGTACCTCCAGTCTGAGGGTCGATTCTTTTCCCCACATTCCTCTCAATCAGAACTGTGTCTGGAGCGCTCAGCACAACTGGGCAAAGGAGAAAAAGAGCATGATGAGTAGGAGATTCGAGACAAATGAATGGACTTACTGTATGCTTCTTTTCCCATGGAATGACATTAACCCAAAAGACATTCCATCCTCATGCATTCCTGAAACAAAAGGCTCTCAGCACCCAAACTCGAATGACTTCAGGACTGTGCCACCCTCCTTTTTCTCATTTTGCCACAGGCCCATCAAGCCTTTCTCTAGATGGTGCTGGATTGAGGAGGGATCCTGGGAAGACAGTGAGAAGGTCAGGGTGGCAAGTCTCTCCTTTCCTCCCTCCCTCTCTGGTTCTCTCAGGCTGCAGCCCTAGCAAAAGGGTCTGACCAAGGAGGCTACTTACTAACATGCCTGGGGCTGATCCCGAGGGTCTGGGTCATCAAGGTCTGCTCCCTTGTTTCTGGGATACCATCCAGAATCCAACCCTAGACAGACAGTTTGGAAAGGTGCTCATTTTCAAGATTATTACAGAGTATCTAATAGCTTTATGGAAATATAGGAACTTTTAAGGCAAGAAAATTAGAAATATCTTTGCTAAGTGTGCCACTCCTACAAATACCTTCACATTTTAATGTCCCTTTCCAATCCCATATTCATAATTATAATCATAACACATATATTTTATATACTGATTTTTCCCCCAACCAGTCAATTTTATCTACCTCTTGCATTTTTCCATATTGGCACATCTGTTCATCACCACCATTTTCTTTTTTTTTAAATTTATTATTAA
>NW_006399891.1:7246765-7258089 GCF_000299155.1 Elephantulus edwardii | reverse complement strand
CAGTGCGATTGGCACAGGACAGAGCAGAGTTTAGGGCTGTTGTACATAGGGTCGCTATTAGTCGCAAGCGACTCGATGGCACATAACAACAACAACAACAAATATAATATTCACTTGCATGTAAATTATTTTCTCTTGGGGTTTCAGCTTTTACATTTCAACATTAAGCACAATCACATCTTACATTGTGAGTTATGTAGGGATATACAGGAACTTGTTTCACAGCCGGCTGTCCCAGTCTCAGTTAATAACCCACCTCCCCCTCCTTCTGATATGACTGCCACTTTCTGACAGACTTTCTGTATTAAGTACTCTTATTCTGCCTGTATATTCTTATCTATAATACTACTACTTATTTTCTATTTTAATGCTACATCTAATAGGACATGCTCCCCATTGTGGTTTGAAAAAACTTTGTTCTTCCAGATGAGTATTTTATCAGTAAATAATGAAAATGTTTTGCATTTTTTTAGGATGTAATCAATATCAATGAACAACATGTGTAGAAATTGTTGAATGGAATTCTAACTGCAATGTGAAGCTTCACCAGAACCACAATGATAAAAACCCTTATCCGAGAGGCGGGGCTCTATGAGGAGAGGCATGGCGTTAGGATTGGTGGACGATCTATCAACAATCTGCGTTATGCAGATGACACAACCTTGCTTGCTGAAACTGAGGAGGACCTCATGCACTTACTGCAGAGGGTCAAGGACTGCAGCCTTCAATATGGACTGAGGCTCAATGTCAAGAAGACAAAAATTCTCACCACTGGACCAATCGGTAGCATCAGGATGGATGATTGAGATTGCTCACAGCTTCAGTTTGTTCGGCTCCACGGTCAACACTCTTGGCACCAGTAGCCAGGAAATTAAAAAACGTATTGCGATGGGAAAGTCTGCAGTTAGGGACCTCTCCAAAATACTCAAGAGCAACAGTGTCTCTCTGGAGACTAAGGTCCGCCTGATACAGGCCATGGTTTTTGCTATCACTTGTTATGCATCAGAGAGTTGGACAATGACTAGGGAGGATAGAAGGAGAATTGACGCCTTTGAGCTGTGGTGCTGGAGAAGAGTATTGAATGTACCATGGGCTGCCAAGAAAACAAACAGATTCATCGTAGAGAGGGTTAAACCAGGCTGCTCCTTGGAGGCAAGGATTCTGGGGCTTCGTCTGACATACTTTGGACATGTTGTAAGGAGAGACAGGTCTTTAGAGAGGGACATCATGCTGGGTAGAGTAGAGGGACAGCGCAGGAGGGAAAGACCCTCTATGAGGTGGATTGATTCAGTGACTGGCGTACTCAGGATGGGTGTGTCAGAGGCAATGAGATTGGCACAGGATAGAGCACAGTTTAGGGCTGTTGTACATAGGGTCGCAAACAACTCGACGGCACATAACAACAACAACAACATGAAAGTTCTAGCTTTCTAATGTAAATCTTGTCTAATATGGAGAGCAGTATCCTGCATTAGTGAGCAGTGTTGAGTGTGGTCTTGAACCCATCCAGTGACAATGCAGAATAAAGGCCTGGCGATCTGCTTCCGTAAAGATCACAGCCAGTAAAATGGGACTGACATCAGGGTTGAGGGAAGACAGAAAAGGAGGAGAAGAATGATGAATCTTGCATTGACACAGATGAGGGAGAGAACTGTTTAAAAGGGACATATGAATGGGTATTCTTGTCATAACAGAAGTCCAGAGTGAAGGCTGCATGGTGGAGTGAACTTGAGGGGAGGGATTGCATAACAGTGAAAGAGTTTTTCTTTTCAAAGAAGGAGTGATTTGGAGGGAGAGGTGGGCAGGGGGAAAAGTGCAACAATGAATGACTGGAAATCCTAAGTCTCTGTAAACTTTCATTAACATTAATAAAGAAAAAGGGGGGGGGAGACCCAAAAACACCACAGCTAAAGAAAAAAAAATCACAGCCAAGAAAACCTGATGGGACAGTTCCACTCTGAACACCTGGGGTAACCACGGGTCAGAGCTGACTAGTGGCAATGAAGTCTTTGTTTTGTTTTTATTATTAACGGGTTGATGGTTTGAGTACCTTTTCATGTGCTTATTTGCTATTCATATATTTTCTTTAATAACACACTTCATTTTATAAACCAGATTATTCCTGGAGGACATTATGTTGAGTGAAATATCTCAGTCACAAAAGGACAAATACTGCATACAGCCACTGTTGTAAAACAGGACTGACATCGGGGTTGAGGGGAGACTGAGAAAGAGGGAATAAATAAGGTAATGTATACTGCATTGAAACAGATGAGGGAGAGAATTGTTTAAATGCAATATATGACTAGGTATTATTATCATGACAGAGTCCAGAATGAAGGCTGTATAGTGGAGTGGACTTGGGAGGAGGGATCGTAAAACAATGAAAGACTTTTTCTTTTATCTTTCAAATAGAAGAGTGAATGGGGGGGGGGAAGAGTGGGCAGGGAGAAAAGCGCAACAATGAATGAATGGAAATCCAAAATCTCTGTAAACATTCATTAAAATTAATTAAAAACCCAAACCTGATTATCTTATTACTGAGTTGTAAGGGTTCTTAACTCGTTCTAGACACAAGCCTTTTGCCAGGTTTTACAGATCTAACAATAGTCAAGTTCCAAAATAGAAATCCTACTAAGATTTTAGAACTACAATGAGTGTATGTATTAATTTATGAAGAGTTTTACATTTGTGTACTATAAAATCAACACATTATTTTCCCATTTACTGAACATTTTATTTATGTTCTCTACTGATGTTCAGAAGGAGCTCTGATGGCCTACCGGATAGAAGCTGTGCTGCAATCGTGAAGGCACCTAGTTTGAATCCACCAGCTGTTCCACAAGAGAAAGATGGGCAATCTCCTCGTGTGCAATTTACTGCCTCTGAAAACCTGCTGGAGGATCAGCTGTGGGTCGGTTTTGACTGGACGGTACATAACAACACAATAACTAATGTTCAGGTTTAATAATTGTAAATTCCTTTCAAATTCTAGGACTTTAGGTTTTCTCTGTTTTATACATATTTCAGAGGAGCTCTGGTGGCCTAGTGATAAGAAACTGCACTGCAATTCCAAAGACATGTGGTTCGAATCCACCAGCTGTTCCTAGGGAGAAAGATGGGCCATTCCCCCTCCTGTGTGATTTACTTCCTCTGAAAACCCTCTAGAGGGGCAGCTATGGGTCAGTTCTGACTCTACAGTAAAACTACAACAACAATATATATTTCAATGTTATAGATTTGATATTGAGATAATTTAGGAAGAGTGAGATTTAGAAGAGTGAAATTGAGCAGCAAAATGCTTCCAACCCCCTATTTTGCAATGAAGGGGGAACAGGAAACGGTGGCTAAAATTGAGGTTTCTGGCTATGATTTTGAGAAAATGCCCCTTTACCAAGTGTCCTCTCCTCAAAGATAAGAACGTGGAAGCTTTAAGCTCAGCAGATGGACTGATTGATACAGGTGAGCTTAGACTCAAGACTGCTCCTACCACCTAACATGTGACTTACTAAACAGAGTTGGGTGGTAGCAAGAAATATCTTCCCTAAGAAACAAAAATGTGTTCACATTTCTTCAACATTAAAATTTCAGTTTTAACAACCTCAACTGATAAGGTTTGTTTTTGCTTGTTTGTTTTAAAAAACAAAACCCTAAACATACTTACAGAGTGAAGAGTGTTGGAAAAAATCAGGTATGCTTTCATTAATTTCTTAAATTATACAGGAAAATGCACAACCACAGAACCCCTAGTTTCTAAGACTAATGAAGCAAAAGTGCAAAAAAAAAATTTTTTTTAACAGCCTTTTGCTCCCTCAAGTCCTTGTTATAGCCAGCCAAGCACTGGGCTGCAGCTCTTAAAATGAGCTAACACCTACAGATGTGAGCAGTGCCCAGGAACCAGGAGACACGGCACCTGAGAGCTCCGCGCAGTCCTGGAAACCGAACCAAAATGTTCTCAACTTTAGCTAAATTCACACCCCCATTTTCTCCCCTTTATTTCAAGAGGGGAGAGGCCTTGTGAGCCCAAGGAGTGCTTCTTTTGATACAAGTGTTGATAATTCTCCTTCAAGTCACTTTTTTTTTTTTTTTTTTTCAAGTCACTTTTTAAAGCTGCAAGAAGGCTGTAACTCCATCTTCACTCAGGACCGAGAAAGGCCTCGGCTTTTAATATTGCATTACCGAGCAATCATTAGCATCTCCACCATAAATGTGCAGTGGGTATCAGTATGTGGTCCAGAGCTTTTAGAACTATTCAAGGGAACAGCTCTCACCGACTTCTCGCTGGAGAAAGCGGGGCTTCCAATTACACAGGAAAAGCACAGCAAAATGAGGAACATCTCCCTAATTAGCCTGGCCCACTGGTGCATGTATGAAAGGGGGGGGGGGCAAAAAAAGAAAGCAGTGGCTTCTGAAACAGACCCCAAGGCCACTATATCTCTAGGTCTGCTCTTTTCAGATTAGAGTGGAGGCGAAGGAGGGGGAGTAACCTAAGTGCTAAGAAATTAGACCCCAGAGGGGCCCCATAATAGCACCCCTATCCTGTCAAAGCAGTCCCATGTTCTGTCGGGAAGTCATCATGGAAAACCTTCATCCTTGTGCTGGACAAGCCCATCCACACCTGAAGGAAAAGATGCAGTGACTGAGGCCTCTGTCAGGGAACGCTGGCCCTAAAGTACACTCCTGAGGGAAGTTCACCGCTTAGCCAGGGACTCAGAGATCTCTCCCAGAGCCCTTGCATTTTTAAAAGTTATGTGCAACTGTCCAGTTGCAAAACAGACCATACTTTTAAGGGGCAATGGCCATTTCAGCCGATAACAATGTAAGGGCTGCACGTTCTGGCAGAGTGAGAAGCTATAGATCAATAAACAGCATCCTACAACTGCCATTATGGGACAGTAAAGACACTCCCAACACCCCTGCGCAGGTAGGTTCACTGCTCTGAGTTTCAGGAGTGGCTCGACCAGGAGTGATCAGTGAGTCCCTCATTAGAATACATTATCCATCTTCCTGACACTTCAGTGAAACATCTATTCCACTCTGGCACTGCAGCTTTGTTGCGAGCAGGTTAATTGATATTCTGATGCCTTCCCTCGCCATACCCCCGTGGCTCGGTTCTGTTTTATCACACATCAAAAAGGCCGTCTGCTCAGGGCACTCCATGCACCAGCGCAGAGCTGGAGGTCTGCACAGCTGTGAGGAGTATGGTATCACAGGAGGGACAAGCACCAAGCAGATGTCACAGATGAAAAAAAGAAAGAAAGAAAAGAACCCAGACAGTCGAGGGGACTTGGTGGGCCCCACAGAGCTCAGTCCAGAGCTCCTGCTTTGTGCAAACACTGGCCTTCCTTGCCCTCCTGACTACTATTAAAGAGCAATTAGCAGCTTCACATGGTAAGACTTTGTTGCCCTCTGGGTCCTCCGCCTTTTTGATGAGCTGCCCTTCATCTCCTCCCCGCTCCTCTGAAGACCAGTGCGTGGGTGTTCCCCTGGGGTCCTCCCCCCAGCACCGCCCCTGATCCTGTTCGCAGCTCCAAGTGCAAACTCGAGAAGGCAACGCGGGGCCGGGCTCCCAGGAGCCGACTGCTGATTTTTCACAGTCCCAGCGAGGCACTCTGCGGTTGAAGGCTTGGATTCAATAAATCAGATTTGCTCAGCTCAGAGTCTGAACCAGGGGGAGCAACACAAAATGCATCACAGAACCACAATCCCCTTTTCTTTTTTTCCTCCCCAAGTGAAGTAAGATTTGGTTTCTTATCATAGAAAACAAGAAAAAGAGAGAGAGAGAGAGAGATTTTAGCAGTCAAAAAAGAGAAATAAGGAAATGCATCTTAAAAGAGGTAAGCTTAGGATACTGACTTGTTTCTAAAGCTGAACAAGGAGAACAACCATTTTTATGAACAAGAAAAGTCAACACTGAAGTCCTCTAGTACCCACACTTACTTGTAGTTCATTTGGAGAAATGACTGCAATTTTGTCCCCACCAAATAGAAGGTCATATACCCTCGGAATGCCTTCCATATTAAACTCTTGCAATTATATCTTGCAAGATGACTAGCAAGGATTTTTTTTTCTTTCCACATTAAATCTCAAACATGGGAAATGTATATACGCTCAGACCCGACTGGCCACAGCAGCAGAACTCCTGACCCTTCTCCCCAAGCAAACCATGCCTCTACTTTACCTGCCTTTTTCTGAGCAAAACCCAGCTAGTGCGTAAGTCTGCACAATGCTGAAATATGTGAAATGATTTTTCCTAAGTGTCAAATTCTATCTTTCCCAACACACAAGGGATAATTTTTAAACAACAATGCAAACACAGGGAGACTTACTTCAGTAATCACCAGTATGTTCAATTTGGTAAAGGGCAGATTTGAGGGCTGAAGAGGTCTTCCGTGAGTTCCCAAAGAGTTGAAAAAGATTTCTAAGTAAAATTCATATTATTAATGGTGTTCCTGTGGCCACCCTGAGGCCTCAATGAGAACCACACTGTCTACTCTAAAATGGAAGAAGTGGCCCACCCACCCTCGCGCCTCTCTGAACATGGAACTTCTCTGGGATAACCTTCTTTCTGGAGTTGCCTTTGGTTCTCCAGTTCAGACACACTGTAGCCTGTGAAACTCATAGGAGGGTCAGCTATGAGTAGGTTCTGACTTTGGCGATGATTTTTTTTTTTAGTTCAAATATGCTGGACGTTGCCTGAGGGTGAACGAAATGGATCATTCAGTGAATGGGTACACTATTCTCAGACACCTTAAATCGTATCTGCAATGCAGACTCATCTCTTCAAAAACAAAGCTCTGTTATAGTTTCAGTTTGTCAGAGAGTAGAAAGTACAGGCTATGGATCCTGTGCCACTTGCCAGCTACTTCAACCGCTCTCAGCCTCCTTATCTTCAAAACAGGAAAGCAGTTAATAATACCTGTCTCAGAAGGTCAAGCAGGATTTAGGAGAGGCCATGGTACCAAGGATATTATTACTGATGTTAGATGGGTCCCACCTGAGAGCAGAAAAATACAAGAATATCTATTTGTGTTTTATTGACCATGCAAAAGTATTTGACTATATGGATCATAACGGATTATGACTAATGTTGAGAGGAAAGGGAATCCCAGAATATTTGATCATGCTTATACAAAATCTACACCCAGACCAAGAAGTTTTTGTCCAAACAGAACAAGGGGAGACACTGCATTGTTTAAAATTGGGAAAGATGTGCATCAGAGTTGTATTCTTTCCCCATAGCTATTCAATCTGTACACTGAGCAAATCACTTGAAAAGTTGGACTCTATAAAGAAGATTGCAGGTCAGGGCTGGAGGAAGACTCATCAACAACTTGTGTTATGCAGATGATACAACCATGTTTACGGGCAATGAGGATTTGAAATGCTTGCTACAGAAGACCCAAGACTATAGCCATCAATATGGATTACATCTCAACATCAAGAAGACAGAAATTCTCACCACTGGACCAATAAGCAACACCATGATAGATGGAGAAAAGATCAAAATTGCCAACTATTTCATCTTACTTGGATCCACAATCAAAACACTAGGTACCAGCAGTCAGGAGATCAGGAGACATACTGCATTTGGGCAAATTTGCTATAGCAACCTCTCCAAATTACTGAGGGGTTATGATGTCAGATTGAAGATGAAGGTGCTCTTGATTAAGGCCATAGTATTTTCAATCACTTTCTGTGTGTCTGAGAGCAAGACAATGAATGAGGCTGAAAAAGAGAAGAACTGATGCCTTTGAACTGAGGTGTTGGAGTCTGGAATATCCTATGGATTGCCAAAAGATATATCTTGGAGAAAGGGCAACAAACAGCCAGAGTGCTTTTTGGAGGCAAAGATGACAAAGCTTCATCTCACATACTCTGGGCATGTTGCTAGGAGAGGCTATTTCTTGGACAAAGACATCAGGCTTGGAAAGGTGGAGGGTCAGCAAAAGACAGAAGACCCTCATCTGGATAGATTGACACAGTGACTGCTGTAATGGGCACAGGACAGGACAGGGTTCAGATCTGTTGTTCACAGGGTCGCTATGAGTTGTACTAGACTTGATGGCACCTAACAACAACAGCATCAGTTTCATTCTATCGTGCATGGGGTTGCTATGAGTCAGAGCTGACTCTTGAGCACCTAACAACTCACAGTTGTTGGACGTGAGGGCTATCAAAGACCACTCCATTCCCTCATGATTTTTGGTATACTGTAGCCGCTTGCTGGTTGCTGTGATGCTAGAAACTACACCACTGGTATTTCAAATACCAGTGGGGCCACCCATGGTGTACAGGTACCAGCAAAGCTTCTAGGCTAAGACAGACCAGGAAGAGCAGCCTGGTAATCTGCCAATGAAAACCTTATGGATCACAAGAGAACACCATCCAACTCACTTGGTCTGCACATCATCAGGAAGCATTAACTGCTGGAGGCAGTTAACATCATGCTTGGTGAAGGAGAGGATCAGTGAGGCTGGGTGAGATGGAACCACAAAGATGGACTTGAACATGCCAGGAACTACAAGGACAATGCACACACTGTTGGACAATGTCTTATTCTGTTGGACAACGTCTTATTCTGTTATACATTAGGATTCCAGCATCAGAGCCAACTTGAAGCCGTTTATCTATGAGGGAGCTGCACTCCTAACCCAAAGGCCATGCCTCTCTGGCAGTTCAAATCCACCAGACAGAGAAAGATGGCCAATCTCCTCCTGTGTGATTTATAGTCTCTGACAATCCACTGGAGGGTCATCTGTGAGTAGGTTCCTACTCCAAAGCAATGACTTGGACTGGGTTCTATCTATAAACAACAGAAATAAGACCTAGAAATAAAGACATAGTCTAATCATTGTTAGTTTTGTCATTTTAATTTTGAGAAAGGTAAACTCTCATTTCCCCCATTTTCTTCCTAGAAAGAATCTTACATGTAAGAAGGCAGAACTTCTGGAGAAATTGTTAAAAAGAGCAATCCTATGTTAAAAAAAAGACGTCAATTTCCGATATGAACTGAGTAAAATTGTTTAATTAAAGAAGTTTTGGGGAAACACATTTCAGTTAAATCGGATGAGTCTAGAGAGCTAACAGCTACTTTAGATTCCCTCCAAAGTGTGTTCCTGCCATTGGGTGTACTCCCTGAAGGGCTGTTTGCTCCTCCTCTGGGCACCCACAGCCAGGAGTTGCCTGGGCCACTAGCCTGAGCCCAGCGAAAGGGTAAAAATAACTACATGGTCACAATGGGATAAGAGTTTTGATATGATGATCCAGGATTCATTCACTCACTCATCTGTCATTGGATTATTTCTTGACCACCAGGTGTCATCTCATCTTGGAAAGGTCAGCAGAATCTAGGCTGGATTTGGGTTTTGTCCAGCTGAAAGCCCCTGGGGGATGAAGTGTCATTGGTTTACTTAGCTGACTACCCTAACAGCTTAGCCTATTTTGTTATTTAATGCTGTTTCCCTAATGAGCCATCTAACTTTGTCCAAGGTGCTGATCCTCAAGTACAAAACAAAAGATGGACCAGATAATTTCTCAAGCTCACTATCTCCGAGTCAGTTCCACTCACAGCAACCCTCTACCATGTGTGTGAGGCTGTAAATTGTAATGGGAGGAAACTGCCATGGAGCTCCACCTTGGAGCCGCTAGTGGATTTGACCTGCCAGTGATGTGCATTTTTGGGTGAGCAACACAACTCTCTAAGGATTACACCAGAGGACTTCCAAGTAGAGGATACATGATATATAGTCTAACCAAGGCATACTGAGCATGAACAGATATGCTAGTAATAGTTCTGTAGTGAAAATAGGCATAATCAAGACAAGTGGTTCCTCTAAAGGCCTTTTGGACATTAATATATCCTAATTAATTGTTGACAAGTCAGCCTGACTGTCCTACTTCAATTCAGTCTCCCCCCTGAAATGATGAAATGAGAAAATCCCATGGGTTGGTGGTGGGTGAGGAGTAGGGAGTAGATGTCAAGCTACATAGGTCTGATAAACAATCAAAATGCTTCCTTTTTTATTGTTTTATACTGGTTTGCTTATAAAGTTCATATACATTGTGTTTCACACTATTCTTCATTAGAAATGTAATTCATACAATCATTCCCATGTTTTATAAAATTAATAACCATTGGACCTTGCCCATCATTAGCTTGTCTTTTCACCAGAATCCTTCCCATTTCCTTCAGCCTCCTCCCTCCATCAAACCAAACATCCTGTGATTTCATTCCTATCCATCTTCACTCCTCTGCTCCCACCCCTTACCCCCTTGGGTTCCCATACATGTTTTACTAGTTATCTTTCTATTTAAAATGCTTATTTGCTGGTAAATTCAGGGAGGGTCTAAAGCTGGATTCAAGATAGCAGTACATAGCCTCCCATCCTTATTTTCAGAATCTGCAATGTCTTCCCAATGGTTCCTCTGACTTCATTTCCCCCCTCCCCTTGAGTTCAAAGCCATTGACTCAGGCACAACTCAAAACAGGGCAACCTGCTTCTTCATTTCTGCCTTCCTTCCCATCTAGGTGTGTTCTCACTTGCCTGGGAACTCCCACGCATGTCCGTCTGAACTTTTTCTGGTACAGAGGGAACATTAGTGGTGGGCCCAGTTGTGACTGAGTTGGAAACCTGACTCTAACCTGACAGATATGTCCTTGAATTACCTAATGCCTCAGTCTCAGCTTTCTCATCTGCAAAATGGGGGCAACAGGACAATCACCCCAAAACAACAACAAAGAACTATGGAAATGATTAATGAGATCATTAATAGCAAGTACAGTGATAAAGCACTTGACTCCAAGAAGACTCTTCATGAAGGTCAGTTTCTTCTCCTAAAAAACAAGCTGATGTGCAAGGGCATTTGCATTTCCACAAGACAGAAAAAGCCAGGCTACACAGACAGATGGCTTCACAAAGCTGTGATTTCAGGCTTTAAAAAGTGAAAACTAGAACAGCAAGCGACAAATGCTGGCGAGGTTGTGGAGAGACTGGAACCCTTATTCACTGTTGGTGGGAGTGTAAAATGATGCAAACACTGTGGAAAGCAGTGTGGCGCTTTCTCAATAAGTTGCAAATAGAGATACCATTTGACCCAGCAATTCCACTACTGGGAATATACCCTAAAGAGACCATAAACAACATTCAAGTAGATATATGCATACCCATGTTTATTGCGGCTTTGTTCACAATAGCAAGGAGTTGGAAACAACTCAAGTGCCCATCAACAAATGAATGGGTAGAGAAGCTGTGGTATATTCACACAATGGAATACTACGCTGCACTGAAAAACAAGGAACTCATGCAATATTATTCAAAATG
>NW_006399891.1:7244548-7246665 GCF_000299155.1 Elephantulus edwardii | reverse complement strand
CACTATTTTCAATTACTTCAGTGTTCAATCAAGTGAGCAGACCCCCTTTACTTGATTATGCCTCCTGACTGAACACGTGAATGGTTTACAGTTTTCACTACCACAAATAACTGTAATGAACACTTTTGTGCACAATGCTTTTTCCAAATTTTGAATTATTTCCCAAAGAGTTTCTCATATTTAGGGTTCCTGAAGAAACAAAATAAAAGCACTTTTTTTCATAAAAACAAGCTTTCAAACTAAGCACTCTGAGATGCGAGTTCGAATTTTTTTCTCTGTAGCTAACTTGTCACCAGGCTAAAGTCACAAACCCCGGCTCCTTTTATGGTAAAGCTGGAGAACTGGTTTAGAATATCTGTGTCTTGTCTTAAGTCTTTAAATATGATTGTGAAAATAGCACATAGTCTTTATATTAAAGAAAACGCATTGCTGTCAAGTTAGAACTGGTGCACAGCTGACCCTCCAAGCAGATTTCAGAGGCAGTGAAAATCCTGGGAGAGACCGTCCATGTTCCTTCTGTGGAGCGGCTGGTGGATTTGAACCAGTTGCCTGCAGGTTAGTAGCATAACTCCTTGATCAGTACATGCTGTTGTTATTAGGTGCTGTCAAGCAGAATGTGATGCATAGCAACCCTATGAACAACAAATCTGAACCCTGTGCTGTCCTGTGCCATCCTCATACTGCCTGAGACATTAGAGCCCATTGTTTGATCAGTATGTAGGATGCTGAAAACATTAAAATTTAATAATATAAGTCACAGATAATGTCACAGACCCAAACTAGCCACCATCAGTATATCTTCTTCCAAATTTCTTACACAAATACATTTTTCTTAGAGTAAAAGGCTTACAAATGATTTTGTAATCTGTTCTTTTCATGTAGCATAAATGTTTCATGAACATTTTCTCATGGCACATTTTCACTGCTGCATAATACTGCATGAATTGGTAAGCTAAATGTTAATTAATGCCACATTGTTGCCCATTTACTTTCATTCCACTTTTTCACCATTATTCTGTAAATTTTATACATACATGTACATATATCTTGCATTGTAACAGCAGGAAGACAAATTCCTAAAAACAGATACTATGTTTTGTGGTTTTAAATACATATCACCATCATTTTATAAAATGGCCCAACCCAAATATTAATCCAATAGTAGAGCACTAGTTTCCTTGCATCTGTGCCCTGGTTTAACATTAATTTGAGTAAACAAAATCTCTTCAGCAAGATATATCATTGCTTATCTTTCCCTTAGAGATTTTTATTTATTTATAAGAGCTCTTTACATATTAAAAATATTAACCTACTTTTGGAAACAATGTTGTCAACATTTTCTGCATATATCTTTGGCCTTTAAATTTTGTACATGATGTTGTTTTACATACAAATTTTTGGCCAGAAAATTCTGCAGGTTTTTTTTCCCTTTGGATTCTAACTTTGCCTTTGTCACCACCACCACAACCATTACCACCACCACTGCCATCACCCCCTCCATCATCACTGCCATCATTATTACCACCATCACCACTATCATTACCTCCACAACCTCTACCTTCACCGCCATCACCACCTCCATCATCACTGCCACCACCACTGACACCACCACTGCCATTATCATCTACACCACCATCACCACCATTATTACCACCATCACCACTATCATTGTCACCACAATCTCCACCACCACCACTGCCATCACTGCCACCACCATACACACACACATCCCCATTGAGTTTCTAAGGCTGTAAATTTTAATGGAGAAGACTGCCTCTCCCTGGGAGAAACCTGCCCTGGAATGGCCAGTGAGTCTAAACAACTACCTAATTCTGGTTAATAGCCCATTCTAAGCTGCAGTGCCACCATGGCTCCTTCTCTCACAAAAGCTAATTTAGTACAACTAATACAATATTCTTGCTTGGCTCCACAGTCAACACTCTTGGCACCAGTAGCCAGGAAATTAAAAGGTGCATTGCCATGGGAAAGTCTGCTGTTAAAGACCTCTCCAAAGTACTAGAGAGCAATGGTGTCTCTCTGGAGACTAAGGTGCGTCTGATACAGGTCATGGTCTTCGCAATCACTTGTTATGCATCAGAGAGTTGGACAATGACCAA
>NW_006399891.1:7231275-7241983 GCF_000299155.1 Elephantulus edwardii | reverse complement strand
GGAGGACATGATGCTGAGTGAAATATCTCAGTCACAAAGGGACAAATGCTATATGGTGCCACTGTTGTAGAATGAGGCTGACATCGGGATGGGAGTAAGATTGAGAAAAACTGGATAAATTATGTTTACTGCATTGAAGTCTATGAGGGAGAGAATAGTTTAAAAGTGTTATATTTTAGGGCATTATGTTTATCATAGGAGTATGGAATGAAGGTTGCAGAGTGGATTATATTTGGGGTGGGGGTGGGGAGTGTGCGGGTGGTGGGATTGTGTACCAATGAAGGAGTTTTTCTTTTGCTTTTCAAGGAAAGGAGTGAACAGAGGGTGAGGGGGTGGGGGGGCAGGGAGAAAAGTGCAACAATGAATGAATGGAATTCCAAAATCTCTGTAGATGTTCATTGAAATAAATAAATACATAATTTAAAAAATTTAAAAAAGTGAAAACTACCTGGTGCAGACACTCGGGGCTGCACCTGTACACGGAGCAGCTCCCTCTTCACCCCATCACTGCCCCCTGGCTGCCCCTTGGCTCACACTGATCCCTCTGATTAGAATCCCACACACTCTCGCCCTTACTTCCTCTTTCAAAATTTAATCTCCATCAAGGCTGTCTCACTGTTTCACTCTAAGAAGTGAGACCACTTCGCACAACTGCTTGAGTCCATTCTCTGCTCAGGTCCACGTCTCCTCTGCTTCCAGAGACTGGTCCTCGTTTCCTTGTTCCAGACTCCACTGACCAGCTCAAGGCAGGAAAGATCAACTCCAATCAACTATCCTGTTCTAACATAGAAGGAATCAATCACCATGAGTGTGAATCTTCAGAGAATGAGAATCTAAATACTAGTGAATTCCAAAAAATCTCAATAAAGAAAAAACAAAAACCAACCCGTGCCAATTAAAGACATATTTTCAACTGCTTTCTGATATTATCTTTATTTATAATTCATATTACAGGTGGTGGTTGTTGTTTCCTATCAAGTCAGAACTGACCCATAGCTGACCTTCCAGTGGGTTTTTAGAGGCAGTAAATCACACAGGAGGAGATTACCCATCCTTCTCCCTCAGAACAGCTGGTGGATTTGAACTGCGTGCCTTTGGGACTACTTACCACTAGGCCACCAGAGTCAGTATATTTATATTGGGTTAGTTAACATGCTACAAGGGAGTTCTGGAGGCCTAGTCCACAGGGAGCCACATGGCTAACACAAAGGTGGTACCTCTCTTGGGGTTAAAATCCACCATCAGCTCAGAGCAACAGAGATGGGTAATCTCCTCCTTGACCACCTCTCAAAATCCAGTGGAAGATCAGCTATGAGTTGGTTCTAAGTCAATGGCAATGAGGGGTTTGGGTGTGCTTTTTCAGTAACATGCTATAGATTATAACTTAAGAAAAAGTAAATGCTAACAACAATCCACTTCTGTTTCCACAATTCTTCAGAATTCTATCAAGTGACAATCTTGACCCAAAGGTATCCCTCTATCTTTACTATTTCTATTTCCTTATCTGTAAAGTAAGAATAAGAATAGTACCCATACTTTATAATATTTAGGATGAAATGTGGCAATGTACAAAAAATGTTCGCACAACATCTAGCAGACAGAGAAGCACTTTGCCCTTATTCTGTGATATGGACTCTGGCTCCCGGGAGCCAGGTCTCTTGGTTTTCCAGCTCTACCCTGGCTTCTAACCTGGTGCCAGATTTTACTCTTCCAATGGTGGCCCAATCAGTTCCACCACGTCCCACATCCAACTCCATCCAAACACTGTTGTGCCTCTTCAAAATTCTCAGCTGCTCCAACATCTACTTTTACATTTGCTTAAATATGAGACTCTATCCTGCATTTTTAAAAAATTCTACTAGTTTATTTACAAAATTCAAATACATTGCTTTTTCAGACCAGAGTCTTCCAATTTCTCTCACCCCCTCATAAAATTGTACAACCCCATGATTAATTGCCCCTCTCCCTGCACATCCTCATCCCCCCCTCCTTGGATCCTCATACTCATTCTACAATAATGGTTTTATACAATATTTGTCCTTGTGGGACTCAGTTAGTTCAGTCAGCATAATGCTCTCTAGTCCCTCCCAAGTTAGGTAGAAATTTACAAAATCTATCCTGAGGATTTTGAGGATTTAGTGAGACGGATTATATGATACAATATATACATCCAAACACTGGCTGCCCCACCATACAAGAACATCAAAAACCTCATTCCTATTGGGTGGGCTGATAGGCAGCATGCAGACAGGTGGTCCGCACACGTTGTTAACAAGGCTCACATCCCATCAACCAACCAGTCAAGGCTGCAGCCCTGGGGTCTAGAAATGAGGGAACAATGAGGGTGTACTCACCATGCTCAGCGCTGCCACTCGCAAAGCCCTCAGATGTCCCTGCTTCACCGTGATGTTTGCCATAAGTTTCCTGAGTAGAGTTCAGACCTCCCCTTCTGATCCTCTGCAATCCTAACTGCATTTGTATTAGAGGAACACACAGCCCAAGGCCTCAGCAGAGCTGTTGATCAATAAAACCGCACTCCTCAGAGAATGCATGTGACATCTATAAACCCTCGAGTGTCAAAACAATGGCACGAAAATCCTGTGCTCTGACTGTCAGTGGGATGAAAGCTCTGTAATTAATGCCGGCCCAATGACACCGCAAGGAGAAATAAAACAAACAGCTGGTGGTTCGGCCGACCAGCATCCAGCTTTTCTACCCTGTGAACATTTCCTCTATAAAATACTGACTCACGTTATGGGCAGAGAAGCATAAATCTGCTACCAAAAAAGAAAGAAAATCAGAGCTGGGGAGTGGGGGCAGGGAAGGGTCTAGAAACCCACAAGGTAAATTTTAAACTTTTGGCTTCACAGGCCTAGGTACACTACTTGTCTCCTCCTTTAAGGTGCAATAACTGAAAGTCCTTATGACATTAAATGCGGTAGAGAAGTGAATCTCTGGATGCAAAGTATAATTTTGAACTTTGTCAGTGATGAATGAGACACCACACTGCCCAGAAATGCTCTTCTTCCAGCGCACATCACTTTCTTCCTGACTCCAGAAACCTGGAGGAAACAGTAGTCGAAATTTGGCGGAATGTTCAAGGTTTGCATGGTTGTTGTTGTTGTTGTTGTTGTTGTTATGTGCTACCAAGTTGTCTGTGACTCATAGCGACCCTATGTACAGCAGCTCTGAAGCCTGCCCTGTCCTGAGCCAGCCTCACTGACTCCAACACACTTACCCCCATTGATTGTCCCAGATACTGTATCAATCCATCTCATCTGGGGTCTTTCTCTCCTGCCCTGTCCCTCCACGCTTCCAAGCATGATGTCCTTCTCCAAGGACTGGTTCCTCCTGGCCACATGCCCAAAGACAGAGGCCATGTGCCGTGTCAGACAGAGCTTCAAAATCATTGCCTCCAAGAACAAACTTGGTTTCACCCTCTCCAAGACAGACATAATTATTCTTTTGGTGGTCTATGGTATGTTCAAGACTCTTCTCCAGCACCACAACTCAAAGGCATTGATTTTTCTTCAATCAACCTTATTCACTGTCCAGCTCTCTGATGCATAGGAAGTAATTGTAAAGACCATGGCCTGGATTAGGTGCACTTTAGCCACTAGACTGACATTGCTGCTACTCAGCACTCTGGAGAGATCCCTGATAGCAGACTTTCCCAGTGCAATTCATCTTTTGATTTCCTAACTGCTAGTGCCAAGAGTGTTGATTGTGGAGCTGAGCAAGCTGTAATTGTTAACAACCTCAATCTCTTTACCATCCATCACGATGCTGTATATGATATAGGTGATATTGTTCAATAATTTCCACATTCTGTAGAGCACTTCTTTGGTGGATAGGAGTAAATATGGATCTCTTCCCATCTATTGCCCAGGTGGTTGTCCTCCAGATTTCTTGGCACAACTTGGTAAGTGCATTCAGAGCAGCATCTCTTTGTTCAAATATGTCAACTAGTATGCCATCAAATTCCTGGGGCCTTGTCTTTTGCCAATTCCTTCAGAGCAGCTTGAATTTCCTCCTTCATCACCACTGCCTCTTGATCCTATGTGGTTTCGTGAAATTCTTCTGTGTCAGCCAATTCTTTTTGGTACAATGACACTGTGTACTTCTGTTATCTTTTTTCAATGCTTCCTGGATCATTTACTATTCTGCCCATAGAATCCTTAAATGTTGCAACTTGAGGTTTGAATTTGTTCTTCATTTCCTTCAGCTTAAGAAACACATATTAGGTCCAACTATTCTGGAAGACAGTTTTAAGTTTCCTCAAAAAGCTGAACACAGAAATTCCATATGACCCAGCTATTCCACTGCTTGGAATATAATCCTAGAGAATGAAAACTGAGGCACAAATGGAGACTTGTACACCAACGTTCATAGCAGCATTATTCACCATCACAAGAATGTGGAAACAGCCCAGATATCCAACCACAACTGAATGGATTGAGAAATTATAGTACATGCATACAATGGAATACTACGCAGCATGCAGGAACAATGATTTTATAAATTACTACCTAACTTGGGAGGGACTGGAGAGCATTAGTGAACTAACTCAGTCCCATAAGGACAAATACTGTATAAGATCATTATCGTAGAATGAGTATAACAATCCAAGGGGGGAAGGGGGAAGCAGAGGGGTGAGGATGGTTGGTGATGGGGCATTAATCGTAGGATCAAACAATTTGATGGGGGGGTGAAGGAAATGGAAAAGATCTGGTGTGAAAAACAATCTATACAAACTTTGTAAAAAATCCATTTTTTTTAAAAGAAAGAAACACATATTGGGCACATAATTTCTAAAAATCACAGACTAAGAATGATAAATAAGCAATATAGTATTGGCCAATGTCACTATATTCTTTTGCTGTGAACAAATAGAGTATCACTGGGATTATAAATTCAACCTGAGTAAAGTTTATGGGTACCCTGTAAATCTTAACTGCTGGAAACCTCATAGGACAGAGGTGTTAATTCCCTAGAAAATGGCTCAAAGGTTGGCACAGTGTCTGGCACATGTCATGTGATGATAAATTCCATTATTTTCTCTTTGTCTCAGTGGATGAGTTCTGCTATCACATTTGTTTGGCCTTAGTTCTGGTTTTTATGTTTCTTTTTACTGATATTACTACAACAAAGTCAATGTATCACCTGACCATTTTTTTAAATGCATTGAAATAGAGGTCCTCTCACATCACAAATAACTAATCCCACATCCCGAGGACAAGTTCAGTTTTCACTTTTGGCATGTAATTGAGAATTCTGGAATCCTGATCAGGTTCTGAGCACAGAAGGAAAGGTCAGGACTCAGTGACCTGAGTTCAGGCTTGAGGGTTGTATCCCTCTGCAGGCTCCTCTTCGGAGCTTTCCAAGAGAGGCTGCAACAATTTGGAAGGTCTCACTGTTGTTACCAAAGTGTGGCTTCAACTAGGCTGTGAGCCTGGTGGTTTAGGAAGAAGAAATGCTTTACACAGGACAAAAGGGAAAACAAGAATGTATGGAACATGGGCTGACTATTGAGGAAGCAAATTCCTACTCAAGGTCCTTCCCAGAGCATGGCCTGGCTAAGTCTTAGGAGTTATGAGCTGACATTCTGAACACTTCACAGCTTGTGTTAGCTTTACAACTTTTCAACTCTGGAGAGGAAGAACATGATCCCAAATGGAATGCACAAATGAGAGAAAATCTGAGGCAAATGGATGGGAGCAGGGGAAGCAGGCCGCAGCTGGCTCTGAACCTTTATTGATTTCTTTTTCCTCAAGCACTACTTTTAAGACTGCTAATTCTCATTCTTCCAGGTCCGAGAATGTTACAGACCTCACTCAAGCCATGATTCTGAAAGCATGCTGTGCAACGAAGGGCTGGCCCCCAAAGTGTCGGACTGTTTCCCTAACACAAAGCAGTGTATGAGGCACAATCTTCAGCTCTTATGTGATCTTCTCCAAATGTCTTCCAGTTCTGTGAGCACAGGGGAAAGGGCTGATCTGTGCCTTCAGAGAGGCCAGGGCTAAGCATAGTGCTGAGCACTCTGCTTATGTTCTCTTCCTCAGTTGGAGAAAATAGGACAGCTATTGCAGAGAACATGGACTGCTGCCCCAGCCTCAGCCTTGCCTGTCAGAGAATGAGGGAGCTCGATGCTGAAATGTGCCTTGGCTTAAGCTGGTTCTTCTCCCCAGAAGCTGTCTACCAGCCTAGTCAGAGGAGGGGCAGCTCGGGCCAGAGAGGCAGACAGAAGCCATCTGTGGAGGCCATAAAACCATATTCCTGATGCACAGAGAACTCCATCTCTTCATGAGTGATAAAACTCTATGGCAAGTTATCTTTCTATTTTTTATAATAATAGTCTCATGCAGTATTTCACAATAGGAGACTGAGTTCACTCAGCATAATGCTCTCTAGTCTCTCCCAAGTTATGTAGTAGTTTTGGAAATCGCTGTTCCTGAATGCTGCATAGTATTCCATTGTGTGAATGTACAACAATTTCTCAATCCATTCAGTTGTGGTTGGATATGTGGGCTGTTTTCATGTTCTTGCAATGGTGAATAAACATGTATGGGGACCCAATGGAGGGATAGTAACAGAGAAGGAGGATGGGTAGGAGCAAAATCACAGGGTTACACAAGTTGGTGGGTTGAGGGAGGGGGTAAAGGAAATAAGAGGAAGCTGGGGTGGGGGGGACCTGAAAGGATTGGGTAATTATGGGCATAGTGCAAGGGTGATTATTTTTATATAATGTATGAGAATAATTGTATGAAACATATGAATGAAGAATAGTGTGGGGGGAAATGAATATTTTTTAAAAAGACTAGAAAGACAATTTGTAAATTTTTACTCAATTAAATAAAACCACCACGAACAATATTAAATTAAAAAAAAATAGGGAGCTCTGATGGTCTAGTGGCAAGAAGCTGCACTGCAATCCTGAAGGCACATGGTTCAAATCCACCAGATGCTCTGCTGGAGAAGGAGGGGCAATCTCCTCCTGTACCAGTTAGATCCCATTTGATGGCACACACACACAAAAATAATAAAATAAGTTTTAAACAAATAAAAAAAGAATAGTGTGAAACACAATGTATACAAACTTTGTACGCAAATCAATATAAAATAAAAATGTTTTGTTTTTTTTTTAGAGATCACCTTTATTTCCTGATAGTTTTTAAGGAAGATAATTTGTTTTTATCAAATAAAAATGTTTTAAAAACCCAACACCCTCTATGGCAAGTCATTATAACTGGGCACAAGCCATTCCTCCTGCCCTGCCTTACTGGCAGAAGTAGGGCAGTGACATTCACGCAAGAAAGTATTTCTTCTTTTTCTCTTAGCCAAATATTCTCCAGCTTGGGACATCATGACTGGGTCTGCTTTTATAGTTCTTTGTAGTCGCCATGTGTTGGCTCTGACACAAAAGCCCTGGACTGTTCTCTACAATCTTTGTTCATATGTATGAACATTGTTAGAGCCACTGTGTCACTCAAGGTCTCCATCTTTACCTTCCCTTTACCACGCATGACATCCTTCTATAGAGGGCCTCTGTTAAAGCATTCAGCCCACGCTGGCAGGTGGGGATGGTGTGGTGTGACGTGGTGACATGATATGGCAGTGTCACATGATGGTGTGGTATGTACAATGCCTTACTGCCCTGGTTCTCTGACCTCAGGTCAGGTACCATAGTCCATCAAAGCCTCAGTTTCCCCCTTCCCCCTAAAAAGCAAATTTTAGGTAGAAGTCTTTCTAGAGATGATGTTTTAAAACATAAATTCAACGAATTGGAATACATCCACAGGTATTCTCACTTTCATGATATGTGTTTATTTCGCTTTTAAAATCACGCTTCCTGGTGGACAATCTACTGTAGGAAGGAAGAGGGAAAACCTCACAGCACAGGGCACAAGATTCAATTGGACAATCAGTTCTGAAAAACATGAACTTTGGAGTTGGTGGTATAATGCACCTGGGGTGCAGCAGCTGAACTTTCTCAGGACATAGGGGACTACAGAGATGTATGGGAAATGTGAAAATATTAATAATGGAAAATAATATGTGCAGAGAAAAGCTGTTAAACAGACCTCTGAAGTTCACATAACACTAAGCTGAAGTAATAACAAACAAGTAAATATTTAGCCCCAGGAAACTGAGACAAATATATTTAGTTGAAGACATCCAGATTTTAAATACATTCTTACCTAGACAACAGTAAATTGGACAGGATTTCATTGCTATGGGAATCTGTATGTCCTTCATTCATTCATTTCCTATTTCCTGATCATGCAGTATAGGTCAGGTATCACGTGAGATGATGAACGGCAAATGGGACAGATGTGGTCCCTGCCCTAACTACATTTCTAATTACAACTGTGAACAACCTGAGGAGAAGTAGCACATGTAAAAGGAAATCTAGTCTTGTTAGGCAGTGACGGAGGTTAGGGGAGGCCTCCCTGAAGAAGTGACAAAGCTGAGACTAAGGTATTGTACAATTGAGAAAAGAAATTGTCCAGCTAAGTAGAAAGAATACTTTATATAGTAAAAGGAGTATGTGTATGTTAGTTTTCTACTGCTGTGAACGCCCATGGAAGCAGCAGTCAGGAAATCAAACATCATATTGCCCTAGGCAAATTGGCTGCAAAGGCTCTCATTAAAGTGTTAATGAGCAAAGATGTCACTTTGAGGACTAAGGAGCACCAGATCCAAGTAATAGTATACTCAGTTACCTTGTGTGCATTTGAAAGTTGGATAGTAGATAAGGAAGAACAAACAATTGATGCTTTTGAATGGAATGTTGGCAAAACCATAAGGAGAAACAAATTTATCTTGAAAGTATAGCCAGGGTGCTTCATGGAGGAAGAGAGGATGAGGCTTCACCTCAAATACTTTAGCTGTGTTATTAGGAAGTACTAGACTGCTTTCAGTCTGGGAAGATGAATGGAGTGGTTGGATTTTGCTAAAGTTTGTTTTCTGGTTTTTTGTTGAGACTTGAGTGTGGCTGTTGCTCAAAACTGGGTTTGAGTGAATTAGTTTTGGCCACCTATTTTAAAAAGGCTTTTGGGTTTGGGGCCTGTGGCCCTCAGGGCTGGTTTTAATTGTTTTCAGTCAAACATTCTTCTAAGTAGTACAGCTATGGTCAGGCAATTTGCAGTAGAAAGGCAACTGTTGGTTGCTCTGATGCTAAATACTGTGACTTTGCTGTGTCAGGTATGATAATGGTTACCCATGATGGACAGTGTTTGGTGGAGCTCCAATATTAAAACAGGTTTGGAAACAGGAGCAGCATCCACTTCAAAATAGCTTGCCTCCGGAAACTCTATGAACTTCGAGAAAAGATGAAAGTTTTTCATATTTAAGACTTTCGTTCATAGAGTCGCTATGAGTCATCTATGACTCAACTGGCACATAACAACAACAGTCCCTTCACAGGGAGCTCTGGTGGCCTAGAAGTAAGAAACTGCAATCCCAAAGTACACAGTAGGTCCACAAAAGAAGGTTGGACAATCTCCTCCTGTGCAATTACCTGCCTCTGAAAACTCGCTGGAGTGTCCGCTATGGGTCAGCTCCCAAATGCCATGGTACACTAAAGCAACAGTCCTTTGACAAAGGAATTCCCGTGGCCTAGTGGTAAGAAGTGCAAGCCCAAAGACATGAAATTCAAATGTACCAGCAGCTCCTCTGAGGGAGAAAAATGAGCAATATCCTCCAGAGAGTTTTATTGCCTCTGAAAACCCGCTGGAGGGTGAGCTATAGGTTGGATTTGACTTAACAGCACACAACAACAACAACAGTCCTTTGACAGGGAGCTCTAGTGGTTTAGTAGTAGGGAGTTGTGCTACCAACCCAAAGATGTCATTCAAATCTGCCAGCCTCTCTGCAGAAGAAAGATGGGCAGTCTCCTCCTGGGTCATTTACTGCCTCTGAAAACCTCCTGAAAGGTCACCTATGAGTCCCTTCTGACTTGATGGTAAAATAAAAACGTCCCCTAATAAAGATACCATGTTTGGTAAAGAGTTAGAGAAAAGGAGGAAAACCTCAGTGAGATGATTTGATGCAATGCTTGTAACAGCAGCCACTGTGAGGGTGCAGGACCAGCACTGTGGCATTGTTTTACATAAAGTCACAAGTGTTGGGTTGGAACCAATGCTACGGTAACTAACAACATTGCTTTGCAACAAATTAACACAATCTCAGCTGCTTAAAACAATACACTTACTGTCAAAGATTAAACTGTGTTTCCCAAATAAATACATGTATATAATGATATAAAAGCCATGTAATGATCCCCCAATGATCTGGTAAACCAAATAGTTGTAAAAGGATTAAAGGTGGAATGTAACACCCACTAATCCCATTACAACCCTCATCTGACCTAAGAGTTTTCCAAGTGTGTGGTTTGTACCAATGTTTATCTCACAAGAAATAAAAGTGGAAGAAATTAAGCCAAGAAGGGGGACGTCAGAAACACTTGGACCTGATTATAAAGAGGAGAGCCTACCTTTTTGGACCCACGCCCCTGCCATAGCAAGGTCCTCGACAATGGGGAAGGCAAAACACAGAGATCTCCAAGAACATCAGGTCTGCAAATGAGGAAGGAAACAAAGACCCTCCCCAGAAATGACGAGAGAGAGAGAGAGAGAGAGAGAGAGAGAGAAAGAAGAAGAAGAAGAAGAAGAAGAAAGGAGAGGAGAGGAGAGGAGAGGAGAGGAGA
>NW_006399891.1:7211936-7231175 GCF_000299155.1 Elephantulus edwardii | reverse complement strand
GGAGAAGAGAGGAGAAGAGAGGAGAAGAGAGGAGAAGAGAGGAGAAGAGAGGAGAAGAGAGGAGAAGAGAGGAGAAGAGAGGAGAAGAGAGGAGAAGAGAAGAGAAGAGAAGAGAAGAGAAGAGAAGAGAAGAGAAGAGAAGAGAAGAGAAGAGAAGAGAAGAGAAGAGAAGAGAAGAGATTACCCCTAGTGCTAGCGCCCTGAAAGTGGACTTCTTGTCTCCTAAACGGTAAGAGGATAAATTTGTTTGTGAAAGCCATCCACTGGGGCATCTCTATTAGAGCAGCACTGGATAGCTAATGTGGTTATTATCCCAGAGTTTCCACAGCTCAGGAGTCTGGACGAAGCTTAGCAGGGTTCTCTGTTCAGTGTCTCACAGGTCTGTAAAGAAGCAACTTTCAAGCACCTTGTGGCTGTAGATAGAGTTCACTTCCTTGTGGTTCTATGACTGAAGGTACTGGCTTTTTGCTGGCTGCTGGCTAGAGGATGCCTGCAAACCTTAGAGGTTCCCTGCCCTGTGAGCTTCTCCAACATGGCAGATCACTTCATCAAGCTAGCAAGGAGAATCCATCTCTGGCCAATGAATACAAAGTCTCATAAAATGTACCTGATTTCAGGAGTGACACCTCATCACCTTTGCCATATTCTATTAATTAGAAAAAAGTAAATTGCTCAAGGGGAGGGGATGGTTTGAGGCATGGACACCAAGGGCAGGAATCACTTCATAGCACCTCTGCCTGCCATGATGTTCAAGGTGCTGAATGGGGTGGGAGCAGTGTGAACTGCAAGAGGACAGAAGGCAGTGGTACAGGAGGCAAAGAGAAGGGACAGGAGCCATGCAGATGGACTTCAGCAGTGCCTGGCCATGTGGGTCCTTAAGGATGTACAGTAAGCAAAAGGAGATGTAGTGAAAGTTATTGGCAGTGAAAGACATATTTGTTTTGAAACACAAATGCTGCTTCTTTCTGCATTAAATAACCTGTAGAAGGATGTGCAATCAAGAGAGTGTCCATATCACTGTCCTCTGGAGAAAGGAACTGGGTGGCTAGGGAACAAGTGTAAGAAGGGGGCTTTGGTACCTTTTGGAATTTTGAATCATGTGAATGTGTTACAGTCATGTATAATTAAGGATTAAATCTGTGTGCTTTTTAAAAAGTGATCCTTCTGTCTGCAATGCAGAGAAAGAAATCGGGAAGGAACCTGGGTAGCTAGAGGGAGACAGGTGAGGTACCAGGTAAAGGAAGAGCCTAAGGAATCCGAATAAAATGGACCACAAATATTGACTATAGTCAAAGGAAAACCTAGAATCTCTTTGGTATTGATGCTTCCCCTCCACCAAATTTGCCAAGCTTACTTCTTACTGCCTTACTTCTCCGTGGCTTGAAGCGCTGGCCCCTCTCTGACCTCAAGGACCTGACAGGTTCTCAAGAATGGCTAATGGGCCTCCTGCAGGTGGAGCCCACCTCCTCTGATAGTTCCAATGCAAAGTGCTAATTTCTCTTTCTTGAACACATTTGATGGTCACTTCAAAGAAATTCTTCAAAGAGATTGCATTAGACAAAAAAAGAAAGGGAAAAAGTCAGCACTAAGTACTGAATCCTGATGGGTTATGATTACATGCTTTTTCCCTGAACACTATTCCCTGCATTCCTCTTGTGCTCTAAATTACCAATTCTAGTCCCTGTGTAGCTAAATAATAATAATTACCATAGAAATGAATATGCATATGTGTCATTTTTCTCCCTAAAAGCAAGCAAGCCTGTTTCTTTTGGATGGGATTTTGTTTTGCTTTTGAAGAACCAAAGCACATAATTAGAAATATAACCTCTTACTCTTGAAATCCTTTCTCCATCGGGAAGAGATAAAAAAGATATCTGATGCCCCTTGAAGCTTAGAAGAAGTTTTAAAAGAAATTAAAGTCGGTCTTCTCTCCTCTGCAGGTAACAATGGCGTGGACATGATCAGAATTGCAAACTTTTAGGCCAAAAGGGACTTTGAGGCTCAAGCCCAATCAAGTCATTTTACAGATGGGGTAACAGAGGCCTAACGAAGTGTAAATGTTGCGGGGGAAATATTGTTGTGACCTCAGGACAAGCCTTCTGAAAAGCAAGAGTGACCAAGGCATGCCTGTGCTTCCAGCTTGATTCTGGGGCTTATTGTGTGGGACCCTATGCAAGAAACACCTATTAATAAGCCTAGATGCTGTATCTGTAAAATGAGGTGAAGGCATCAGCCCCACAGTGCAGCTGCAAGGATTAAATGAGGGAATGGCTGTCAGCAGTCAGCCAGGTCCAGGACATGTCAAACCTCCAGTCCACAGCAGCCACCAACACTATAACCAAAGGTATTACTATTAATACACAGGGGAGCTCTGGTAGTCTAGTGGGAAAGGAGTGGAGTTGTCAAGACAAAGGCAGGCAGTTCAAATCCACCAAAAGCTCTGAGTGAGGTACATAGGCAATCTCCTTTTTTCCAAGCCAGTTTATAATAGTAATGAGTTATTTTGTTAATATATTAATGTTGTTATTAGAATACTACTTTGTTGATTAATTCATTAACGTTGATCTTAAACATAGTATTACAGCCTCTTTGTATACTACATAGTATACCTATCTCTGCACAGCACACAGTAAACCTACAATATGGACAGTTTCAGACCTCACATGCCAATTAGGAATGCTATATAACAATGACCATAATTATCAAAATAATAATAATAATAAAGGAATTTCTCTAAGTGAAGGGACACACATCTGGGCTCCAGGCTCCTGGCTTTCATCATACCAAGGCATCTAGTCAGGCCAATCATGCTTAAGCATAAAGGAGTACCCAGGAGGAGGACTGCTTTACACAGCATGGTTTTTGCTCCCATTCCTGTACCGCAGTTTGATGTGAGGCATTAAGTATCTTGAAAGTAAGTGTGGAAAGGGAAAGCAGGCAAGAACTAGACATGGAAAAGTCCTGCTGCTTTTGCTAAGACTGAGGAAGGCTGTGGAGTCATCTCAGTTGGAGGTTTCGTCTGACAAGGGCAGTGACTGGGGCTTAGGAGCAGTCCACATTTTTAGGGCAAGCGCTGTTCCCAGGAATAGGAACTGCAATGAGTTTCCTCCCTCCCCTGCTCCCCACCCCCCAACCCGTGTTTAAAACCAAAGCTCATCACACTGATAGCACCTTTTCCAGGGGCTCCTGGAGCGCTGGGTTCTCAATACCAGACAATTTGCAAAGCTGTGTCTGGCCTTGCTTTTAAATCTAGCCTGCATCCACACCACAGGGCCTCAGTCCTGGGCAGTTCGGGTATATCTATGCCAAGGAAGTGGCACACCCTCAGTATCTAGCCAAATGATATGAAGTAGCTGTGGCTCATGGGAAAGGAGAAAACTGCTTGGTTTTAAAAGAACTCAAGAGGAGAGTTGCAAATGTGAATACTTCCAGCCTGGTGATTTGCAATGCAAGAGTTTAATTTGACTTGGCAAACTCATAATAAATTATGGATTAAGGCAAAGAACATTTTGTATGAGAAAGTGCCGGCCCATTTCTAATCACTTAGGATGCTCTCCTCTTCTCTTTATTCCCTGATAATTGACTGTTTTGGAACTTCCCAGATAGGAGGCACAAATTCTTCAAAAAGGTACCAATCAATGAGTCAACTTGAAGAAGGGTTTGCTCTGAGGTTGGTGAGGAAGGGTATGAAGTGAAGGGGCTAGTTTTGTGGGCCCGACCTTGGTTCTGGCTTCCACTTGACTCATCTAAGATAATGTCATTAAAACACCTCACCATTCACATCTCTGAGGGAGAAAGCAGCCCTGACAACTCAATGTTCCTGCCCTTGGTTTTTCGGTACATTTAATTCACAAAACCTTTCTCTCAGGCGGCCAGGCTGTAGTCCTGTAAGAATGTGACCTCAGTTGTAGATCATGAGCTCCAGACAGTTAGGAATATCTTGCTCATGGTAGGGAGGCGGGTGCATGAGTGCAGGGCAGAGAGTCTAATATGCAGGGATATCTATGCAGTGCTTATAATGGGTGGCCACTGGAGTTTGTGGAACAGAGTCACACAGGCTTGGAAGAGGACTAACAAGGAGAAATGCCCCAGTTTCCTGCCAGCTTCAGTCAGAAGACTAAAAACAGAGCCCCAAGCAGTGAATTTATATTAATGGAGGAGAAACCCCTACAAAAAGGAAGGTGAGAATGGTTGCACACATTAATGAAGAGAATCAAGGTCAATTGTGTATGCAGACATTGTGGGATTGGCATACGTTCTGCTGCATATATTTTCAACAACAAAACCAAAATATTTTAAAAAGGAAGCCCCAGGACCCACAAGTTACCAAGGAGATGGGATCATTCAAGAAAGCAACCAAATCACATTGCTTCTGAACTCACAGGCTCACTTCCAAGCTCCATGTGTGTACTGACCCTGCAGAGACCACTGCCTAGGCTCCAGATACCTCATCTGAGTGGCACACATGCAAGTCTACAGAGGTTTTAAAAAAAATACTGACATTGAAAACACAATGGGTGAAACTTGTGCCCTGAACCCAAGTAAGTCAAGTGCCAGATACCATGGTGGCCTGACAAGTCAGTTCTAACTCAGAGCAATTCTATCTACAACAAAGTGAAATAATGCTCACACTCACTCCACCCCCACAGTCACTGGTGTGCAGCTGCAGCCACCACACCAATTCACCTCACTGAGGGTCTTCTCTTTTTTTAACTCTCCACTTTACCAAGTATGACCTTCTTTCTCAGGGACTGGACTTTCCTGATAACATGACCAAAGTGATGAAATCATGCCATCCTCACGTCTAAAGAGCATTCTGGGTACTTCCTCCAAGAAAGATTTGCTCCTTCTGGAAATCCATGATACAGTCAATATTTTAACCAACACCATAATTCAAATGCAACAAAACAGAGTTCAACAAAGCAGAGTACACATTCTTTTCAAGTAAACATTGTTATCATCAAAATAAATCACATTGTGGTTCATAATACAAACCTTGACAGATTTAAAGGAATATGAAATCCATACAAGGTATGGATTTAAACTAGAATCAATAACAGAAAAATTCCCAAACACTTGAAAATTAAAAAACATACTCCTAAGTAATGCATAAATCACAAAGGACTTCTTAAGGGTAATTTAAAAATATTTCAAACTAAATGAAAATACAATATATCAAAATTTATAGGACGACACTAAAGCAGTGATGAGAAGGAAATTTATCACATTTAATGCTTAGATTAGACGGTAAGGTCTCAAATCAATCATCTAAGCTTTAAGAGACTAAAAGAGAAAGAGGAAAACAAGCCCAAAGCAAGAAGAAAGAAAGAAATACACAGATGAGAGCAGAAATTGATGTAATTGAAAATAAAGGGGAATTTTTAAAAATTTCTAATGTTTAAAAATTAGTTTTAAAAACAATTATTTTTTAAATTAAAAAAAATCTAAATTTTTAAAAATCAGTTTTATTTTCTTTTTTAAAAAAATAATGTTTTCATTGTTATACAACGCCCCCTCCCCAATCCACTCTACTGTGCAGATTTTCATTCTGGACTCTTGTCATGACAATAATACCTAATCCTATATTCCTCGTAAACAGTACTCTCCCTCATCTGTTTCAATGCAGTATACATTATTTATCCACTCTTAGTTTCCCTCCAATTCTGATGTCAGACCTGCTTTACAAAAATGGCACTATGCAGTATTTGTCCTTTTGTCACTGAGATATTTCACTCAGCATAATGTCCTCCAGGGTCACCCACTTTTTCTAATATTTCATGAGTTCCTTGTTTTTCAATGTAGTTTTCTAAATTTTTTTTAAAAAACCCTAAATTTAAAAAATCAATTCTTTGAAGAGAACAATAAAACTGATAAATTTCTTGCAGTAAAGAAAGAGAGTGAAGATACAAATTACCAATAATCAGGGATCTGAAGGAGGTTATCACTACAGAACCTGCAGTCATCAATAAAGCACAAAAGAAATCATACAGACAACTCCGTCTATGCAAATCTGACAACTTAGATGAAATGGACCAAGTCCTCAAAAACTACTATAAAAGCAGTGTGGGACATGGATGGGTGGGAAAGGGGACTGGCTAGTCTCACCATTAAATGGAGGGGATTCAGCAGCAGAATCTGGGAATCTCAACCCCAACGAGGAAGAGGAAGCAGCACACATCCTTCGGGGCCAGAGATTCCTGCCCAAGCCAGACCAGGAACTACAAAGGAGCAGCAGCAGCCTTAGCAGACCAACTGGAAACAGAATTGACTGACTTGAGACTGCTGAGCCAAGAGCGTAAGGTCCGCAACACGCTTGTTGGAGGACTGAGAGAGGTCACTATATACTGACAGGACTAGGGGAACTTTGTGACACTGACCCAAGCTGTAAAGTCAAAGGCCTGCTACCTTGCTTGAGAAGCTGTCTAGACTGAGAACGTCTATCCTGCTGCCAACCTAAATTATAGCCAGTTAACCTCCCTAATAAACCCAAACAAAAGAAAAACCTGTGTGAGAGTAGTGGTATCTAATCTCTACTAATTCCACAAGGAGAAGAGCCTCCATCCATAGCATCAAGAGCACAAAAGCTATTTCCATAAGGTCAGAAATCCTCCCATGGCCCGCATCTAATTTGAACACCAGCTATCTCTGGCATGGACCTCAGTGCTCTACTAATAACGTTATGTGATCCACTACAAGGGCCACAGAGGACCCTTAGAGAGTACTCACAATTACGGGGCTTGTTAAGGAAGTAATCAGTTACAATTTAGGTCAGAAACACTCAGGATACAATTCTGCAGTTAGGACCAATTCTCAGACATATATGAATGCAGGCATCCCTTTAAATTTATAAAGAAAATAAAATAGGACCCAGCCTCACTGGGCCCTGTCTTGCAGTTCTGGGTCAATTACAAAGCTGCTTTTTTTTTTTTTTTTAAGTTTGGCCAATCCCAGCACACTCGTTGCTCCCACTCCACCAATAAGCTGCTGTGAAAGCCTTGGCTCTGGCTCTGGACAGTGGGAGTTTGAGCTCAGCTCTGTCTCATATTACTCTCTGGTTCTCCACCACATCTGCTGCTGACTAGTACTAGTAGGCGAGATTGATCTCTATTTAGCACACGTATCTCCAGCCCAAGAGACACACTGTCCTCTCTCCTTTTTGCTTGTTTATATCATCATTCTGCACATAGGTTGAAAAGGTACGGAGATAGGATGTATCCCTACCGTACGCCCTTCCCAATTTTGAACCATGCAGTGTGCCCTTGCTCTGTTCTGACGACTGCCTCCTGGTCCAAGTATAGGTTTCGCATCAGCACGATCAAGTGTTCTGGGATTCCCATTCTTCTCAGAGTCAGCCACAGTTTGTTATGATCCACACAGTCAAATGCCTTTGCATAGTCAATGAAACACAGATAGACATTCCTCTGGTATTCCCTGCTTTCAGCTAAGATCCATCTAACATCAGCTACAATATCTCTAGTACCACGACCCCTTCCAAACCCAGCCTGGACTTACGGCAGTTCTCTGCTGATGTGCTGTTCCAGTCGTTTTTGGATAATCTTCAGTAAAATCTTGCTTCCATGTGAAATCAGTGAGATTGTTCTATAGTTTCCACACTCTTTTGGGTCACCTTTCTTTGGGATAGGAACAAATATAGATCTCTTTCAGTCAGTTGGCCAAGTGGCTGTTCTCCAGATTTCTTGGCACAACTTGCTGAGCACATCCAGAGCAGCATCTGTTAGCTGAAATATGTCAATTGGTATACCATCTATTCCTAGAGCCTTATTTTTTGCCATTTCCTTCAAAGCAGCCTGAACTTCTTCTTTCATCACCATAGGCTCTTGCTCATATGTTGTTTCATGAAATTCTTCTGTGTCTGCCAATTCCTTTCGATTATCCGGGAGGCTGAGCTCTATGAGGAGAAATGTGGGGTCAAGATTGGTGGACTATTTATCAACAATCTGCGTTATGCAGATGACACAACCCTGCTTGCTGAAACTGAAGAGGACCTGAAGCACCTGCTACAGAGGGTCAAGGACTGCAGCCTCCAATTTGGATTGAGGCATAATGTCAAGAAGACAAAGATTCTCACCACTGGACCAATTGGCAGCATCAGGATAGATGGTGAAGAGATTGAGACTGTACACAGCTTTAGTTTGCTTGGCTCCACAGTCAACAATCTTGGCACCAGTAGCCAGGAAATTAAAAGGCGCATTGCAATGGGAAAGTCTGCTGTTAGGGACCTTTCCAAAGTACTGAAGAGCAATGGTGTCTCTCTGGAGACTAAGGTGCGTCTGATACAGGCCATGGTCTTCACAATCACCTGTTATGCATCAGAGAGTTGTACAATGACCAAGGAGGATAGAAGGAGAATTGATGCCATTGAGCTGTGGTGCTGGAGAAGAGTATTGAGAATACCATGGACTGCTAGGAAAACAAACAGATTCGTCCTGGAAAGGGTTAAACCGGGTGGCTCCTTGGAGGCTAGGATTCTGAGGCTCCGTCTAACATACTTTGGACATGTTGTGAGGAGAGACCAGTCCTTGGAGAGGGACATCATGCTTGGGAGGGTGGAGGGACGGGACAGGAGAGGAAGGCCCTCTATGAGGTGGATTGATTCAGTGACTGGGATAATGGGATGGGCGTGTCAGAGACAGTGTGATTGGCACAGGACAGAGCAGGGTTTAGGGCTGTTGTACATAGGGTCGCTATGAGTCGCAAGTGACTCAATGGCACATAACAACAACATATCATCATTCACTTTTATACAATTATTCCTATACATTGTCTAATTCACGTACATTTTTAGATAATCATTTATATACATTCTGTTTTGTATAATTAACAACATTGATCTGTGTTTATTTCCCTGTCTCAAGTCCCCATTGCACCTTACCTATTTCTTCACCCCATCCTCCCACTAATCTCTGCTGCCCTACTGATTTCCTCTTCCATCTTGTATTCCCTTCTCCCCTTTCCCTTTTAAACTGTTATAGATATCATTTTCTTTTCTTTTTTAAAGTTTCTTTTCCTTCAACCATTCATGTACATCTTGTTTAATAACATTAATTATAATTAGTCAATGCCTTTTATTATAATGTCTCATGAAATCTTGACTGTATCTTGCCTTTCCCTTCATCCTACCCATCTATTCGCTATTCTCTGCTCCTCCCTCCCTCTTCTCCCATCCCTCCTGTCATTCCTCAACATTGTTTCTGTGTATAAACCTTTCCTTAGCTCCCCCCCACCTAAGTCAATCAGTGATAGATATCCTGTTTGCTTTTTCTTTCTTGATGGTAATAAGATTTCTATTTTTTTCCCCTGAGCTTGCTCATTTGAAGCCTGGTAAGAAGGCAAAACTGACCAATTCCCTCATTAGCAGTCTACACACCTTGTTTGCATTTTCTTACCCCAAAACTTCTATTTGTCTTATTTGCATTACTAGCAAGCTACCCAGTTCCCTGGTGGACCACTAACAGCTCCCATTTAGATAATCTTACCCAGTCATGTGATAAAGACAATCTAAAAAAACCACTCTGAATAACCAACACAATAGCTCAGTTACAAGCCATCAATCTTATCCAAAAAGGAATTGATGATCTAAGTAATCCTAGAATTATTTTAAAATTTGAATTTGTCATTTTAAAACTCTCAAGAAAGACATCTAGAATACTGATAAAGTTTACCAATTCTACATGATCTTTTCTAGAAAATAAAAAAAAAAGGAGGAACACTTACAAACTCATTTTATGGGCCAGTATTAACTCTGTCTCCAAATCAAATTGAGAAAGTACAAGAAAAGAAAACTCAATACTTAAGTTCCTCATGAGCATACATGTAAAGGTGCTCAAAGTCAGAGGACTGGATTTTGAGGATTTAAGCAAATAAAATCCATCAATATACAAAAAGAGTAACACTACAGCCAAACAGGATTTATCCTCGGAATTCAAGGCTGATACAGTATCTGAAAATCAACTACTGCTCTATTAACAGTCAAAACAGTCTGAAAAATAAAAACCAAGCACATCAACTGATAGAGAAAATGCAAGTCAACATACCTCAACCTAAATCTAACACCTTATCTTAACCTAAATCTGACATATTATGTGAAAATGAACTCAGATTTAATGTAAAACAGAAAACTTTTGGAATAAGACCAAAAAAAAAAAAAAACCACCACGCCCTTTCATGATCTGTAATTAAGCAACAACAAAAAATCTTAGGCTTTATACTAAAAGCAAGAACTAAAAGGAGAAAAAAAGATAATTTGAACTTCATTAAAATTAAAACTTTTGCTCTGTTAAAGACACTATTAAGAATCAAAGAAAAAAGCTACAGACTGGGTGAAAATACTTATAAATCACATATCCGATCCTCGATTTCCTAATTAATAAAATGGGGAAGTAGTGCCAACTGAATTCAGTTCTCACAAGGATCAAGCGAGTCAGTGCACATAAAAGCCTCTTAGGGTGCTCGGCGGACAGTGACTGTGCTTGCTATCTTCCATCTGCCCCTTCAGAGTCCTGCATCACCCCCTTCCACTGCCCTCCAGCCCCTCAGAATCTGTACTCCATGGACAGCTGGATACTCAGCTTTTTTACTTCATTGGATCTGGCCAAAGGGAGCACTAACAGGAGATCAAAGTATGGGAATGGAAAGTTTACAATACCCCTAATTCTTTCTTTGCCTGTCCACTTGCCTAGGGCAGCTTGGTCCCTGGGGTCTCTTCAGCTCTAGTCCACTGCCTCCCTTGCCTTCTCAGGACCCGGAGTGAGACAGCAGCCTGCTGCTGCTAGTCCCTGGGCACCTTACCTCTCCCCACACAAGTGTAATTGCCCATCCTTTAAAGTCGTTCCTACGACTCTGTGGTGGGCCAGATCCTTTCTGCCAGAATGTAGAGATATAGGATAGGTCCACATGGCTATTTTTCTTCCATAAACAGTGACATCTAGGGTTCACAGGTTGCTCTTCACCAACTTCCTTCTGCCTGTTTTTACCCTTCTTTAATAAGAAAGCTTTGCTTGCATACCTCATTTCTGTTCTAGGAGACAGCACACATACTGTCACCCTACCTCGTGTCCTGTGAAGGGACTCTTCATCTCTCTGGGATCCCCAGAGCTGTTTCCATGCAGGGGTTCTTACCCGCTTGATGCAGTCTTCATCATTCAGGCGCTCCTGAATCAGTTTAACCAGCACCGTGTCGGGAACTGTCTAAAAGCACAACATACACAAAATGAGGATTGGAACTTGCATCTTGGGATGCAGAGCTACGTCCAAATTGACCTGCATGTGAGTTCAACAGAGACACAGTCCTCCATAGAGGACTTTGTTGTCTTAATAGAAAGTTCTCCAGGCCCATTAAACCTCTGTGGTCTCTAGAAAGTCCTGGACTACCACCTGCCCACCTCCATCCTGACTCGAGACCCACTTCTTTGAGCTTTGAGCTTTACCAGCCACCTTTGATGGCCTGCCTTCAACACACATGCTCACACCCTCAAAGCTTTTTTTCTTTTTCATGTTCTTTATTATCTTCTGAACTCTGTCTAGAATGAAATAGAAATATGAATTAAATATCCCTACCTTCTCCAGCAAGCTCCAAATTTCCCACTGAGCCTCAGCCCCAAGCACCCCTTACTGCTCGCATTCTGCCTGTAGGAACCCTTGCTGGTCCTTCTAGGATGGACTGAATGCTGCTTCTTTTACTCCCATAATCCACCACGCCAAATCCCCTTCCTGTACTACCTACATGGCATTACAATGACCTGTCCATCTCCCCAGTAAAAAGGTCCTTTAGAAAAGGGACTCATGTCTGTTCTCCCAGACAGTGGTGTGGGTGGCAGGTTCCCACAGGCCCATGAGAGCCAATTTTGAGGAGGTCTTCCCAGTGTCACCTTCCATGAACTCATGCTGGTAGGCTGAACTCAGATCTCATGCTGATGAACCTAAGAGATGGAGCAGCAGTAATCACCTTCCTGCTCACTGAAGGAGTACAGTTCATGGAAACCAGGCCAAAGGAGAGAGAGAGAAGCCACGTTTCTCAGCACCAGAATTACCTTTCTATAAACGTGGAATTGTAAAGAGAGAGACAAACAAGGGTGTGTTGTCCAATATGCAAGGTTAGCACAGCTTACTTACTAATCTATAGGGGAAAATATTACATGGGTTTCAATCTATACTGAACAAGCTTTCACAGGTTTTGCCGTATCTGACACTGCTCACCAAAGAATAAAAGGTAACAACTAAGCCTGCGTTTCTCTTCTTATTAGGGAATGTGACAGCACACAAAAGGGAAGTGAACAGGACTTATAACGTGTCCACTCAAAAGGCATGAGTTTGCATGGTTTCTGGCAGCAAAAGACCAAAGCAAGGAGGGCAACAGAGAATTAAGGACTAATGGAGCAGACACGCAAAGAAAACAGAAGACCCGACAGACAGGAGGGAATCTAGCTGGTGCCCATTCCCTGGTTCCAACAATTCCTGAAATACTCGTGCCCTTACTGTATCACCCTTCTTGCTTATCTCAATGGTTCTCAAACTCTCAAGAGTGTAAGGCTTTCAGGTCTGTCAAAACACAGAGAACTGGGTCTACCCCCAAGGTTTCTAGTTCAGTTTCTAGTTCAGATCTAGGGTAGGACTAATATGCATTTCTAGAAAGTCCCTAGGTGATGTCATGCTGCTGATCTTGGGACTACACTTGTAGAACACCTACTTTAACAAGTAAACCCAAACACCAGTTGTCAGGAAACTTCCCCTAGACGATGAAGGAAATGGGTGGATATGGAAGCAACCCAGCTCCTTCCCAAAACCTCTCTCCCTTTGTCCCTTCCAGTCAGCCCCAGCTAGGGTTGGTTTCCTCCTGAGGCCATTTTCTCAGATTCATTCATTTCCCTTCCTTGACAATAGCCAATCAGGAGGCAGCATTCAAACAGGTACCAACAACAAAGGAGGATGCAAGCCAGTCACTGAACACTGGGGGGTAGAAGGTGACAGAGGCAAGCAAGCAGCAGCGCCCTCCCGCACCTCACTCGGCAGGGAACAAGCTGGTGACTTTGAGCACAGCCCCTCCTGAGTGCTCCCCACTGCTCCCCGCTACTGCACTGTCTGGATGGTGGCTTTGATGTGTCACATCAGCAGCCAGGGGCCTCCAGGGGGCCGCTGCCAAACTGTCTTCATAGGAATCAGGCTCCCTCTTCCATGCTCTGCCTGCTCCCTGGCACAGCCCCTGAAGCCCGGCTTTTTTTGGAGGAGAAGAGCCAAGGATGGAATGATGGAGCCCAGGGAAGCCACTCCCGCCCCCTGGGCCCTCACCTCTAGTGGAACTGAAACACCCAGCTAGTTCTTTGCTGTCAAACACTGTCTTTACTCTAGATAAAGGAGTCCTGGCGGTGCAGCTGGTTGTCTGTCTGAAAGGTCAGTAGTTCTAACTCACCAGCTCCTCTGGGGCGAAAGCTGAGGGAGCCTGCTGAGGCTATACACATTCATAGTCTCAAAACCCTGTGAGGCAGCTCTACTCAGTCCTACAGAGCTGCCAGGAGTCCAGATCCACTAGACAGCAGAAAGGGCTTTGTTTTGTTCCAGGTCTGAGCCCTCACCTGTTCTCATTCCAGCTCTGGAGCTTGTCTTCTGTGGCTTCCTGGGGCCAACCTGGCAGTCACTGGTTTGTTCACCCTCAGTTGGGTGCCCTCTCCTTGAAGAGGTGGTGGTCATGGGAGCTAGTATCCTGGCCAGCGCCTTGGGAGTGATCCTGAACACATCACCTGATCTCTCTGAGCCTGACTTCTTTGTCGGGATGACAGGGTAGCACAAGGGCAGCATCAGCTCAGGTTCAGCCAACACAACAGCATCACCCTATTGCCAGGCTCCTCTCCCAGGGGCCCTGTGTCATCTTGGCAATGACACCAGCTCAGTATAAATGAACATTCTAATTTACAGTTATGAACTTTGGGAAAACAGTGGAGAGGGGAGCAATTGAGGCTGCTGGTCTATCCAACTCTGGCTCCTCTCTCCTAGAGGGGCTCCTCAACAGGGGCAGGAAAGCCCATCTAGGACTTGAGCTTGCTCAAGAACCAACCAGAGAATGTTTTCAATGCAACTCTAATGTCAAAGCTCTGCTGCTTCTCAGAGTGGTCTGTGCAAGCTTAGGGGACGGCACAATGTGCCTCTTAGTTATGAAAGATGAAGTCTGGGATGGGGAGCTAAGAGGTATTGGGAGGCAGAGTGACAAATTAAGGAAAGAATAAGAAAGGAGGTTTGGACGAGAGAAAGCCGACCCCATAACCTGGTCTCCTCAAACTACCCTGGAGGTAGGTGACCACTAAGAGAGAACCTAGAATGAAATAGCAGTGTAAGTGTAGCTGCTTTCTGTCTTATGCTGTAATAGCCCTCCACTAACTCAAGCCTCAGAGTCACTTCCTAGGGTGTGTGTCCCTCTTAGGGACCAGGGATCATATGGTCTTCCTTCATGTTTGTCCCACAGTCACCTCCAGAGAATGGAAGCAGTGAGGCAGGAGAAAATGGAATGCCCAGGGGGTGAGGACAATCTGGAAGGACTTGGGAACATGAGCAGATGGAAAAAACCCCCAAGTTCCCAGCAATATCAAGTGGGAAGGTATTTCTGTGCAGTCAGAGGCAGAGAGAGGACACAGTTCTCTTCTTTGGATACCTAAGGAAAGGGTGAATCTGGACAGTTGAGGCCCTGGGTTTATCAAGGTGTCTCAGATTTTAAAATATTTAGGCAGGATGGGTAATTGAAGTAAGGAAGAATTTAGCCTTGGAAAGTTGTCTTTCAGATGACTCTTGTTAAAGGACAACCTCATCAAGCTTGTAAAACCAGCCTTCAAACTGCAGCTATTTATGCATTCAACAAGCTATTCTACTCAGTGCAATGGATCTAGTCCAAAGAAATCCTAATTTAATAATTACTGTATTGCAAGAATAACAGAGGCAATGAGAAAAGAGACTCATAGTCGGGGTGTACATGAGTGAGTCTCAGCTGGCTATATTAGAATTCTCTGTGGAGCATTTTAAAAATACTGATGGTCTCGCTTTTCTCCCATAGATTTAACTAAGAGTTCACAGGGTCCAGGCATTCATGCTTTTTTTCACGAACCCAGGTGATCTTTAAAGTACCTGAAGCTAGAGTTGACAGCTTCTGGACTGGCAGTTCTAAATTCTCAGATATATATTATTTCCACAAGCATTTCAATAATACTTTTCTTTAACAGTGTAAGCATTAAATCACTCAAAGCATCAAATCTAGCATCTGTTGAACACAAGATTCTTTTTACGTGGGGCCTTTTCTTAAATTATTTTTCAATTTTACTGTAGTTTGGGTGAAAGCCTAAAAAGGACATTAGTTTCTGTTTCAACAATCATTGTTGTTGTTAGGTGCCATCAAGTAGAATATGAATCATCGCAACCCTAGGAACAACAGATCTGAATCCTGTCCTATCTTGTGTCATCCTCACCATCTCTGATACACATGACATGTTGCAGAAGCCGTGTCAATCCTTCTCATTAGGGGTCTTCTTCTTTTACTGAAACTCCACCTTTCCAAGAATAATATCCCTTTCCAAGGACAGCCTCTCCTAGCAACATGTCCAAAGTATGAGAAAGGTACACTTCAGCTGTACCTTTTCCAATACATACTTGTTCTTATGGCAATCCATGGGCTACTCAGTACTATTCTCCAACATCACAACCCAAACACATCAATTTCTCTGTCATCCTTATTAACTGTCCAGCTCTCAGATGCATAGCAAGTAATGAAAAAGACCAAGGCCTTAATCAGGTGCAACTTTAGTATTCAAACTGACATCATTGCTCTTCAGTATTTTGGAGAGGCTCTTGACAGCAGACTTGCCCAAAGCAATATGTCTCCTTCCCTCCTGATCACCGGCATCAAGCATGTTGATTGTGGAGTCAAGTAAGACAAAATCATTGAGAGTTTCAGTCCTTTCTCCAACCATTATGATGTTGTCCATTGGCCCAGTGGTATTTACCTTTGTTTTGATGTGGAGATGTAATCCATATTGAAGGCTATAGTCTTTGATCTTTTGCAACAACAGCTTCAGGTCCTCCTCACTTTCAGCAAGCACGGTTGTGTCATCCACATAAAGCAGACTGTTAATGAGTCTTCCTCTAATCCTGATGCCACATACTTCCTTTTTTAAATATGGGATGCTTCACAAGTACTGTTTCAATTTTTTTTTATTATTATTAAATTTTATTAGTTTCAATGAACATTCACAGGGATTCTGGGCTTTCACTCCTTCATTGCCGCACCATTCTCTCCACCCTCCTCCCCAGTTTGTTCTTCTTCCCCGCCATCCGAATGTCTGTTTTAATTGTCCAATTGCCACAGTGCTTGTCAAAGTCAGTTCTGATTAATCTCCTTTGTCGGTGTGTCCTTTGCCATTCCCTATCACTCCTCCCTGAGAGAGACTTCACCCTGATTCATAAGGAAAAGGGGATGGCGTATTCTCTTAGCTACTTCCTGCTGAAAAGGGACGCTGTGGGTTTCAGGGTGAAGATCTTCTCTCACTACTCTAAAGGGCCCCTTTGGCTGTAGGAAACACATAGACTATTATGGAGATTGATTTTGGAATTTAGATGCACTCTTATTGATTGTGCTTGGCCGTACATGTTCATATCCTTGAAGATGTATCATGGGGGTGTTGCAACCTAGAAGACACAAATTTGACTAACAAGTTATAAGTACATGAGTCAAAAATTATGGAAAAGTAAAAGAAAGGATTCTTTCATTGTTTTACAAACCCTCCCCCAGGTCCCCTCCACCATGTAGCCCTCGCTCTAGACTCCTGTGATGACAGAAATACCTAGTTATATATCTCTTTTAAACAGTTTTCTCCCTCCTCTGTTTCAGTGCAGTATACATTACTGAACACATCTTACTCAGTCTCTCCCCAACCCCAAGGACAGTCCCATTCTACAACAGTGGCATCATGTAATATTTGTCCTTTTGTGACCGGGATATTTCACTCAGCATAATGTTCTCCAGAGTCAACCATTTTGAATAATATTGCATGAGTTCCTTATTTTTTAATGCAGCATAGTATTCCATTGTGCGAATATACCACAGCTTCTCTAGCCATTCGTTTGTTGATGGGCACTTAGGTTGTTTCCAACTCCTTGCTATTGTGAACAAAGCTGCAATAAACATGGGTGTGCATATATCTGCTTGGATGTCAGCTATGGTCTCTTCAGGGTATATTCCCAGTAGTGGCATTGCTGGGTCAAATGGTATCTCTATTTGCAACTTTTTGAGAAAGCACCATACTGCTTTCCACAGGGGTTGTACCATTTTACACTCCCACCAACAGTGATTCAGGGTTCCAGTTTCTCCACAACCTCGCCAGCATTTGTTGCTTGATGTTCTGTTAAATTTTGTATTTTGACTGGGGTGAGATGATATTTCATAGTTGTTTTTGTTTCAATTTTTTAGTATATGTGCTGGTGTAGCGAGCACATCACATACTTCTTCATAGAGTCTGGCTTCCCGAATTATTTGCTGCGCACATATTTTATTTTGTGAGATTAGATGCACTACCCTCAATGTAACACAACTCTTCCCACTTCCTTCCTGTGTTTCCCATTTCCCTTCACCCACATTTCCTTCCCTTCTTACATTGTGAACTTTGTTTCTTGACAAATGCTGCCCTTCCAGTATGTGTGTTCACTTAATAGTGAACAACAAGTCTATTGTTTGGTTGATCTTCTCATCTCCTATGGGACTATAAGCAGTACCTGGACTCTCTCCTCCTAACCTGACATCTGGACACTAAACTTTGTTCCCTTCTAATTTCCCAAGCTGCCTCTCAGGGCCAGGTGTAGAGTGAAGCTGGCTTCCAGGACACACAATTACACGAGGCATTTCTTCTCGCTCATGTAAGTGCAGAGTCTGCCCCTGAGAGCGATTTTTTTCCTTAAATTTTGTGTATTGAGGGCCTCTTTGCCTCACTCAGGCCCAGCCCTGGCCCCATCCCATCTCATAGAGCCAACTTCACCTGAGCCTTTCTGCAGCCATGGTGTTGAACTAGATAGTCAGCTTAGAAACCACCCAAAGAGGGCAGATAAGGGTAAACATTTCAGAAAGAGTGTTGCTTTGACAGCACATAAATTAAAATTGGAATGATACAGAGAAGATTAGCATGGTTCCTGTACAATGACATGCAAACTTGTGAAGAGTTCCTTTTTCTTTTTTTAAAAAAAAGATATTTCAGAAAGAGAGGAATTCAATTAATTTCATTAAAAGGAGAAGAGAGTCAAATGTAGCCTTAGGCTGAAGTCTGAGGAGGGCAGGAGTGTTTTAGCTGTGTGATATAAAAAGGGAAACTATTGAAAAAAAATGTCATTATTTCAGAATGTGAAATTGCCACCTGGTACTAGAAGGAACTCTGGTGGCTTAGTAGTAAGCTGTTGCAACATCAATTCAAAGGTACATGATTCAAATCTACCAATTTCTTCATGAAAGAAAGATGAGAAATCAACTCCCATGAAATTTACTGTCTCTGAAAATCTATTGGAGGGTCAGCTATGAGTCAGTTTCAACTTGATGGTACACAACAAAAGTACTAGAACAACAATTCACAATCACTGACCTTGAGTATTCAATAGGAGGGTCTCTTTTGTTTCATTACATTTTAAAAAGGAAGTTAATTTTGCAATTGTCTATCTTGTTTGAATGTATGGATGTTTTATTGCATAAAATTTATATTCTTTTTTCTGTTTATTTTTTAACTTTGATTTTAGTAAAAGTTTACAGAGAGACTAGTTTTCATTGACTCATACATTTTCCTTCTTCTTCCTCACCCAATTCACTTTGCAATGCTGGTCCTGTTCCAGATTGTTAACTGTCACACAGATAATGTCTATTCATCCATTCCTTTCAGCTTGTCCTTCTCCTCACCTATTCCAGCACAGTAGTGTTCATTATCTACCACTTCTTGTCCTCCTCTCATACCCTTCTTCTAGCCTATTGTTATAACAGTGGTCTTATGCAGTATTCTTTGTGGAATAATTTTTCTTCTAATCATACAAACTATTGAACTGAAAGTGAACCAAGTGATTATCAGCATCATAGTTGTTGTTGTTGTTGTTATGTGCCGTCGAGTCGCCTGCGGCTCATAGCGACCCTATGTACAACAGCCCTAAACTCCGCTCTGTCCTGTGCCAATCGCACTGTCTCTGACACTCCCATCCCATTATCCCAGTCACTGAATC
>NW_006399891.1:7180834-7205003 GCF_000299155.1 Elephantulus edwardii | reverse complement strand
CTTTAAATCTGAACATTCACATTGAGACAGACTAGGAAGAAGGATTGGCCATCCACTTCTGAAATAGCAGGCCTCTGAAAACCCTATGTACAACAAAGCATCATAGTAGATCATATGAAAATTTATGACAAAATTTTCTTGATAGTAAACAAAGTTCTATAGCTGTAATGTATTTCTAGAATATAAGAATTATAAGGAGAGGTAGGGAGGAAAATGTGCAACAGTAAATGAATGAAAAACCAAGTTCCCATAAACTTTCATTAAAATATCAATGAAGCGGGCTGTCTTCGGCCCTCGGCTTGGGGCGAGCCGTCATGGCCCTCAGGGTCAGCTCCTCAGTCCCCAGATGGTGCCATCTGACTGCTGGGTAGGAAAAAAAATGCCTAGGGTATCCAGAGAATTTTATCTAGGCTATTTTATGCCACCCTCTCCCCCAGTAAACCTGAAAGCAACACCCCCAAAACCCCTCTATCTGTAACTCACAAGTTTCTTCTCTCTAGGTTTGCTCCCTTTCCTATAAGTAACCTTACCACTGAGTTTTACTTCAGACCTGACCCTGAACCCAGTGCCAGTGACAAAAAAGGAATACAAATGCCAGCTAAAAAAGCAAAGGAGGATGGAGCCTCTGGGTTCAACCAGCCATCCCCACTGGACCCACCTGGGAAACACTTTGCAGTCCAGAGGGGAGCAAATGACAGGAAAATATCTTCTAACAGAACAAGAAGGCAAGCAGCCTTAACCCAAGATCACCAGTAAGGTGATAAAGTGTCCTCCCTTTCCCCCTTCACATCAACACCCCTGTTCAGCATGAAAAAGCCAGAGAGTTGACATCCAGTTCCCAAATCAGTAAGACAGTTGATTTAATTACTATTGGAAAATGCTTGTCATTTTCCTGTAGCATCTGGTCTCCACTGGATCCTTTTCATTTCCTTCACCTGCTCCCCCCACCAACCAATTTCTGCAGCTCTGCAACTGCATCCCTGCCCATCCTCACCCTTCTGCCCCCAACCCTCACCTCCTTGTACCCCCGAATATGTTTTTCCCAATAAAAAAATCAATATAAAAATAATTGAAAAAATTCTAAAAGAGAAGGATCAATATATTCCACATTCAGCTCTGTACATTGTTTTATTTGTAAGTTATTTATACCTAAATAATTTATCAATTTACTAACAGTAGGTTTAACAATCAGTGAAACTCAGATATGATTGCTGCTGTTGTTATGTGCTGTTGAGTTAGAACTAACTCACAGGTGATCCTCCAGAGGGTTCCTAGGCTGTAAAATGCATGGGAGGAGATTTCCCATCCTTTTTCCACAGAGCAGCTGATGGATTTGAGTTGTCTGCTTTTGGGGTTGCAGTACAGCTTCTTACCACTAGACCACTAGTGTGCCCTCAAATTTGATTGTTAAACATAAAAACAGTTGCATTTTTAAAATTTATTTTAATGAAAGTTTACAGAGTCTTTGGATTTCATTCATTCATAGTTGCACACTTTCCTCCCTGCCCACCCTTCCCTCTCAGTTTGCTTTTCTCTTTGAAAAGTAAAATAAATAAATAAATAAATTCATTGTTATACAATCCCTACCCCCAGTCCACTCCACTATGCAGTTCTCTCTCTTATCTGTTTCAAAGCAGTATACATCACTTATCCCCTTTTTGTTTTCCCCCAACTCTGATGTCAGTCCTGCTTTACAATAGTGGCACTATGCAGTATTTGTCCCTTTGTGACTGAGGTATTTCACTCAGCATAATGTCTTCTGGGGTCACCCATTTTGTATAGTATTTAATGAGTTCTTTGTTTTTCAATGCAGTGTACTATTCCATTGTGTGACTACACCACAGATTCTCTAGCCATTCATTTGTTGATGGGCACTTGGGTTGTTTCCAACTCTTTGCTATTGTGAACAAAGCTACAATAAACATGGGTGAGCATATATATGCTTGGGTGACAGTCACTGTTTCTTAAGGGTATATTGCCAGTAATGGAATGCTAGGTCAAATGGTATTTCTATTTCCAGCTTTTTGAGAAAGCGCCATACTGCCTTCCATAATGGTTGCACCATTTTATACTCCCACCAACCATGAATAAGAGTTCCACTTTCTCCACAACCTCGTCAGCATTTGTTGATTGCTGTTCTGTTAAATTTTGCTATTCTTACTGGGGTGAGATGACATCTCATAGTTGTTTTGATTTGCATCTCTCTTAGGGCTAGGGATTTTGAACATTTCTTTGTGTGTTTGTTTGCCATATGAATGTCTTCTTTGGTGAAATGTCTGTCCATATCCTATGCCCATTTTTCAACTAGGTTGTTTTCCTTTATCTTGTTGTGTTGCTCAAATATTTTATAAATTCTAGATATAAGTCCCTTATCAAACATGTCATTACCAAATATTTTTTCCAGTCTGTGGCTTCCCTTTTTATTCTGCTGGAGATGATTTTGGATGTGCATAGGGATTTGATTTTTAAAAGGTCCCATTCATCTATTTTATCCTCTCCTGATTGTAGGTTTTTCTGGATGCTTGGAAGACGGTTCATGTTGTGGATTAGGGCTTCTAGAGTTCTTAAGGAGTGCTTTGTTTCTTCGGGGCCTTTTTCTATTCCATATGAAATTGGAAATCTCCTTTTCCATCTCATTGAAGAATGGAATTGGTATTTGTATTGGGATTGCTTTGAGTGTGTAACTTGCCTTTGGTAGTATTGCTATTTTCACAATATTGAGTTTTTCTATCCATGAGCCAGGTGTATTCTTCCATTTCTCCAGGTCTCTTTTTGTTTCTCATAGTAATGTCTTGTAATTTTCTTTGAATAGATGCATTGTGCTCTGGTTAGATTTTTTCCCAAGTATTTAATCTTGGGATTAGTTATTGTAAAGGGTATTGCATTTTTTAGCTCTAGCTCTTTATTCTTTTTGTCACTGTAAAGAAATCCAATTGATTTTTTTATGTGATCTTGTATCCTGCCACTTTACTGAATTAGTCAACTATGTCCAGTAGTTTTCTTGCTGAGTCTTTAGGCTTTTCTATGTATACTATCTTATCTGCATATAATTTTACCTCCTCTTTTCCAATTTGGATACCTCTTATTTCCTTCTCTTGTCTTATTGCTATTGCTAGGACTTCCAATACCATATTGAATAGGAGAGGTGATAGTGGGCATCTTTGCCTAGTTCCTGTTGTGAAAAGGAATGCCTTTGATTTCTCTCCATTAACAATGCTGGCTCTCAGGTTTGCATATATACTTTTTACTATGTTGAAGAAATTACCTCTAATCCCATTTTGTTGAGTGTTTTAACCAGTAAAGGGTGTTGGGTTTTGTCAAAAGCCTTTTCTGCATCAATTGATAGGATCATGTGGTTCTTGTTCTTTGCTTTGTTTATGTGATGAATGAAATTGATTATTTTTCTTATGTTGAACCATCCTTGCACACGTGCTATGAATCCCACTTGATCATGGTGAATTTTTTTTTTCTGTGTCATTGGATTCTATTGACCAGGTTTTTTTTCAGGATGTTTGCATCTATGTTCATGAGAGATATTGGCTTATAGTTTTCTATTTTGGTGGTGTCTTTACCTGGCTTTGGTATAAAAGATATGTTTGCCTCATAGAATGAGTCTGGGAGAATTCCATATTTTTCTATTTTCTGAATTAGTTTATGTAGAATTGGTGACAACTCTTCTCTGTTTGATAAAATTAATTTATAAAACCATCTGGTCCAGGGCTTTTTTTCACTCAAAGTTTGCTTTATTACCTTTTCAATTTCTTCTTTTGTAATGGGTCTGTTCAGGTGTTCAGTTTCAGTTTGTTTTAATTTAGGTTGGTTGTGAATTTCTAAGTATTTGTCAATTTCCTCTAGGTTTTCATATTTGTTTGAGTACAGCTTATAATATTCCAATGTTAGCCTTTTTATTTTAGATAGTTCTGTTTTGATGTTGCCTGTTTAAACTTTTTTTTTTAAATTTGTGTCTTTTCCTTCATTAGTTTTGCAAGTGATTTGTTGATTTTATTGACCTTTTCAAAGAACCAACTCCTGGCTCTGTTGATGGTTTCAATTGTTTTTCTGTTTTCTATTTCGTTTATTTCTGCTCTTATTTTTATAATTTCAGTTTTATTAGAAGGTGTCAGGTTTTCTTGCGGTTCTTTTTCAATTTGTTGGAGACGTTGGTTTAGAGAGTCAATGGTCATTTTTCCCAGCCTTCTGATATGTTTGCTTATTGTTATAAATTGACCTCTGATTAACTGCTTTTGCTGACTCCCAGAGGTTTTGGTAAGTGGTGTTTTCATTTTCATTTGTTTCAAGAAACTTTTTCATTTCATTTTTTATTACTTCTAGTACCCACTCATGTTTGAGCAAGGTGTTGTTAAGCTTCCAAATGTATGGAGGTTTTTTCCTCCTTTCTCCTTTTGCTATTAATTTCAAATTTTATAGCATTATGGTCTGAGAAGATGCTTTGTATTATTTCTATGTGTTCCTTTTTTAAAATTTATTGATGCTTGCCATGTAGCCTAAAACGTGATCTATCTTGAAGAATGTTCCATGCACATTGGAGAAGGTATTCTATGCTTTTTTGGGTGCATTACCCTATAAATATCTATGAGATCGAGTTGGTTTATAGTGTGGTTTAATTCTTCAACATCTTTGTTGAGTTTCATTCTGGTAGTTCTATCTTTTCCTGAGAGGGGTGTATTGAAGCCTCCAACTACTATAGTAGTGTTGTCTATTTCTTTTTTCAGGTTTGTTAATGTTTTATATATTTTGCAGGTCTTTCATTTGGTGCATAGATATTATTGTTATGTCCTCTTGTTCTACTGACCTTTTAATCATTATGTAGTGACCTTCCTTGTCCTTTGTGATGGTTTTTGCATTGAAATTTATTTTATCACAGATTAATATTGCTACTCCTGCTTTCTTCTGGTTGCCATTTGCTTGGTATATTTTTTCCCAGCATTTTATTTTTAGTCTTATCTTCATTTTTCAGGTGAGTCTCTTGTAGACAGCATATTGATGGATTTTGGGTTTTTATCCAATCTGCTACTCTTTTTCTCTTCAGTGGTGCATTTAAATACTTCACATTCATTGTGATTATTGAACGGCAAGGTTTTATTGCCATCATTTTGTTGAGTTCTTTTTGGTGTTGTTGCTAGTTACTTTGGTCCATGATGCTTTCTGTGGCACCTGTGTAAGAAGCACATCTCTCAGTATTTGCTGCATTGCCAGTCTTGTTTTTATAAACTCCCTTAGGTTCTATTTTTCTGGGAATATCTTTATCTCTCCTTCATATTTGATGGACAATTTTGCTGGGTATGGTATTCTTGGTTGACAGTTGTGTTCTTTGAGTGTTCAATACATGTCATTCTGCTGTCTTCTTGCTCACATGCATGGTATCTGTTGAGAAATCAGCATTTACTCTAATCTGCTCTCCCTTATAGATTACTCTTTGTCTCTCCCTTGTCACTTTCAGAATTCTCTCCTTATCTTTGGTTCTGGCAAATTTGACTATGATATGCTTTGGTAATTTTCTTTTGGGGTCTATTATATATGGTGTTCACTCAGCCTCTTGAATATAAATTCTCTCATTCTTCATTATGCCTGGGAAGTTTTCTTCTAGTAATTCTTTCAGAACTTTTTCAGTGCCTTTACTTCCTTCTTCCTGTTCTGGGATCCCGATCATGCACATGTTATTTCTCTTGATGGTGTCCCACATTATTCCTAGGTTTTCTTCTTTTTACTTCCCTTCTGATTCTGCTTTTTGCTCTTGCAGGTCATCTAACTTCTATTTCACTAATTCTGTGCTTCATCTCTTCAACTCTATTCATGTATCCTCCATCATGTTGACAGCTTCTGAAACATTGGACCTCATATTTTGGATTGTGGTTTCTTGTTTTTCCAGAGCCTCTAATGCCTTGTTTGTTTTATCTGAATTGTTTCAGATTGCTTTTTAAGCTCCTCCTGGTTTTCACCTACAGTGCCCTGTAATTCTTCAAGTTCTTCTTTCACCCATTGAAAATACTCAATCATTGTTCTTTTAAATTCTGTGTCAGAAAGTTCCATCAGACTTTCTGGCTTCATGATGTCCATTGACACTGTGTCACTTTGTGTGTGTGTGTGTGTGTGTGTGTGTGAGAGAGAGAGAGAGAGAGAGAGAGAGAGAGAGAGAACCTGCTTCTTTTGTGACACTGCTGTGGTAGAGTTTTTCATGCCTGAGGTGCTTGCCGGTTCTTGATCTGAAGTCACTGTGCCAGAAGAGGGTTGGGCAGGCGCACATGTGAATGTATATAGGGTGGACACACACGCAGATGTATGCAGGGGCGGGGTGACAGTGCATAGAGATGCACGTGGCGGGTGAGGGAGGTGTGCATGGGGACCTGAATGGAAAACCAAGAAGCCTTGGTTTTCATTTCAAGAAGTGGGTCTGCCACCCCAGTCAAGCTTCAACAGTCTCACTGCCTCCTGCTTAAGTTGAAGGGGTCCCACGTGGTCCAGCAATCAATGGTGATCCCCCACCCAAGTACCTCACTCAAATTCCTGCTGTCCTGCTTGTTCCTGACAGGTGGGTCCCAACATGGTTTGCTTCTTTCCACCATGGCTTGCTGTTCCCCAAGGCACAATGGTCCCTGCCATGGCTTGCTGCCCCCCACCAAGGCCCCTGTGGCACATTGCTCCCACTGAGGCTCGCTGCTCCCTGCCGAGGCTCCCAAATGGATTATTTTAATAATAGTTCTCACTCAAATTCCATCTGTCGTGCTTGCTCTGGTGCACATGGCTCTGGTGCCAATAGTTGTAGTTTTGAAAAAAATAACTCAAAGTGAGAGAAGCACATGCTGACGTACATGAAGACTTGTCATAAGTTGGTTTTTGTTGAAGTCATGTAGTGGGTACATAAAAATTGTTATATAGGTGGTAGATGCATGAAAATTCTCTCTCCTATTATCTCTTTCATAATAAAAGGAGTTTTGATGGCATACTGAATAAGAAGTAAGGTTATACTGAAAGATCTGTGGTTCAAATCCACCAGTCACTCAGCGGGAGAAAGACACACCATCTTCTTCTGTAAAGATTTACAGCCTCAGAGACTCAGTGAAGTGTTCCAATGAGTCTGACTCAACTCAATAACTTTTGTTGTTGTTATTATGTGCTGTCAAATTGCCTGTGACTCATAGCAACCCTATGTAAAACAATTCTGAATACTGCTTTATTCTGAGCCAACCCTATGGTCTCTGACACATCTACCTCCATTACCCCAGTCACAGAATCAATCTATCTCATTGAGGGTCCTCCTCTCTTGAGCTGTCCCTTCACCATCCCAGGCATGATGTCCCTCTCCAAGGAGTGGTCACTCTTACCCACATGACCAAAGTATGTCACACGAAGCTTCAGAATCCTTACCTTTTTTAATTTGCCTGGTTTCACCCTCTCCAGGATGAACCTGTTTGAGTTCCTAGCAAATCCATAGTATATTCAATACTATTCTCCAGCACCACAGCACAATGGTATCAATTCTATCATCCTTAGTCACTGTCCAGCTTTCTGATGCAGAGTAAGTAATTGCAAAGACAATGGCCTGGATAAGGCTCATCTTAGTCTTCAGACTGTTACTCTTCAGTACTCAGGAAAGGTCCCTGACAGCAGAATTTCCTAATGCAATTTGTCTTTTGATTTCCTGGCTGCTGGTACCAAGAGTGTAGATTGTGGAGCCAAGCAAACTAAAGCTGTTAACAATCTCAGTCTCTTCATCATCTGTCAGGATGCTGCCAATTGACTCAGTGGTGAGAATCTTTGTTGTCTTGATGCTGAGTTTCATCCATATTGAAGGCTGTAGTTCTTGACCTTCTGCAGCAAGCACTTCAGGTCTTCCTCAGTTTTAGCAAGCAGGCTTGTGTCATCTGCATAACGCAGACTATTGATGAGTCTTCCTCCAATCCTGATGCCACATTCCTCCTCATAAAGCCCAGCCTCCCAGATAATAAGTTCTGCATATAGATTGAAAAGATTTGGAGATAGGTTACATCCCTGGCATACACTCTTCCCAATTTTGAACCATACAGTGTTCCCTTGCTCTGTTCTGACACCTGCCTCCTTGTCCAAGTATATGTTTTGCATAAACACAATCAAGTGTTCTGAGATTCCTAGTCTTCTCAGAGTTAGCCACAGTTTTTTTGTGATCCACACAGTCAAATGAAACACTGGCCAATGAAACACTGATAGATATTGCTCTGGTACTCTCTGATTTCAGCCAAGATCCATCTGACAGTAGCTACAATATGTCTAGTACCATAGCCTCTTTCGAACCCAGCATGCACTTCAGGCAGTTCTCTGTTGATGTGCTCTTCCAGTTGCTTTTGGATAATTTTCAACAGACTCTTGCTTGTATGGGATATTAATGATGTAGTTCGATAATTTCTGCACTTTGTCAAGTCTCCTTTGTTTGGAATGTGAACAAATATGGATCTCTTCTAGTCAATTGGCCAGGTGATTGTCCTCTTAGCACAACTTAGTGAGCACATCCAAGGCAGCATCTATTTATTGAACTATGTCATTTGGTATACCGTCAGTTCCTGGGGCCTTCTTTTTTGCCAATTCTTTCAGAGCAGCTTGAACTTCTTGGAGCATTCAATTTCATAGTAGACAATTAAACACAAACAAATAAAATCACCTCCAGTCCTGGATTGCTTTGAAACCCCAGCTTCCTCACTTTCTTCTGGGCCATTGTGGGTTCTGACATTTCCCCCCATTCTGTGCTCCTCTGTGTCACACATCACAGCTATGTCTATTAGGTGGCTTTGCTCAGCCTAATTAGCAATTACTGTGCAGAGCCCCTAAGCCCCATACAGCTTGCACTCCTTCCCAGACCACAGTCAGCACCCAGGCCTTGATAAAAGAAAATCCTCCTGCCATCCAGTGGGTGCCAATTCAGTGACCCTCCATCAAGTGTCCAAAGCTGTGAATAGACATGAAGACAACTTCCCATCTATGTCAAGGGAGCTGCTGGCAGATTGGAACTTGCGGAAACACAGCCTCTTGGTTAGCAGTGTCACACACTACACTACCACCAGAGTTCCTTCTTTGTATATCAGGTGCTCAGGAAGCATTACTGAATAAACAAATTCATTCATAAGCCACTCCTCCCTCCAAGGCCTTGTCTGTGCTCAGTGTTGAGGGGCCCTCAGTCCTCCTACATTGGGCTGTGAGCCTCCAGGGGCAAGGAGGAGTTTGTCTTCTGAGCTCCCATGGCACACAGTAGGTGATTAAGAAGCATTTTGGAAACCCTGGGCAAAGTCTAAAATGGAGATGGCTTGGTGAACATCAGCAAGAATGTAAGAGAAGATCCTACTTAGGAGTGTGGAGCCAAGATTAGCAAGAGGAAATTAGGTATTTGAAGGAATTACTGCTCCTTGAAAAATGAGCTGTAAGGACTCCGAATCAGCAGACACTTTAAAAACGGCATTTAATGAGCGCCGACTTCTGCAGGCAGCCATCCACAGACAAGGCCTCCCCAGCCAAGCCCGACGCGCACCCATTCCTGCGCCTCAGACCCTTTTACTCCTTGATTAGTTCTGACGTCCTTGCCTTTCATCTTCCCTCCACCCGTGTTTCTGAGCCAAGGAACCCCAACAAGACACCCTTGAAAGCACTTCGATGTGGTCTGAAATATGTTGGTAATTAGTGTAATGAAACCCAGGAGGAATTTCCTTAAACTCCCTCCTCTATGCTGAATTTTAAGAACTAATAAAAGCATCTTTATCCTAGAAATAAGCCTTCCTGCCCAACCCTTACAGGCTTCTTCTGCAGAAAAATGAGATAACCACTTTCTTTCTAAAATTGTATTCCCCTCAAAAATTAATGTCCCCCCAAAGAATGACCACACACTAACTCCAGGAAGGCCGGAGGGTAGGATGGGGCATCACTACTCCCCCACATGGGCTGAGGTTCCCAGAGAGGGAATATGGAGACAATCCACTGGCTGAAGCATGTTTTGGATGCACTGTGGAGGTGGCTAAACTGCCTGAGTGACACTCTCCTCTTTTCTAACAAGTTGTTGTAATATTCAAACTTGGTATTCTGTCCAAGCCATACCCCTCAGGCTGAAAACTGCCTTCACCCCAGAAGGCTGTCACAGCCAGGTCTGTGCTGCTGCAGGGCACACTGTACCTACTCTGTTCATCCTTCACCAGGGACCCTGTGAACAGCTGACCAGATGGTCCCTTCAGGTTGATGTTTCTGAGAATTTGGCCCTGGGGCTGCCCTGTCAGTGGTTTGAACTGAGGGCATAGGGATATATGAAAGGGGTGGCCATCATGTTTAGTCAAGAGCATAGTGAAAGGAGGCAGGGAGGAGAGAAAGGAGAAATGGCAGGGAGCACTGAGATAAGAAACCGAGTGGCCCCAACAAGGCAGAGTGGAGCCAACAAAAGCGGCCCTGCTCTTGGTCACTTAAGTAAGAAGCTACTGGCTTATTCTGTGAATTCTGGTGCCTCATTCACACCCAGTGTGAAGGGATTCTTGCTCCTTGCAACCAAGGGCTGGCCAAGAGAGTTGTCCTGCCACATAAAGCCTGGATACTCCCAAATTCTCCAAGGAATAGTGGCCACATTATTTTACCTTGCCTGTTGAGTAAAGGCTGGGATGCAACCATCTCGGGGCCTGTGGGTTCTGCACAGACAGCTGTAGGAAGCCCAGCCTGGACTAACAATAACGTAAAATAAACGTGTGCATAGGCCCCAGGCCACTCCACTACAGGGGAGTGTGGCACTCTCTCACTGCTGTGTTCAACTTCAACCTGTACTTCTTCTGTTTTTATCTTTGGCATGATGAGTGACTGAAGTTTAAAAGTTCTGCTTGATGGAGTCATCAGATATCACAAGAGTGACACGTGCCAGGCTGGCTGGGTCACTCAGCTGGCACTTCATTCATCTGCTGGTATATTCTGGCTTTTTAAGCCCTGGAAGGCTGAGAGGGTATCATCTGACCTGAATCCTGCTCAGGTCCGAGCAATTATGCAATTTTCACAGGCTTTAGATTTTTTTTCCTTCAGCAGATAAAATGGGTGAAATGAGGACGACGGGGTAAGGTCAGGACTGAAAGGACCAAGCACCCAGCAAGTGCTCACCAAACACGACGATCTTGACCACAGCTCTCGGCTGTCTCACTCACACACCATGGAGAGCCTGAGACCAGGTGGAGAAAGCCCAAAAAGACACTTAAGCAGCTTATGCTTCAAAGGAAATTCTGAAGAAATATTCTCATTTCTATTTGTATTGCGGAGTCCCTGAGTAGTGTAAATGGTAACTGAGCTCAGCTATTACCCTGAAGGTTAGGGGTGTGAGTCCACTCCATTCAGAGGCATCTCAAAAGAAGGTTCTGGAAAGTTACAGCTGAAAATCCAACCACTGATGATCCTATGTGGCACAGTTCTACTCTCAAACACATGAGGTCACTGTGAGTCAGAACTGAACCAAGAGCTGGTTCAGTTCTAAATGGTTGGTTATTTTTCTTGAGAAGCAATATGATCAAGTCCTTTATCTTCCTTTCTTGGGGGGATGGGGATGTTTACAGACACAGAGTTGATGTAATCTTACAAATAGTACAGCCAGCTCTCCTGGGATGCTCCAGCACAGCCTCCAGCCAGCTCTGCACGAGGACAGAGCAGATGAGGGACTGCCTGGAGGAGGACAGCACTGGAACAAAGGATGCCTGAAATCACAGAAGCAAAACACCCCTAGGCCACAGTGTACAGCAAACAGAGGAGCAGCTGCTATGTAAACTCCCACCCTAGCCATGCATCCCCAAGTGCAGGCCTCTGGGACACTCTACCTATCTTCAGATATTTCACTTGATTGATTCAAAGCTCAAAATTCATTGCCTTCAAGTTGGAACCAATTCACAGCTGACCTTCCACAGGAGATTGCCGATCTTTCGCCTGAGAAGCAACTGATGGATATGAACTGCCAAAGAGGTGCCACTGCTGGGTTAGCAGCATAACGCCCTCCACACTATTCTACCAGAGACTCTCTGGTTAATAGAAAAGGAGACGGAAACCAGCTCAGCTGGACAGAGGAGGAGAGGGTGGGCCTTGGGAGGCGTATCACTGTTGTGGGGGGAGGCGGCATCCTACCTTGTATTTCTCATAATGCTGTGTGGCTTCAGCAGCCAGAATGGAAGCCTCTTTTGTTATCAAGTTCTCCAGAGTAAGGAGGTTGCTGTTCAAATGTTTACACAACCACATTGCCTGAAGATGGGAAAAAGGTGCAGAAAGTTACAATCAAAGCAGTGACTATATTAAGATAACTATTTTCAATATATATGCCTGACCCTGGCATCTTGGCCATGTTGGGGGAAGTGTTACGCCTGACGGGGGTGCCCCCAAAAGAGTTCTTTCTTTCAACGTCTGTAATATACAAAGAACGCCTTTATTCCCTATATATAAAGGTTCTGCCTCCCTCTGCAAACCAACCCCGCACAGGGAAGAGAGTGAGAACGCACCCATCTCCTGCTTATAAGGCCGTTCTGATGTCATCCACTCAGGGCGGGGTAATTGGGAACGTGGTTGGTGATTGGTGCTTGGGATACTCAGTCATGTGGGTCAGCTTCCGATTGGTGGGCTTATTCTGTCCGCCCCTCCCCACCCTGTGCTTCCTGAGCTGCTTTCCGGTGTCAGGTTGTCTTATTAATTGATTACTTCTAACCTGATAAGATAGCAGGTCCTGGAGATTTGTCTGCACCTTAGGGCTTACCCTGCTTCTAAAACTAAGAATTTTTATGGTCCCATGTCTACTTCTGGAGTTAATAATTCCTGTTCAAGGTTGAATCATGGCTAGGCTTTGAGGGTTGGGGGGAGGTCTCCTCGGACACCTGAAACAGGGATTCATGCCGTTCCCTCAGAAGCATAGTTCATTCTGGCTGGAAGGAGGGCACTAAGTAAGAAAAATTCATAAAGTATCAGCTAGCCAAAAATTCAGATGCAAGCCATGGTCTTTTCATTTGTTTTATATACATCTGAAAGGTAGACAATGAATAAAGAAGGCAAAAGAAGAAAAGATGCTTTGAATTGTGGTACTGGTGAAGAGTATAGAATATCCCATGGATTGCCAATAGAATAAACAAATCTGTCTTAAAGGAAGGACAAGCAGAGTGTTCCTTAGAGGCAAGGATGGTGGAACTTTGTCTCACTTTGGGCATGTTCTCAGGAGGAACCAATCCATGGAGAGAGACATGCTGGAAGAGGTGGAGTGTCAGAGAAAGTAAGGTCCTCAACAAGATAGACTGACAAAGTGACTACTACAATGGGCTCTAGCATGACAGAGATCATAAGGACGGTGCAGGAATGGCCACAGTTACGATCCATTGATCACAGGGTTGCTATGAGTCGTAGTCGACTTGATGGCACCCACCATCAACCAAAATTCTGCTTGTATGTCATCTTCTTCTCGATCCAGTCATGACCTTGCCTTTCAAAAATTTTTGTTGTAATTCAGTGAAGATTTACAGAGCAAATAAATTTTCCACCCAGCAATTTTTTCCATTCAACATTTGTTTCATGTCATTGATTGCAGTCCCCATTATGTAACACCACTCTTTCTAACTCTTCCTGTCTTCTCAGTTTCATCTCTGTTACCCTTTGATCTTGAATGGATGACTGTTATATAGAGTGCTTGCCTTCCTGGTGTTCATTTTATAGGCCTGTCTATTGTTTGGCTGAAAGTTGAGTTATGAGAGGAGCTCGGATCCAGGATTGAAGGATTAAAGCCATGGTGTTTAGGATTCCACCAGTACCTATCAAACCAGTAAGCCTTGCCTTTCTCTTATATTTGGCTCCACATTTCTCTCCCACTTTTTATAGGCCCTTCTAATGTGGTCCCTCTCCAAGAAATGAGCGGGGGTAGCGAGACACAATCTAATTCTTCTCTCAGGGTCATGTAGCCTGAGATTCATGTGGTCTATCAGTCCTTTGAACTAATGGTTTCTTTCATTTTCTCCACCCTCTTAGCTCTGGACAGAGGAGACAAACAGAAATGGACATCTAAATGTTCACTGACAATCTTTTAAGACCCCAGTTGCCACTCACACAGTAGGGTTATTTTTTGGGGTTGGTTTTTTGGTTTTTGTTTTTTTTTTTTTAGACCAACTTATGCCAACTGACTTTGGTGGGTCCACTAAGACTGTGGTCCTGTACCCCTCAATTCATTACTCAAGATGTTTGGTTACCAGCTATTGAGCCTTAATGGAGGTGAAACCTAAAAATGGGCTATGCTTTTTTGGCTGCCTTGTATGACTTTTTATGTAATTTGGGCCATCAATTTTTAGATCAAGAAATGTTTAGAACAGAACTGTGAGAAAAATAAGGATCACAATCCACATTCCTTTATCCTAAAGTATGGGAGATGAGGTGTTCTGGACAACTGGGCATTTAATTAATTGAAAAGTATTCTCAAAGTGAAATTCAACATGGAAAGAATTTTAAAGAATAGTATTGTCACAAAATGTTCTTAACATGAAAATAATGCTGATGGTCAGTTCAGTGCTGGGATGATCTGAAGGCCCTTCTAGCTTCCCCAGGTAGGTGTGAACCTTCACTCTCTTTGTTCACTGTTCTGGGAAGCAGCAGGAAGAATATCCAGCAAAGCTTTTCCAGGCTCTCTATTTGGATTTTTACTATCTACCATTTGATCATTGCAAAAGGTTCTGGGTGGTCAGAGGCAAGGACAGTGAACTCACCAAAGGTTGGTGGCTGAGACACCAGCTGAGAGGTGTCAGAACCTGACCTCATTGAGGAGTAATTGCCTCAGTCAACTTCAGACTTGAAAAGGGAAGTTCTCCAATGCTCTGAATTACAAACACTTCATTCATTCTACCCAGCAAATCCTCACCAGTGTTGCAAGAAGAGCTAGAACTAGGAAGGAAGCAAACACACCTCAGAGTAACAAATGTCCCAGTGACAGAAGAAAAGCCCTTTACCAAAAGGGGATCCTCACACTGAGCAACGTGATTCTTCTTTAAAACAGTTCCAATAAGTTCATTGTCTGAAAGTAGAGTCTACTCTTGTCCTAGTTCCCAATATTAGAATCAGATGGGGAGTATTCTCTCAAACTGGTTTCCTTACTCCACAACATGTTGATTCAGTAAATCTGAAGAGGAGTTCAGGAACTGTCTTGAATATCTCAGTGACTTAAGTCACCAAGGAAGGGCTAACTGATCAAGGTTTTAAATGGAATGATGGGGTGGGGGAGAAGCTAATATTAGAAAGAGTTTCATTTTAAATTATTAAAATATTATCAAGTTTTGGCTCTTAAAAATGTGTTTAAGGATTAAAAATGTAGACAGAATGAAGAAGACAGCTGCAAGCAGTCTGCTCCCACAAATTGTTGTTGTTGGGTTCTTCAGAGTTAAGTGTGACTCAGGGCAACCCTCTGAACAACATATTGCATCATCTGTATCTCTATCATGTTCACACCCATTATTTCAGTCACAGCCTCTGTCCAGCTCTCTGAAGGTCTTTCTCTCTCTCTCACTGACCCTCTCTACCTTTCCTAGCTTGTGACCCTGATTGTACTTTCTCCATAAAAAAAGAGATGAAAAAAGGAGATGGTAAAGAATGGAGGAGAGGGCACTGGCTATACCTTTAAAGTTTTATTTTCTTTAAAATGGAGACAGAATAATTGAAGCAAAAAGAAAAATTACATGCTTCTGTAAAATTTGGCTTTGGGTTACACACTTGAGCAACTATAATCTAATTCCTATACTCTTCTCATTGGTATAGTTCATAATTTAAAATGTTAAGCATGTGCCTTAGGATTTCATACCTAGAGTCTTTGAAATGCATGTGCTGTTTGGCCCATCTTTTTTGCTTTTAGAAATATAACCTTAAAGACTGAATGAGGACTACATTAGGATTGAATTTCTGACAGCTTTGGAGTTGGTTGGGAGCATTGGAAACAGAGACTATCCTGTTAAAACCACGCTTCCCTCATTAGATTCCAGCTTCAATCCTGAAAGAGAAAAATGGTCCCCACTGCAAAGGCATAGAAACTAAGATTTAAAGAAGAGTGGTGATGTGTTCAAGTTATCAAACAGACAAAATGCAGGGCCAGGATGTAGATCCAAGTTTTCCAACTCTAAATGCAATCCCTCCTCTCTACTGGATAACTAATGCTGCCTTTGAATGAAACAGAAACTGAAAAGTGGGGGCCAGAGCAGGGGAAGGAGTGCATACAATGTATACACAGGCATGGAGAAAAGTTTAGAAAGTATACCCCAAAATGTTAAAACAATGTTTATGTATTAGTTATTATTGTGGTTGGGAAATTACATTTCTATTTCTTTCACTGTCTGGGTTTCCACAATGAGCACACGCTAGCATCCATAATAAGAAAGTAAGTTGGGAAGGGAGGGAAGGTAAAAAAGAAAAGCCCAGTTATGCTGAAAATTCGCATAGTGCAGTGTCTCATTTCAGATTTGCAGGATAAATGAGATATTACAGTATTATAACACTTAATATGATACACTTACTATAGTTGTTTTCCCGGAGGCAGGTGGGCCTAATATTACAATCTTCGGTACTGTGGAATAAAAAGAAGTTAATGTCACCAGTTGGTATGACAAAGCAGCCTCCCCTGTCCTCGATGCTCTGAGTGTATTTATTTCTTCCCTCCCCAGATTTCATTTTCTGCGAGTGACACAGTCATTTGTAACCCGATGGCCCAGGAATGCTCTCACCATAGAACATATTCTCTGTGTTTAGAGGTAAGCGATCACTGAGATGGTTTATTTTTCTATCTCCAAGGGGACATGGACACAGTAACTTGTTTGCCAAACTAATAAATATCAAGAACAATTGAGATTTCAAACACCATAAAACATTTTAAACAGGGACTTTGTCTCGGGGCCTCGCTCTCAAATAAAGCAGTATTTTATGTAAATAGACTATAGAAGCTTTCTTTCCCTTATATTTATGCTTTTTTATTTAGCAAATTGTATTCCTCATCATTTTACAGAGGGAAGTAATGGGGGAAAGCCTGGAGTGTGGACACTAGATTTATAAAACCCAAGATAGAAAAGTCTTTGTTTTCAATATGGCCATTTCTATGCAAATAGAGAAACTGGCAGCTTGCTGCAGTGTCTGATGGCTCCTGCAGAATTCCTGAAGTGGCCCCCCAGACCACCCAGGAGAGGACTGCCCAACAGGCAAGAGCCTGGAGCACACCTGTGTGTGCTTACTAAACACTCCCACCTTTTCACATCAACACTGCTTCTCCTTCCTACAGAACCGAAGCCTCTTTTCTGACTTAAAATTCCTGAAAGGGATGGAGTCCCACTCCAAGTAAGGGCTTACAGTGCTTGCTTATTAATCTGTAGTGAGCACTTTCTCATGGGCTTCATTACTCTTTAGTAAAAGAGTGACTATAATCTGTGGCCCTCAGGCCTGTTCTTAATTGTTTTTGGTCAAACATTCTTCTAGGTCATGTAGCCCTGGTGTGTCCACTTGCTGTACAGAGGTAACTTGTGGTTACTGTGAAGCTGAACACTGTGACACTGATATGTCAAATGTGATAACTGTTACCCATGGTGGACAGTGTTTGGTGGAGCTTCCCGATTAAAACAAGCGTGGAAGCAGGAGTGGCATCCACTTCCGTAATAGCTTGCCTCTGGAAACCCTATGAACCTGGAGAAAGGACGAAAGTCACTCAAGTTTTGAGGACTTTCGTTCATAGGGTTGCTATGAGTTGCCTACAACTGGATGGCACTTAACAACACAACAACAAATAAGGACAAGTAAGCCTGTGCTCACCTTGCTTATGGAGCAATTGGCCCCTGAAGCTACTGCATGAGAAGCTGCTGCTGTTTTGACATATTGTGGAGGCCAGCAGGACTCACAGCAACCGTATGAACAACTCTGTGAACAACTGTCCTATCCTGAGCCATCCTCATCATCTGATATACAGGAGTCCATTGTGATAGTCACTGTGTCAATCCATCTTGTTGAGGGTTCTCCTCTCTTGCACACACCCTCCACCCTTCCATGCATGATGTTCTCTTCCAAAGGGTGGATGCTAGTGGTGGGAAAAGAAAAGACCATCATTTTAAGAAGAGCGCTGGCAGCTGTGTGCATTTGGGACAAAATAAAGGAAACACGATGTACTGTTGGGACAGAGGAGTCCCCACAGTTTCTGCTGAACACCAGGTTGTTAGGTCCCCTTTCTCCTCCTGCTGGTTCAGGGTGGAATACAGAAGCAGAGTCAGAAATCAGACCTGTGCCTATGCCCATATTATCTTAGCCTGTGACCCAAGGGGATGGACAAATAGACATCCACTCTAAATTGCTTGGGCCTCAAAGCCCATACACAGAGCCTATTCCTACCTGGCCACCAGGAAGAAGCCGAGTCTGTGCTAAGGAAGTAGAACATGTATGTCCTTCTAGGTTTAGGATGGAAGGAATTGGGCAGTCTCCTGCTGACTGCTGATTAACACTCTACATATACCCACCAACACCCCTTGGCCAGGCTGCCTGCATTTAAATCAACCTTTGCCCACATTCACAGCACCTTCCCATTGTCAGGGAAAAGCTCAAAGTCACTCATTCATTTCAGAGGCCCACTGAGTGCCTTCTCTGAGCGTGGCATGGTGCAGGATGCTGCTACAGAAAAACAAGACGGGCCATGGTCCCCAGTGAAAAGCAAACAGAGTAATTACGCTAGATGAGAATGAAGCTAGTCCATCGTTCTCTCTGTCCCAGTCTCTTGCAAGGTAATTGCACGCCCTTAGGACACAAAGGCTAAGGACACACACACTTCATGACTTTCCTTCTCTTTCTTTGATTTTTATGTGTCCCCAGCTAATTGCTTCAGAACATCCTGCTGTTCTCTAGATTTCTATACATTTCTAAATCTGGTTCATCTGCCCCCTTGATATGTAAAGTGTAGTGACTTGCCTGATGAAGGCCCAAAGCCTTTACTGTTGGTGGTGACATGAATCAAGTGACACCAAAGGATGGAAGGCCTTGGAATAAGGCAGTGCCAGGAGCACCTCCTCTAGCCAGGAACAAACCTCTTGCAAACACTTTTCTCTTCAAATCAGACTCAGGCTGGGCTGCTTCCTGCCCACCGCAATATAGTGGAAACAGGGAGTACGACCTCAAAGAAGGCTGAGACATGCTTTGGTCATCTCAACAGCTATGCCTTCCAGAGCCCTGGTCTGGCTGGAGACCCAAAGGATATCCAGGAAGTCCCGAACAATCTTCTCCCTCACTCTAAATTTTGGACTTAACACATTGTTCCCTCCACATTTCTACCTTGTCATCTGTGGATTCCTATTCCCAAGAAAGGTGACCCAATACCATTAATATCACATGCAAGGAAAATATTGCTGATGATCACCCAAAAACAGCTAGATAGAGAACTTCCAGAAATTTAAGTTGGATTTAGCAGATGATATGGCGTGAGATATCTCACTGCTGATCTCAGATCTTGGTAGAGAGCAGAGAATACCAGAAGAATGTCTATTTTGGGGTTTTCTTGAGTATGCAAAGGCATTCAGCTGCATGGATCATAACAAAGTATGGTTACATTGAGAAGAATGGGAATCCCAGAACATTTAATCATGTTCATATGAAACCCATACCTAGGCCAAGAAGCTGTTGCCTGAAGCAAGCAGAGGAACACTGTATGATTTAAAATCAAGAAAAGTGTGCATCAGGGCAATATCCTTTTTCTACACCTATTCAATCTGTATGCTGAGCAAATCATTTGAGAAGCTGGATACTATGAAGAAAAATGTGGCAACAGGATAAGAGGAAGTTTCATCTATAGTCTGCTTTATCCTTGCTGAAAGTGAGGAGGACTTGAAGGGCTTGCTGCAGGAGATCAAATGTTATAGCCTTCAATATGAATTATATCTAAATGTCAAGAAAAAAAATCCTCACCATTGGGCTGATAGGCAACATCATAACAGATGGAGAAAAGATTGAAATTATCAACAACTTCATCTTACTTGGATCCACAATCAACACTCTTGGCAGCAAAAGTCAAGAAATCAAAAGATGTATTGCCTCAGGCCAGTCCACTGTCACAGTCACTGTCTAAAGTACTGAGGAGAAATTACGTCAGTGTGAAGACTAAGGTGTGCTTGATTCAATCCATGGTCTTTTTAATCCCATGCTATGTATCTGATAGCTAGACAATGAATAAGGATGGAAGAATAAAAATCAATGCCTTTGAATCGTGGTATTGTAGAAGAGTACTGGATAGCCTATGGTCTGCCAAAATAACAAACAGCTATGTCTTGAAGAAGGAGCAGTCAGGAGGCTCCTTAGAGACAAGGATAGTGATCTCACATATTTTGAACATGTTGCCAGAAGGGGGTGTTACTTGGAAAGGGACATCATGATAAGAAAGTTGTAAGGTCAGTGAAAGGAAGACCTTCAGTGATATGGATTGACACAGTGACTACAATCCTGGACTCAAGTATGTCAGAGATGATAGGGATGGCTCAGGATAGGTCAGGGTTCAGGTCTGTTGTTCAAAGGGTCACTATGACTTGTACTCAACTCAGTGGCACATAACAAAAACAACAAACTGAAACGGGAGGAAACTCTCCATCTTTCTGCTATACAGTGGCTAATGGGGTTTGGCGTGCTGGTGACACATGGCCCTTGGGTTAGTAGTACAATCTGCTACACCCTATACCAGAAGATTCAAGTAGAAAAGGAGTTTGTTTATTCAAAGATCATTTGTTGTTGTTGTTGTTGTTGTTGTGTGCCATCAAGTCGCTTGTGACTCATAGCGACCCTATGTACAAGAGCTCTAAATGCTTTCTATCCTGTGCCAACCTAGCCATCTCAAACGCACTTATTCCCACCGCTCTAGTCACAGAATCGATCCATCTCACTAAAGGTCTTCCTCTCCTTTGCTGCCCCTCCACTCTGCCAAACATGATGTCCCTCTCCAAGGACCAGTCCCTCCTTGCAACATGCCCAAAATATGTCAGACGAAGCTTCAGAATCCTTGACTCCAGGGAACACTCTGGCTTCACCCTCTCCAGGACAAACCTGTTTGTTCTCCTAGCAGTCCATGGTATATTCAACACTCTTCTCCAGCACCACAGCTCAAAAGCATCAAACCTCTTTCTATCAACCCTATTCACTGTCCAACTCTCTGATGCATAGCACATAATTGCAAAGACTATAGCCCAGATCAGGCTATAGCACCTTAGTCTCCAGCCTGACATCGTTGCTCTTCAGTCCTCTTGAGAGGTCCCTCACAGCCGACTTTCCCAATGCAATTCGTCTCCTGATTTCCTGGCTGCTGTTACCAAGAGTGTTGACTTTGGAGCCAAGTAAATTAAAACTGTTAACTATCTCAATCTCTTCACCATCCATGCTGATGCTGCCAAAAGATCATTTAGGTTCACAGAATTCTTCAAGTGCTAGGGAGTCAAGGTAGGTTGGGAGTGACACCCCAAATAAGACCACCAGCAAATAGTCTGAGCAGAACAGCACTGCTGTGCCAGGCACCAGACACTGGCTGTGCCTCGAACACTGCTCGTATATGTGAGCCATAGCTGCCACTTGCCACACCACCACTGCCAACCCGAAACCAGAGCCTGCACAACCACCAGGGGGACACCTCCTAGACCCCAGTCCAGGGCCTGGGTGCACCTAATCAGTAAATTCAGGTCACAGCTCCATTCCTTTGTGATCCTGGGAGCTAGAGAGGCATTTCCAGTTTCTGGGGTAGGAACCAGTCCAGCAGTTCAGTGGCTGGGAGGCTCAATCTTTGCTCTGACCAGATTCCCTGGGCAAGGCTTTCTGGAGTGCTCAACACCTGATGAGAGAAACACAGCAGGTGGAAAACATCACAGGACATGTGTGGAAATGTGGTGGCTCTGGGGACACTTGTCAAACAAGTGTTAGCAGGGAGGGAAGTCAAAAGGAGAAAAGCCTCATGGAATGAACAAAGGACTTCCTGGGACCACTGGGAGGACACCTGCTTGGCCAAAGGTCAAGGTGAGGAAGCAGAGGCAGGACCTGGTCCACTGCCCAGTTGCCTCTCCAAGGCTCTAATGCTGGCCTCCACTGAACCCCTCTGTACACTGACTGCACCAAAAGAGTCAAAGGCTGGGGGACTTGAAGAGATGGGAGAAGCGTCATGAACAAGGGTGCCTGGGGAACATGCTGACTCCCAATCCACACGTTCATCTTGACAATGTTACCGAGTTTGAAGGCTGCAGGGGGAACCCTCCCTTTCCAAGTTCCTTTAAGTGGCACCCAAATTGTACACATCTATGAAAATACTTTAAAAGGGGAACAGCCACGGCCTTTCTCCCCACCTAATTTTGTGCACACATTTATGTGATTAATTTCAGTTTCTTAAAATCTAACACCTTGAAACTCCAGCCCTGCTCATAAGTAATTATTTATAAACAGTGTCATAAAAGGCTGCTTGACTGCCAAGAGTAATCAACTTCTTCAAACCACTTCAAAGGAAATCAAAAAACCTTTCCATCCACAGATCCTTTTGAGGTTTAACTAGGAGCATGATTTAAAATTCACAAGAAAACCCTTAGGTATTGGGGCTCTAATACACAGCTTTCTTGGACAAACGTTTGATAAAAACGAAACATACCATTATATACACCATTGCCTGCTTTAATATTGCCCAGGGCTACTGTAAATGCTCACTTTGTACTAAATCTGCTTTTCTCATGGCAAAAGGGTTGCCAGCTTCTGTGCTGGTGGCCCCCCTGGCTCCCTTGTACACATTCACCATGTGAAGTCTGGAGTCTTCCCTCCCTTTGCACCAGTCACTGACCTTGTCCCCAGGTGTCACAGTTAACCCCTGCTTGTCCAACACTCTCTTCTGGTGCTGCGATGAGCGGAGACCATGCCTCCAGTTAATACAAGCCAGCTGGTTGGAAGGAGACACAGCAATGTGAAGGACTAACCCAGGCGAACTGAAATGCACGCTGGGCATCAAAAGCCATGGTCTTGGTCCTCAGGACACTCTCCGAGCTTCCTGTATACTCTCCTATACTCAAAACCACATTGCCATCAAGTCAGAACAGACTCACAGCTGGTCCTCCAGTTGGTTTTCCGAGGCTGTAAATCACACTGGAGGAGACTGTCTTTCTTTCTCCCCTGGAGCCTCTCACAAATCTGAAGCAGAGGCACCACGTTTGGGTGAGGAGCACCATTCCCTGTAACCTACACCACCAGAACACTTCTGTAAGAACACTCATTTGTTTGCAGGCTTTCCTCGTTCCTAGGAAATTACAAAAACGAGGTCATCTCCCCTGTTCTCTCTCCTCACATGTTGAGGCTTGTCCAAATGGGGGTGGGGGGGAATTTACAAATGTCTCTCCTTTTCACTCAAGCATTTGGGACTTAAGCAAAAGGATTAATGTGTTCCAGTAATCCCACAGCCTGCCCAAGGCCTAGGAGTGGGGTAGATGGCTGCGGGAAACAACACATAACCCTAAAATGGTGCTTACTGAAATCTAGTTACTACTCCCTGAGACAGTATCCAGGTCAGACTTAGACTTCAACTTTTCAAGCGGACAGGCCAAAGGCCAGCTCTCAGCTCAGATGAAGTTGATCTGGGTTCCTTCTCTGCTGCAGACAAAAAAAAAGGTGTGATATGGAGAAAGGAGTAAGGCCAGAGGGCCTCTGAGCCAATGCAAAGGGATGGCAGAGAGGGCATTAGGAGGTGGTGAAGGGGAGGGAGGCGGGGCAGAAGGGACTGTAAACCTAGTAGCCCAAAACAGCAGTCCAGGCAACAGTGACCACAGTCTGTCCAAAACAGAAAGATGCCATTTGGTTTTAAAAACCTGTGTAAACAGCTGGACACTAAAAAAGTCAAAACTTCACATGGAGGAGCAAGAGCAAAACACAGATAACAAGAGGGCCTGACCTTTCCGGTTCTTGGGCTTCTCCACTTGGGGACTGGCTCAACCTCCAAGTCAGTGTTGCAAGAGCACAGGAGTGAGTGGCACAGACACCCCTCCAGAGAATTTTTCAAACGATGTAAAGCCTCACTACTGCACAATTTCAGAAAGCTATGGTCTTCTCCATCTTCTTTTAATACTTCCTGGATCATTTAATATTCTGCCCAAAGCATCCTTGATTACAGCAACTCTAGGTTTGAATCTGTTCTTCAGTTCTTTGAGCTTAAGAAATGCTGAGC
>NW_006399891.1:7124281-7178404 GCF_000299155.1 Elephantulus edwardii | reverse complement strand
ACGGCACATAACAACAACAACAACAACATGGTCTTCTCAAACACAATATTTAATTCTGAAAAATCTCACCGTCCTTGGTACAAATGGAAACTCGATGCCACATCACCATGAGCCCAGCAGGTATATGACTTCCCTTACACACACAGAGCCGAGAGCCTCACCGCCTCTGTCCCATTGAACCAAACAATCCCAATCCACAAACGGGGCAACCAAGGATAACAGAGAAGGGTGATGTCTCACTTTCATTTTGGGGTTTCTGAGTTTTGTTGGGTTTTTTTTTCACATTTGAAGGAGAATTTTGAATTGAAGGAATAATTTATGTCCTTTTACTCTGCTTTAACATTTCTTTTGCTTCTACTTTATACTTACCCACTGGAGGGTCAGCTGTGAGCTTGCTTTGATGGGACAGCACTAAGCTTTAACTTTTACACTTTAGCTTCTCCTTGACTGTACTCTCCTTTTTAGTTTCATTTCTAAATTGCTCTCACTTTTGCTTTCTTTGCTTTAACTTTTACTTTTCCTTTTCTCAGATTTTTACTTTCACTTTGCTTTTTTACTTTTACTCTGCTCTGCTTTAACTTTTGCTTGCTCTTCCTTTACTTTTAATTTGTTGGCCTTACTTTTACTTTCTTTGTTTTTACTTTTGCTTTCTTTAGTGTAGTAGGAGTTGAGTTTCCACAGAAATGCTCTGAGAACAGCCCCAGGGCACGGAAACAGCTTCACCAGGTAAATGTCTTGAGTCGTGAGGCCGAGGGGGTGAACTGTGGCTGCAGCAAAAGGGACCAGCCAAGGGGGAAAGCGAGCAGAACAGGTGAGCGAGGAGGCAGCACCTTTCCCTCCTGCACCAGGGAATAAACAGCCAATCTGAGAGCAGAGACCTTTCAGAGGCATTTCCTCAGAGTAATGTAAATCACACCAGAAACGTGCAGCTGAGGAGAAGGTAAATTGAAGGGCTCAGGAAGGGAGGTCTTCCAGCTGCCCCTACTCCACCTGCAGTAGCTGAACAAAGAAATGCCCAGAGAACAGGACGTTCACTCCCTGGAGGCTCAGACAGGGACACTATTGGGCTCCCTTGCACCCACAATTCTTAGGTCCTTGATGTGGCATCTAGATCCAAGAAACTCCACTTCTGCTGCACCCTACCACACCTGAGACGGCAGCCAGCACTAGGGCCTGCGTGCAGGGCACAGCTGCAGGCAGGAGTTTCTTTGTCCTTTTCTTTTGTAAGAACTACTTGGCATCACTTCTAATCCTAAGCCTTTTGAAACCCACCACAAGGCACCTCCAGTCTTTGACCCTGGGCTGTGCCAAGCACTAAATCGCTAGTGTGATGGTAGTCCTTTCAAGGCAGTTAATGCTCCAGTGAAAGAAACATCAAAGCTCCAAGACACCAGCTCTGCCTGGTAGCTCACGCAAGATGGGAACAATCCTCCCCTTGGCAAACCAACTGTGGAATCCAGTGAGAGCCATGCCTTGCTTGAGCACTGTCCTCCTCCCACATTCCAGCTCCAGCCTGAGGTCCAGCTGATCTGGATTAAGGCTGAGATTTGGGAGAGCTCTGGAATTCATTAACAGGTCCCGACAATGAGGCCATCAGAAAACCTGAAATGCTGCCCATTTGTGTAGGTAGACCAGAAGCCAAATTCGTACCTGACAAGCTGAATGATTAGAGAGTTTAACTCAACAGCCAACACTAGCTGGGTTCACAAAAACATTAACAATTTCATGGGCCACTCTGAGGTTTTCATTTCGACAATATGGCAAGATGATTTTTACTAGTCATGTATCAAACAAAACTAAGGCATTTCAACTAATTTTACATAATTAAGTTTTATATAAATTACTCACCACCCTAAGCTGTCAGACCCCACCCCCTTAAATACTTGTGAGGCAGAGCAGTCACAGCCTTTCTCAGATTCAGGGCAGGGGGAGGAGGAAGCCCACCACATGCTCACCATTATCATTGTTACGCTGCAAGTGGCAGATCATGAAGGTGATAGGTTCCTTGGGCTGGTAAATCAAGAGTTGCTCCAGCATGACCTGTGGACATAGAACAGACACTCACATGGTTAATAGGTACATAGTTACCTTGGAGCCCAGGCAGCCTGATATGCTGGCTGCTGTGGTAACCAGCTATGGGGCCTGCTCTCCTCATTGCTGTTTGGTGCCTTTGTGTAGGAGCCAATGCATAGCTGACTCTCACAACAGATGTTCAGAGGCAGTAAGTCACATGAGAGGAGACTGTTCATTCTTCTCCTACGGAGCAGCTGATGGATTAGAACTGCATGCCATTGGGATTGCAGTTCAGCTTTTAATCCCAGGGCCACAAGAACTCTCTACTACACCCCATCAAACAAGCCTTCAGCTGAGAGACCTCTCCATCCTCCAGCTGACTTCTGCATCCCTGTGAGCAGAGGCATGAAGGAAGCCATGTGGGTGCTGCCAGGAGGGATCTGTAGACACATAGAGCTGGTGTGATGAAGTCCTGACCCGGAGCAGTGAGTGACCCAGCCTCTTCTCCTCTAAATCCCTCTGTACCTCCCAAACAAATCTTCCTCTGTTTTCCTGATGGATTGTCCTCATTACCACCTCAGAACCTTGAGTCTTCCTCATTCTCCTACTGGCTAACATGTGCTCAGTCCTTAGGAAGCCATGGCAACAGCTCTTCCTGGTCATGGGTACTAGGTAAATGTCTTTCCTGTCCTAAGCTCCCAAGCCCCTACACATGCCCCTGGTTACTTGCCTCACCTTGTCCTTGCCCAACTACCACCTCCCCTATCAGGCCATAGACCCCCATATCCTCCAGTATCTTTGCCCTGTGCAGCGGTTTGCTGGAATGCATGGAGATCTACATGGAATGGGACAGAGATATTATCAGCTAACTATCTAAATACGTCCTGGGATAGCCTGACCATTTAATCCATTTCTCTATGAGGAGGAATGTGGCATCAGGATTGGAAGACGACTGGCCAACAACCTGTGTTATGCATATGTCACCATCGCACTTAATGAAACTGAGGAGGACCTGAGGCATTTGCTGCAGGTCAAGGACTGCAGTCTTCAATACGGATTGAAGCTCAACATTAAGAAAACAAAGATTCTCACCACTGGGTCAACTGGCAGCATAGTGATAGAGAAATCAAAAGACGAATTGCATTGGGAAAATCTGCTGTCAGGGACCTTTCCAGAGTACTGAAGAGCAATTATGTCAGTCTACAGACAAGGAGCACCTGATCCAAGCCATGGTCTTCACCATTACTTCTTATGCATCAGAGAGCTAGATAATGACTAATGATAGATGATAGAATAAGAATCAATGTCTTTGAGTTGTGGTGCTGGAGAAAAATATTAAACATATTATGGACTGCCAAGAGAACAAACAGGTCTGTCCTGGACAGGGTGAAACCAAATTGCTCTCTGGAAGCAAGGATTTTTAAGTTCCATCTCACATATTCTTGGCATGTTGCCAGGAGGGACCAATCTTTGGAGAAGGACATTATGTTTGGAAGAGTGGAGAGACAACACAGGAGAAGACCCTGGATGAGATGGATTGACTCAGTGACTGGGATAATGGGGTGGGGGAAGGTGTGTTGGGGACAGTAAGATTGGCTCATAATAGGACAGGGCTCAGAGCTGTAGTACATTGGATCATTATGAGTCACAGGTGACTTGATGGAACATAACAACAACAACAACACGAAAGAGCAGGTTCTAAGACAAATGGCACAGAAATGAACTACTGGAATGTTTAGGATGATCTGGACTGGATTAGAAAGGAGAAACTTTCTACCCTAGGAACAAGCAGGGAGGGGATTTTGCCTTTTTGATGCAAAGAAGTGTGGGATTAGTGAAAAAAGCATTAAACTGCAAGACATCCTGGCTCTAGCCCCACTCTGCAAGTTACCAGCAAGCCATTCCTGTCGGGGTCTCAGCTTCTCCACCTGCTAAATGAAACTAGATCAGTCCTTGTGTACCAGTGGTGATATGGTACAAAATTATTTTAAATGCTTTACAGATGAACTATTTCATTTCCCTTTTAAATAGTTGTATATTTACCTTCGGGAGCTCTGGTAGCCTACTGGGTAAGGAGCTGTGCTGCCAACCCAAAAGCAGGCATTTCTAATTCATCAGCTGCTCCATGGGAGAAAGATGGGAAGTCTCCTGCTGTGTGATCTACAGACTCTGGAAATTCACTGGAGAATCAGCTATGAGTCAGTTCTTATATAACGGCACGTAGCAACAACATATTCACCTTAATTATATTAGAAAACATAAACAGTGAAGCAGATCTATGATTTCAAGGATATTGCTTAAGATGAGGCAAAACTAAATGCAAACAAAAAAGTGAGTTTATTTTAAAAAATTATGAAGTTAGAAAAAAGGAGATGTGTTTACATGAATCTATGCATGGGCAAAATGCAATAGAGCAATGCACATATTTTTAAAAAGATAGCATTTCTAATAAAATCCAAATAAGAAATCCAGATACCAAATTTATCTTTCAAGGAGATCGAAAGCAAAACTGTCAGATTTATTTGGAGAGGAAAGAGACCCCAAATAAGCAAAACACTTCTGAGAAACAAAAATGAGGTGGGAGGCATAGCAGCACTCCCTGACATCAAAACCTACTACACAGCAGTAGTAACCAGAATAGCAAGGTACAATTACAGGCACATAGACCAATGGAACAGAATTGAGAACCCAGAAATAGACCCAGCTATCTATGGTCAACTGATATTCAATAAGGAAATCAAAGCTATCAAATAGAGAAATGACAACCTCTTCAACAAATGGTCCTGGCAAAATTGGACTTCCACCTGCAGAAAGCTGAAACAAGATCCACATCTCACACCATACACAACAATCAACTCAAGGTGGATCAGAGACCTGGGAGTAAAGCCCAAAACCATCAAGTTTGGAAGACTGGGATCAAGTTTAGAAGCCCTTATCTACAGTATGAAGAGACTGCCAAATACAACCAGAAATGCACAACTGAAGAGGGTAAAATTGACAAAGGGGACCGTCTAAAGATTAAATCCCTAAGTGCATCAAAAACTTTTTCCATCAGGGTGAAAAGAGAACTTACCAACTTGGAACAAACATTTGGTAATACCAACTCAGACAAGAGTCCCATAATGCAAGTTTACAGAATATTCCTGGGCCTTCACAAGAAAAAGACTGATAACCCAATTACAAAATGGGCAAAAGACATGGAAAGAATTTTCACAAAGGAAGATATTTGAATGGCCAAGAGACACAGGAAGAAATGCTCAAAACCACTGGCAATGAGATGCAAATCAAAACCACAATGAGATACCGTCTCACTCCAGTAACAGTGGCAAAGTTTAAGACAGCAAGTAATAAAGTTGGAGAGGATGTGGCGAGATAAAACTCTTATACATTGCTGGTGGGATTGTAAAAAGGCACAACCATTCTGGAAGGCAGCTTGGTGCTTCCTCAAAAAGCTGAATATAGAAATTCCATATGACCCAGCTATTCCACTACTTGGAATATATCCCAGGAAAATGAGAGCTGAAGCACAAACAGAGACTTGTACACCAGTGTTCATAGTAGCATTATTCAATGTCGCAAGAACATGGAAACAGCCCAGATGTCCAACCACAATCGAATTTATATTTAATGAAATTATATTACATTTATACAACAGAATACTATGCAGCATGCAGGAGCAATGATTTTGTAAATTATTAACTAACTTGGGAGGGACTGGAAGGCATTATGCTGAGTGAGTTAACTCAGTCTCACAAGGATAAATATTGTGTAAAACCATTACTGTAGAATTAGTATGAAGATCCAAAGAGGGGGAGGGTGGAAGCAGAGAGATGAGGATGTGCAGGGAGAGGGAGGGATTAATCATGTGGTTGTAGAATTTGATGAGTGGGGAGGTGAGAGAAGCTGAAAGACTCTGGTCTGAAAAAAAATGTATTAGAATTTTGTAAACTAGTATTTTTAAAAATAAAAATAAGGCCTACAGCCTGGTTAACGATATATTATTGTACAAATATCAATACCCTGATTTGACAAATACTACAGTTTTATTTTAATACTGGAGAAAGCTACATGAAGGAGAGACCAGAACTCTATTGTTTTTGTAACTTTGTGTATCTAAAATTATTTTAAAATAAAAAGTACTTTAAGAAATTAAAACTATAAAGTATGCAAGCAACTACAGAGTGGTAATATTGGAGGAAAGGGTGGTTTGGGACAGGTTTCTCTCACTCAAGAATTGCTGTGGATTCTAGAATAGACCAAATGGTCCCAGTGTTCTCACTACTGCCACCATCACCAACTTCTAACTCACTCAGCTGGCTATTGTGCTTATCTATGACTAGCTACACAAAGGAAAGTGCTGGTGGTTTAGTGGTAAGCAGTTGTACTGCCAACCCAAAGGCAAAAGGTTCAAATCCACCAGCCTCTCTGGGACAAGATGGACAATCTTCTCCCCTGAGATTTACTGACACTGAATATCCACTGAAGGGCCAGCTCTGACTCCATGGTACTTAACAATAATAAGCTACCCAGTTTTGGGAATTTTCTCATTTTCTCCTTCTTCTAACAAAGAAACCAGTTTTTTAGTCTTAAGCCTGGTCTTAAATGCCTAGGTTAAAAATTTGAGGCATAAATGACCATACACATATTCACAAGTGTGCCTCTGGGGACAAGAGGAACCCTGAGAAGGATAGGTGTTCTGGAAACTGAACCTTAGCTTCCTTGTGGCCCTCCGAACTTTTGGGTGCCTGAAAGCTCTTCTTATTCAGTGCCTCAGCCTTAAAGTACACAGTGAGGTGGGCATCTTCTCAAGTCTGGAACCCAGGATGAAGAGAGAGCTTTGGAACTGCCCCAAATTCGTGGAACGGCCCCAATTTCGTGGTCCTTACTGTTGAAACCACTCGTTTGTTAGCCACCCTGCACTGGGCAGCCCTGGATCAAAGGTCCGAGGTTCCCAAAACTGCAGAAAGCCTGCCAGTTGTCAACGCTAGGTGAGCCCTTGCAGATTTCTTGTAACCTCTCATTTCTCATAAACAGAAACTGAGAACCAGAAAACAAAAGTTGTTCAGAATAGTGATAGCTTATGGCAGACAAAACCAAGTCACGGCCGATACTCATAGCGACCCTCCATTGGGTTTCCGAAGCTGTAAATCTTTATGGAAGGATTCTGCTCATCTTTCGTTTGCTGAGCTGGTGGATTCGAACTGCCTAATTTACGATTAGCAGTCCTATCCGTTGTGCACTAAAAGGGCCTGCCTACTTTGCGTCTTCCTGGGATTCAAGGATGCAAACGTAGGAAGGGACAAGGAGCATCTCCAGAACGAAGAATAACTCAGGGTCAGGGTAGCACAGTAATCAAACAAGTGGGTCGGCCAGGAGACTAACACACGAGCGCGCCACCGCACACCCTGACATCGCGATGGTGGGGTCGTGACAAGGCAGGGCTGCCCGCGTCACCTGCATCATTTCGAAGATGTGGTTCGTCTCCCCGTACGCAGGCATTTCCGGGGGGATGCGGTGCGGAGCCGTAGCAGCATCCATGGCGAGCACGCAGAGTTGGGCTCCCTAGCAACCGCTGTCGCTAAGGCCGCGGAGCCCCGCACTCGCGTCATCACCACGCGCCACGGCTCCGCCCCTGGAGAGTCCCTGCTCCCTTTCTGGTCCCCACCCGGCTGCTTGTGCTTTTGCTCCCTGTATCCCGAACTCTCCCGTCAACGAGTTCGGTGGCCTTGGGCAATTTCCCCCTCCTCTTTTCTGGGTCTTGATTCTGTGTATCTCAGAAGGGCCACATTCGGGTCGCTTCCTGCTGCAGCCTTTTAGGATCTGAGTTGTCCTCTTGGGGAGGGCTTAAACTTAAGACAATGCCTCAGTTAGCACACACCCCTCCTCTCCTGTGCACACATAAAACCAAAAAAGGACGCAGGATCTAGCTTCTGGTTCCTCCACGCACCCAGGGGGAGGGCCGAAATTTCGTGGGCTAAACCTGGCCTTCTCCAAGCCTCAGTTTCCTCATTTGTAAAATAAAGGGGCTGGATTAGGTGTGGGGAAAGTCATATGAATAGGAAGGTGCATCCACAAAGATGACCGAAAGTCTAGGTTTCTGGAGAAACAGCCCCCCACCCCCACCCCGGAATCTTAATTCCCCAGGTAACCACTGGCTCCGGGGCGGGGATAGCACTGCCACGTGATCTGATTGCCTGGGCACTTGCAGTAACAATCGGGTCCGCGGCCCCACCCCCCAGTGCTGAGATGGGCACACCCTGCCCCTCTTGGGTCTCAGGCACTCCCACTAACTCCAGCCTCTGGGCGCTCTTTAAGGCGAGGGCTGCTCTAGAACAAGCAAAGTTAAAGCGCGCTGGGCCCCTAGGGGCAGAGCGGACCGGCTCCACTCCAGACCGTGAGGTAGGGCAGGATACGGGCGGAAGAGGGAGGGCTTGCGATGGCTGTCTCAAGAAAGAGAAGGAAGCTTTGCTAGGAATGCTGATTCCCTGGTATTGGATGCAGCACTGTATTGGCAGCTCCCGGCCATGGCTGCCACCATTTCTTAAACTCTTATTCCTGGTTCTCACGAGAACTGTACATTATAGAAGTATGTGGTATAGTAGTTACAACAGTAGACAGCTTCTAGTTCAAATCCTGGTGCCAGTTCTAATTAACTATGTGAGTTTTGGCAAACCATTTAATTGCTCTGTGCCTTCCTTACTTCCCTCCCTTATGAAATGCAGTTTATTGAAGAATTCCATGAGCTTATATAACTGATGTATTGGTTAGTGACTGGAATGTAGTAAGCATACAATTCATGAAGACCACTATTAGTTATCTCATTAATCCTTTGTCGTCACCCTGTGAAATAAGCACCTTTACTCTCATTTTACAGACAAAAACTTAGGAGGCTCATAGAAGTGCATAGAGTTGGCTAGGTGACTTTGGGCACTGTCCTTTCCTGAGCCCCTCTTCTCATCTGCTGTTGCTCGTGGAACTGTAGACCCCTTTAAGAGTCTTCTCATCCAAAATAACACCTGAGAAAGGGAAGAACCTTGGCCAGGGTTAATCAGCAGGTCAAAGACAGAGCCAGAGCTAGAAATAAGTGTTCCGACTCTCAGACCAAGCCTTTTCCACCAGCTCAGAGACATTCGACTTCCAAAAGTAAAAGAAAGGCTGCAGTTCTACCCCTCCCTTCACCAACCGCTTCCTCAAAGTGTGTACACCTTGGTAGCTTGTCAAATGCAACTGTAAAGACAGCTGCCTCCCCTGGAACAAAGAATACAACAACCAAGCCTGCAATTTGCACTGGAGAGGTGCAGTTTGCATCCTGGACATTTCTGAAGTGGCTTGCCTTTCTCCTCATTTATTTTAAGCCCTAGGCACTTTTCATACCATGATTTAATCTTCTTTAGCAGTCTGGAAAAATACAAATCAATTAGAGCCCAAAACCTATCGGGTAATCATTTTTTCCTCTGTCTTCCTCCAGATAGAGAAGTGCCTGCACTCCATGCCTTTCATCCAGACTAATTTGGCTGCAGTGACTTTCGTTCAGGGGGTGATCACTTTGGATAGCTTATTACAGCTCCTCTCATGACATTCCTGGCGTGCATGTCACAAGTTGCTAGGATCAAGGACCACGTCAGTTTTGCTCTCAGGGGCTCTTGGGGCCACTAGCAGAGGCTACATCCCTGGAGAGCTTGGCAGTCCCACAACGTTACTAAAGAGTTGCAGAGAGTTAGCCACACAAGGCCAGCACCTGCTATGTGAGTCCTCATTGCTTTGTACTAGGGAATACAGAAATGTCTAGCCCAGAGCTCTCGCTGCTGTATGAACTCTAAAAGGGAATAGGCTACTTCCTTGACTCTTGATATTGCCTTCTTGCTCCTTCGTCTACCTATAATTAATGAGATGTCTGACATGTTTGTCTCTCAGGACCATCAGAGAATAAGGCGGTTGGTTGTTCAAGAGCCCAGACTTTATAAAAGTTGGGCTGAGTCAAGTTAAAAATCTTGACTCACCTACTTCCTATAACTTCAGTTTCCTTACCTGCCATGTGGGCAAAAAGCATGGTACTAGTTTGTAGGCTGTAGCAAGAAATTGAGAAAATTTATGTCCAGGGTGTTCCTGGGGCCTACCATCCAGTATTTGTCTCATCTCTATGACCTGCTGCTTGAGGAGGCAAGCTGCCTTCCTTCAGTCAAGGACCTTGTTGAGTGCTGCCCATTATGTACCATTTGAGTTAGAACCCATAGCTGATCCTCCAGCAGGTTTTCAGAGGCAGTAAATCACAAGGGAGGAGACTGCCCATCTTTCTCCCACAGAGCAGCTGGTGAATTCGAACCGTTGTATGTTCAGGTTGGTAGTACCAGAAGGCCACCAGAGCACAATGTTATTTTACCTTGCCCAGTCTACCTTCTGACATTCCCAGCCTGGCCCTTTGCATTGTTTTTCACTTTAGAAATGCTGTTATCTAACATCCTATCCATTCCACTTATCCTTACTGTCTGCCTTCCACTCTTAAAGGATAAGTTCCTCCCACTTCTGTGCTGTCTACCCCTAATGCCTTGGATAATGTCAGGTAGGAATTGTAGAAAGAATAATGAACACATGAATAAATGCATGAGGTACTTTTGAAGCCTTAGCCTGGAAGCTTTCAATGGATCTTCTGATAGCGTGGCCTGACACTCAGGACCCCTTGGCCTGATGATCCCATTGTCCTTTTCTGAATCTGCTTACAATTTTCTCACATTCCCACCTCTCAACCTCTAGCCCAGAATTCCACCTCCATTGCCTGTTCTCCAGCCCTCCAAACCCACCTTCTTTTCAAACCCTAGTTCAAATCTCCTCTCCTCCATGAGGTCAAGCCTTCAGCAACCTCTGCCTTTTTCAAGGTATATACAAGCAATTCTGCATTCCACTCCTACTGTTGCCAGCTGCAGTAGGCACTGGTGAGCTGTTTTAGCTTGAATTACTTCAACTATGGGGCACTTCCATATTTCAGACCCGCCAGCACACTCTTTGTCACCTCTCATCTCGTGATGCTCACCCCAAGGCTAGGAGTAGGGGGCTGATTAGTATTACCTCCCTACATGATAGTTAAACACTCAGCTAACCTAAAGGACTGTGATTCAAGCCCAAAGATGCTCCATGGGAGAAAGATGGGTGGCCATCGGCTTCAGGAAAGATTACAGAATTGAAAACCCAATAGAATAGTTCTACTCTGTCCTTCACTCTGTGACTATGGATATGAATACAGTATGTTAACATAGTGATGTTCAGAGAGGAGTTGCAGCTTGCCCAAGGTCACAGCAAAAAAAAAAAAAAAGGTAGAATCAGGATTTAAATCTAGGACAGCTTGACTCCAGCCGGAACCTGGGTTCTTAGCCACCACCAACTGCAGCTCTGAGCATTACAGAGAAGAGGTCAGGCTGTAAGGCACACTGCTGGAATTCACCTAGGTGCCCTTCAACACCACTTTGAGGTCTTTGACTCTAGTGTCATTTGTAACCTCAGAGTTGAGACTAGGATGAAGTGAATCAGGTCCTGACTTGGTGTATGATTTAAGGAGGAACCAACATCTCAGTAATCAAATCTTATTTGAAGGCAGCATAATTTTTTTAAATATCAAAACTAATGGGGAAAAGAAACCCATGAAGAATAAAATATCAAAAATTTAAAACAGGATCAGTAGTACTGTTTTTTTCCTTTGCCTAAGGCTCCAATATGGCTCAGCACAAAACTGTAACCAATCTTGTCTTCACTTCAAATCCTATTGTGTTCAGAGTAGGGGTTTTTTTTTCACATTAACTTTTTTTTAAAAATGACATCTTACTATTACATATGATTCCATAGTTTTGGGCTGCTCCTTTAAATTTTGGGGTGAGAGAAGCTAGGCTCTTCTTGTTAAACTTGAGACCAAGTAGGGCAGAGAGCACAGCGAAAAACCACCATGCCCCTTTGTGCCCCTCACAGGGGGCATAGCCACAGGCCCAGCTGCTGCTCCAAAGCCCAGCTTCTCTCCCCTGTTCGTCCACTTCAGTGGGAAGCTGAGAGCCCGGGAGGCTGAGCTGCCCTCAGCATCCAGAACCGCACCCCAAGAGCTGCCTGTGTCTGTTGGCAAACACAGGTGCTATGGCTCCCAAGTGGCCTCTGGCCGCTGCTGCAGCCAGCTCATCATAGTTACAGCAGACCTGCTAGGGTTTATGGGTGTGATTGTTGGGGTCCTTCCTGGTGCGGCTCCTTTATGGCAACCTTGCTGTAATTCTGTTCCAGCTCATGACAAGCTTGCCTCCAAATCACCAAAGGGCCTCATCCCAGCCCTCTCCAGGTTCTCAGATTTACTACTCCTGTCATCTCAGGGAGGCTATCTTCTTCTGGCCACTTCTCTGCATTTCCTTTCATATATCTCTGATGCCATCCTCCCTTCCATGGAGATCTCTCTCCACCCCCAGCCCCACTCTCTCTCTCTCTCTCTGCAGCCCTGCTTGCTGAGGGAGAACACAGATGTGAAGTTGTGACGCTGGCTTTATCATGTGGGGAATCTTCACCTGAGACATGCGTGGAAACCTGGCCTGTGTCCTTTCTCACTCCTGGCCTTGCCATGTTCCCTCCCTCTTCCCACATCTTGTTTGGACTGCCCTCGTGGCCCAGGCTGCCACATTCAAACCACGACTTCCTTTGTGCTGGGGTCTCGTGTTGTTGGAGGGGCAGCCCAAGGTGGCAATGAGGAGGACACTGTTGTAGGTATTAGGAAGCCTGGGGTCTGTGGTTCTGCTGCACAAACCTGCCGTGACACCCCAAGGAAGCCCTCTGCTGGGGCTCAGTATTCCACTAGAAGTGAGGCGGAGGTGACCCACTGAGATCCCTTCCAGCTTCAACCTTCCGTCAGTCTGCGATCTGGTGCATTCTGTACCTACTCAACTAAACTGTGACATAGGGCGTACCGAGCCCATCACTCTTTTGTCACCTCTGCTTACTATAGGTGTGCGAGATGCTTTGTGGACTGAGTCACACTAGGGACGAGAGTGGCATATTAGTTATTCCTAGATTTTGCTGGTACCAAAATCTGAGGGTGTGTGTGTGAGAGAGTGTGTGTTTCTCACAATCTGGAGAAACTCAAGACCCCAGAGAGAAGCTCTGTCCACAGCTGAGGAAGTCGTATGTCCTGACATGAGTATGTCCTTGGAGGGTAAATGGTTGAGAGTTGTTGTGGGATCCTGAGCAAGTGGTACGATAAAAACAGTTACCTGTCCCTGAGGATTGGGAAGATGCTGGTCACAGTGCTCCTTGGAGACCCAACTGTTATCCTCTCTGTCCCCAGAGCTGGACCGCACACACCTGTACTTCACTGTTCTCTCCCCCCCCCCCAGAGATTCCTACCCCTCATCAGTGACCACTGAGGAAGACGATGAATGAAGTTAAGGAAGCGCTTCGAAGCATTGAGCAGACGTACAAGCTCTTCCAGCAGCAGCAGTTTACCTTCATTGCGGCTCTGGAGCACTGTCGAGAAAACGCCCACGACAAGATCCGACCCATCTCTAACATAGGACAGGTGGTGCCTCCCACGGGGCAGGGGCTGGGGGACACTGGGGAGCTGCCGGACCCTGAGATTCAGGGCCAGACCCTTGCTTGAAAGAACGAAGAACCTCAAATGCTCTGCTGTTGAGTCGGTGCCCAATGGAGGCCCAGAGAGGTGATTTCCAAAGTGGGTGGGTTTAAACAGCTGTTTAGGGCCTCCATTCTGGAGGCTGGTAGTCCAAAGGGAGTGTCAGCGGGTCCTATTCTCCTCAAAACTCTGGGGCAATAGCTCTGCTTTTCCCTTCCAGACTCTCAAAGCCTCATGTGTTGGTTGGCTTGCTACTCCACTGTAACTTCCCTAGTAACTTGGCTATTTCCCATCTCTCCTATTTTATAAGGAAATCGCCCACGTGGATTAAGATCCACTCTTTTCTAGTATGACCTTGTTAACTGATAACAAATCCAAAGATTCCATTTCCAAGCAGGTACCAATGGTTAAGACTTATATACATTTTGGGGGCCAAGAAATCAATACTTAAGAGGAACAAGTTTATGTTAGAATCAGGACTCAGATCTTCACTGATGGAATGATGTATTAATTTATTCATTTCCTGCAAATATCTGAATGAATGATACTGTGGTGTGGGCATTACCTCTTGTGACCTTCACCCTTCAAAGCCTCAGTTTCCTCATCTGTAAAACGAGAACAGCAGTTTACATTTCTTCAGGATGTTCTGTGGATTCACTGAAATAATCCACAGGAAACACCCAGCCCAGGCTGGCTTTTGGTAAGCACTCACCCAGCATCTGCTGTTGTCTGCCAGGTCCTGGTTGCTAAGGGCTGGGTAACCGGGACAGGCCAGATTCCTTCCTGTGGCCAGATTCCACTGCATTTGGAAAAAAAACTGCTTATGTTAAGCACCTTTTTGCCATTTAACCCTTGTCCCCTGGGGGATAAGCTACTGTCAAAGATTGTTCTGTAAGCACTCTCTTGAGCATGTTCTCTCTTCACAAAGAAGTTGAATGGATGATACAACAAACCTTTGTATAACCTTTACTGATATACAATTTTTTAACATTCAGCCACATAGCTGCATTCTCTCTTCCCTTGTTCACACACTTTTTAAAAAACCTTTGAACAATTTGAAGGTAAATTTGTAACATTCATTTTAGGAACCCGAGGCTCAGACTTTTAAAGACACCTAACAGTGGGCCAATTGGCAGAATCAGGATGGATGGTGAAGTTTTAGTTTGCTTGGCTCCACAATCAACACTCTTGGCACCAGCAGCCAGGAAATGAAAAGACGTATTGTTATGGGAAAGTCTGCTGTTAGGGACCTCTCCAAAGTACTGAAGAGCAATAGTATCACTCTGGAAACTAAGGTGTGCCTGATACAGCCTATGGTCTTTGCAATCACTTGCTATGCATCAGAGAGCTGGGCAATGACTAGGGATGATAGGAGAATTTATGCATTTGAGCTGTGGTGTTGGAGAAGAGTACCATGGACTGCTAAGAAAACGATCAGGTTCATCCTGGAGAGGGTGAAACCAGGCTGCTCCTTGGAGGCAAGGATTCTGAGGCTCCATCTAACATACTTTAAACATGGTGTAAGCAGGGACTGGTCCTTGGAGAGGGACGTCATGCTTAGGAGGGTGGAGGGACAGTGCAGGAAGGGAAGACCCTCTATGAGGTGGATTGATTGGGGTAATCAGGGTGGGTGTGTCAGAGACAGATTGGCACAGGACAGAGTTTAGGGCTGTTGTATTTAGGGTCACTGTGAGTCACATGCGACTCAATGGCACATAACAAAACAAACAATGGGTTGGGGGGAAGAGATCTCCATTAGTGCAGTGACCCTACTAAGCTCCCTCACAGAAGAGAAGGGTCTCACCTAAAGGCTTTTGTTGACTCTCACCCCTCCCTTTCTCCTCCTGAAAGGTACCAGGTAGCCACCAATCATTGTCTCTCTGTTGTGGTTACACTGTGGTGTGGGTTCCTCCAACTAGCACCCCCAGGTCCTCACGCACTTGCCAGAGGTGTGTGTGTACATGTGCGAAGGATGTCAAAAGCTTCCATCCCACCCTTCCAATGTCCATTTCAGACCTTTTAAGCAAGTCACTTTCTAGCAACTAAAAAGGAAGATAAATGATTGCAAGCAGGAAAACCCTGGTGTAGACGTCCCACTCTTAGGTGCTGGAGGAGGTAGGTACCACTTGCCCTTCCATCAGATTATGGAGCCAGGAGAAACGCTGGACTGTGAGACGATTAATCCCACCTGGATGAGAGCTGGTCCCTCCCCGCACAGTCAGGGCGAGTGCCCTTGTCAGACCTCAGGTCCAGTCATTGGAGGATCCCAGGGAACTCTGAACACAAGTCAGCCCAGGAGAGATCTCATCCCATTCTTTAGAAAAATGCTAGTGGAACAGATGGATCAATACTCTTAATTAGCTCTTGTGACTAGGTGCTCCTGGATGTTCGCCCAGGATAAAGACAGGGACCGTGGTGATGCTGCCCAGTGCTCATTGCATGACCTTTACAGGTACAGAGCTACATGGAACATTACTGCAACAACTCCACGGACCGGCGGATGCTGCAGATGTTCCTGGACATCTGTTCTGAGCTGAACAAGCTCTGCCAACGCTTTGAAGCCCTGCACTCTGGCACCCCAGTCACCAACAACCTTCTAGAGAGATGCAAAACCCTTGTTGGCCAAAGCAATGACTTAAGCAGCCTCAGAGCCAAGTAAGTCCCTCTGGTCCTTTACTGAGGCCTGAGAGTGTGGATGTGTCAAGGAGGGGGAGGGAGGAGAGAAGGGGGGCTTGGAGGAAGGAATAGACCTTTTTTTAGGGGGCCAGATGATAGCTTAATCTGACTGACTTCTTTGTTGCTGAGGATCAGGTGGCTCAGGTTCCAGTTTTACCTACATGATAAAACCTAGACTCGAGTAATTTTTGGGGTGACTTTGACTCAGCAAATTATTTTACTTAAAATGAAGGATTCTGAGGCCAGATATACAGAAACATACAACCCTATCCCTGGAGTCAGCATCAAGCAAAAAAAAAAAAAAGTTACAGAACATTCACAGACCCAAAGATAAACATCAATGGGCAAAGACGTGAGAAGAGTGTCCATGAGAGCAGGCCAGGTCCTGTTTTCTTTCTCTTTGGTCTACAATGATCTTTCCTTTAGGAATGATCATGCAAGTCACGCTGACTCTTGGTAATGCACCTTCTTGGCAAAATGAAGTTAGCAATACTATCAGTAACCCATTATTTTTTTTTGTTTATCTTTTAAACATGAACTGCTGTCTGCACCAGAGAAGCAACTTTTCAGCAAGTCAGCCTGAGGACCCTGTCCTTCTACATTTCCTGCCCACCTACCCTAAGTCCTCATAATTTAAATACAAACCCCTCAACTTAAAACATTTTTACATCATTTTAAGCCTTTCATTAGGCCCCTGTTCCCACCTTGAAAGCTGCTATTCTAAAAGCAACTGTGTTTGACAGGTAGGATGCTGGTGACTACTGGTAATGGACAGACCCAGGACAGGGTTTATCAGGTCTTCATGAGAAGACCACTAGTTAGGTGCCCTGTCTTCACTGCTAACTGACTGCCGGCTTTACACCAGCAGCCTTTCTGGAACCTGTTGTGTCCCATGTGATAACACCACTGAGGGTTCCTTACTTCTGACACCTACGAAACCCATAGTACTGTGTGCCAATTCTCAAGGAGGCTCCTTTTCAGTCAGAGCTCAGGGCAAGAAGCATCAAAGAGGTTAAACAGCATTCTTAGGAAAGAATTATAGCACGTTTCTAAACCTGGGTCAGTGGTTCTCAACGTCTGCCTTTCATACCAGAATTCCGTGGGCTCTTCAGGAAGAGCGCCTCAGCACGATGCAGTGTTAAAACCTCTCAAGATGACTCTCATGTGCAGTCAGGCCCAGGGCCCTTGCCTGTGCCTGTCAGTCACTTTACACTTCGTGGTGAATTGCAGGAGTTGCAGGCTTACCTGGGCCTCTCTTGCTGTGCTGCAGGTACCCGCACGACGTGGTGAACCACCTCAGCTGTGATGAGGCCAGGAACCACTATGGAGGTGTGGTCAGTCTTATCCCCATAGTCTTGGACTTAATGAAAGAATGGATTGCCCACTCAGAGAAGCTACCCCGCAAAGCGCTGCAGCAAGTGAGTGACCCTCAGGCAAGCACCAGATACACCACGGGAGCCACCAGTCCTCACCAAACCACAGTCACCCACTTGAAAACAACAAAGTGTAGGGAACTTCCAAAAATCAACTTCAAACTTAGGGTGAAAGACAAAGGATCTTTAAAACCTCCCTGGAGACCACCTGGGGGGAAACTCTAAGTCAAAGCCAGTGACCTGAGTATGATGGGACACTTTGTTACTGATTTTGGTGTCCCTTCCTCAGTCCATTTTCATTGGTACTATGGTCCTTGCCATATAGTAACCCCAAAGGGACTGGTAAATACATGATTGAGAATCTCTCTCCCTCTCCTGCTTTACCTGCTTCTAACTTTTCCTCGCCTTTAAGTGTCAGCCTATGCTAATGGAAGAGGATCCTCTTATACGAGTCACCAGTAGAGTGTGCTGTTAGTAGATGGTATCCCAGGAAGGCTGAGGAATAAGGAGCTATTTGCTCCCCTCCCCTCCGAGTCATCACCAGGCCTGTCCAGGCTTCTCGATCCAAATGTCCAGCTTGAGTGGTCACGCCACAAAGACTGCACAATTTCTGTCTCCTACCACTCTGGCAACACAAAGTCCCTCTCAGCAAAACAAGGGTACTTCCACATGACAGGGCTGCAGGGACGGGAGTGGCAAACATCTGTAAATATGTCTGGATCTCTGGACCAATGCCACAAAGAGAAGGAATCCACTTTTCCATCTCCCTTAGGAAATGGAGAGAGAAGCTAGAAGGCAGGAAAATTCCATTTATTCCTCTTTGACAAGGATAATTACATGGTTGTCAAAACATAATCGAAGCCCAAACATTGTAATCTGAGTCACTAGCAGCAGAGCTTGCTAGAAGTACTGTCTGACTATTGGTTTTTCCCTTCACAGGGGACGACTTAGCTTCTGTATTCTTGCTTCCTTGGGGGAAAGACAGTCGAGAATAAAAAGTGTTCTACTACTTCTCTGTCTAGCCTGATTTCCTGAGATATATCCTTTAAAGAAAATCTACATTATCTTAAGACATCAGAGGACACCAAGCTATATCTACACAAACAAAACTATCAAACAGAGACCACCAGTACTGTCTGTTTCCACGGGGTTTGTGTCAAAGACCCACAGAAAAGTCAGCATTTAAACATTCTTCCTCAGGTGGCAAGTAAGTTCCTCTAAGACTCTGTCTCAATGGTCTGGGAAGAACCACACCTGCCATTAAAATGACACAAAATCAAACACATGACCATCAAGTCAATTCTAACACATAGCTTCCTTTTGCTTTGTACCATCAAGTCAGAATTGACCCTCCAGCAGGTTTTCAGAGGCAGTAAATCACATGGGAGGTGATTACCTTCTCCGGTAGAGCAGCTGGTGGATTCCAATTGCCTACCTTTGCACAATTCCTCAGCCACTATGTATTTCTCATGGAGCAGCTGGTGAATTTAACAGCCAACTTTCTGGTAAACAGCCAAGTGCTTTAACCACTATGCTGTGACTCTTTTAAAATGGCACAGCAAAACTGATTTCAAGACACCATGAACTGAAAAATCAACATTATCATGGAGCCCATTTCCTAAGCCAAGTGGTCTCAATACCAGGATAGATAAAAAACCTGCTTAGTTTTCTGTATCTTCCCAAATACTTAAAGCTAATTTGAATCTTGTCCAGAGGTTATCTAACAGCTGCACTTCTCCCCTTGGTATACTCCACAGTGGACCTGAGAAGGCTCAGGGTTAATACTTGGTAATGTAAATGTTAGCAGGGATCCACCAAAAGGACTGTATGAAAACCAACACAACAAACCACTACAATGTCAGGCATGCGCGGAAAGCAAGCCTGGAGGTGGAGCTGGCTTGAGTGATTTCTCCCACATACTGTGCCACTGTGTCAGGATAGAGTTGTTGCTGTTAACCAGATGATTTGCCAGAAAAAAGGTCTGAAGACACCAAAGCTTAAATCCACCAGCTTAGTTTATCAATCATACCTTTGGAGTTTTTTACATCCTTGAACGAGTCCCCTACTTTTGTCTATCAACCCCCACAGGCTAAATAATTTCATGCCAACACAGCAGAGTAGTGCAAAACAATAAATTTTTATTTGTTCACAGTTAAACACAAGCAACTGCCTTGACATTTTAGAACATTCTAAGAAGGACAGCAAACCCCTTTGATTCCAAATTTTCATTCACGAAGATTGTACCATTTTCCCTTGCAGTTCACACTCCAGGCATTCAATGTCGATTGTTTGCCATGCTTTTAATAACAAGGTGGGAAAGTTTAAACCTTCTGACAAGAGATGACTTTCTTCAATTTAACTAAAAGCAGTTGTTTGTTTTGGTTTGTTATTATTTTTTTTTAAAAATCCGTTTTTTCACTGATGGGATCCCTTTACACTGCAAGTTTAGCTACATATGGCTGATCCATGATTGAGTTATAAAACTAGATTAAGTCTTAGCAAAATTTGTTCCTCTGATATATTTGTGGTCCATAAAAGTCTTCTGAAAAGTGATCACTCATTCTTCCTAGTGCAAAATGCCTGGCTGCCTTTGATTAGCCAAAATATTTGCTACATCAAGCAGCACCATACCCTCCTGTCCAAACACTGTATCAGATAGGGAAAGGGAGAGAGGGGTTGGTCTGTGGGTTGTCAAAACTTTCAGCGATCTTCTCTAAACTATTCCAATGGCTAAACCAGCTGTTAGCCTAGAGCATGGGTGAATTTGTGGCATACCACATTTTGCTATGATCCACTAGGAAATGGGGAACAAATCTCTGCTTTCACTGACTTCAAGGCTAAAAGCAGTCATGGACGAAATGTGCTCAATATCCCAGTTAGGTTTCCCTAACTGTGCCCCTCTTGGGTTAAGTATACAGGCAGCAAGTCAGTGTGGAAACGATGGAAGCACTGCTTTCCCTGGGTATGTCAGTGGGTCAGTGAATAGGGAAACAGCCACAGTGGGACATGGGTCACAGCAGCAGCCTGTTCTTTTAGCTACAGAGAGAAATTTAATCAAGTGCAATCATTCTTTACTTTATAGTGGGGAGGGCATGTGTCACAGATCTCTGAATGTAAACAGATACACAAACATCTGCAGACTTGCATACATTTCCCAATACTTGCTGTAGGTCAATTTTAAAGCATATACCCTGAAGAGTGAAAAATGCAGCCAAGTAAGGTGTGCTGGTTTGGATCATTCCACAAAAGGTAGAGAAAGGAGACATCCTTTCCTGAGTGGGCCTGTTCTCCCCAGGACCACTGTGAGGAGGGAGGGCAGGACTCCACAGGAGGGTCCTCAGACACCCCAGCTCTGCTGTAGTTCCTGGACTGAGCCTTCACTTTAACCCTTCTTAAACCTATTTATATCACCAGCTTATACCACCTTAGGGCTTTCAGTTAGAAAAATGTCACACCTTCACATAGTACTTTCTGTTGTTCCTCAGTTATTTATTCCTGTTTTCAAGTGGTCTTTTCTAGTATTTGGTGAAAATTCACATTGGCTAGTCATAGCACATTTCAGTTCTCTCATCTACACAGACACACACACCCAATTTGCACTTAAAGTCTGAACCTCTCTGGCACACTTCACAGAGATTCCTTCATCCCCATGATCATTTTCCTCATCCTTTTATGAACAACTGCTAGTTTTGTCTTTTTTGGCAAAACCTGCATCTGGTTTTACAAAGGAAGTTGGCCCACAGTCCGGGGTTTTGTTTCTTCTTCTTGTCATTCTGCAGCGATCTTGTGGCCGCTCTGGCCCTAGTTGCAGCATAGTGGGCTAAATGTTTCTGTCAGTTTTTTTCCTTTCCTTGGCTTGTAACAGCTTACCTTACGAACAGTTCAGACTATTTCTCCCTAAACTTATCATAGACACTCTGGCTCAGAGAGAAAGGTACTTCTTTTTCTACTCACAGAGCCCAAAAACTTTCTGTGGCTTATTCCCAAAAGCTGGAGAGTTTTCTCTTCTAAAAAACTGCTGTCAGGACATGTACAGACGTCAATGCATACCCACTGGCTTTAAAAAGTCTGGCGCCTGGCATTTAATTTTTAAAATCTCTTGATCCAGAAAATAACCTTCTCCTTTCCTTTGGTTTTAAGTCAGTTTTCTTATTCATGGCCAGATCTCTCTTCCAATCCCAATATACCATTTTTTTTGTAGTCCCTGTGACAGAACCCTTGTAGAAACTTTTTACAATCCCCAGACTTTATATCTGATAGAGATCATTTCTTATTTACTTGATGTAGAATTAATTTTCTCTACAGAGACCATGCTATCATGTTCTATCCCCCCTCAACTCCCACCCTCATCCCTTACCCCAAAATAATAATGTAGTGCTCTTTCTCTCTGCCCCTGCCACCCCCCAATAAATTCCATGCTGTACAAGCAGCAGACTCCAATCTTCTCAGGGTCTGTGCAGACCCTGGTTAGTGTTAGGTGAGATCAGAGTAAGTTATAAACATTGGCCAAAGAGCTCTAAGATGGTTAAGCATGGTTATGGTGATTATGGGTGAAGGCCATAACAACATGCCAACTCCAACAAGTGTGAATACCACACATACTGCTTCAACAGCTTCAAGACAGGCTCTACATGAACTGTTCTAACCCCTCTGCCCTGCCTATCCCCAGGCCTGCCTGAAATGTCTCCCATAAGTTCCTCAAACATCACTTTCCCATCCTTTAAAAAATACTCACTGTAGCATAATTAGGTGATACACTGACTTCTGGCAGGTTTATCAATTTCAAGATAAAAATCCCAAAAAGCAACAAAAAAATCTTACTACTGACTTGGAGTCCTTCACCACACAGAGGTTCAATATTTAGGGTGACTAACTTCAACATGACACCAGGTCTCAATTTCCCAGACTTACTTAGTAATACCCACGGACTCCTAGAACTTAAAGTGGATATCACCTAGACCTTAAAGGTGAGTATCTACCCAAGATGCTAGGGTCTCCAGCAGAGGCCTGCCCATGGCATACGATCCTGCCTTCATTTGTCTTAGCATGCTGCACTAATCGTGCTTGCAGGGAAGCAAGGACCTTCACTGTTTGTCCACTTCAAATTGGTGTTTTAAAGAACTTTCTTTCTTTCATTGACCACTTTTCCTTTGCTAGTTGTCAGAAGAAAGGTTTCCCTTAGTGCCTGGTATCTTTGTTCTATGGCACAAGTATCTTGGTATAGGGAAAGAGCAAAGATTTAAACAGTCAATGGTTACCCTATAACCTTTTTTTCTTTCTGAACTTGTTCATGGTTTTTTCCCCCTCTAAAACGGAACTAGAAAACGATTTGTATTGTATTTTAAGCTTTCCTTTGGACACAGTTGAATTAAACACTGTGGCATCATTACTACTTGACAATGTACCATCTAGTGGCAGTTACTGGTCCTGAGAAGCTTGGGCTGGGAATCACTCCAAAAAGCCTTTTCAAGATCTCCAAGTACAGTGGTGATGTGGAGTCCCTAGATACCTAGCTACTTTTGATTAGGGAAGCTAGAAAATACTGCCAACTTGAAGAAAAAAAAGACTTTTACCCTTACATGCTGGAAGCTCCCATATACAGTAAGATTTCGTACCATTACAATTTGTCTTTGACCTTGTCTTTGACCTCTTCGTGGCTGATCCCTTCTATTTTACAACAGAAAGAAATGGAAGAGAGCAATTCAGTTCACTAGCTCTTTTCTTCCAAGTCTCTCCTTGCCTCGGCTGGAATACCAGTTAACATTCTTCGACTTCAAGCATTCACTTCATGAGTGTTTGTTTGCTGGATCTGGGTTCTCTGCTGTCAAGTGTTCTGACTCACAATCCCTGATTGTGTGGGCACTCCAGGGGGCACTCAGCAGTCAGCATTGTCCTGAACTTCCCTTTAAAATGCTCTGCCATTACTAACACATGGGAATTTAACAGCAGTAAGTTCCCCAGTCCGTAGGCCCTTGAAAGTTAAATTGGTGTGAAAAAGCGGTTACCTTTTTGGTGGTTTAGAACCTACAGCCTGAGAAACAATGGTCACATAAAACATTGAGCAAACTCTTTAGAACGTCCAAGCCTTTTTGCTGCAGTGTTAGCAAAGACACTGACATAAACAAAAGGCAAGTATGAACACAAATAAAGGGAAGCAAAGAGGGAAGCTTAGAGATGCAGTTAATTCTTACACAAGTCCTTCTCAGGTAACTTTTTAGTTACCAATTTTCCCCTCCTACAGAGAACAGGTTTTACCCACCTACACTGCCAGCCTGTCATCAAGAATAGTACCAGCTTTCAAGCAAATACCAAATAAATAAGAGGTAGTGGGGGGGGGGCGGGGAAGAGCTTTCCCGAATGCTAAGTAATATGGTCTCCACAGAGCCAGCTCTAGATTTATGAAACAGCAGACGTCTGTCCACACAGAACTTTCTAGGAAGCTTATCAGAACCGCCACAAGAATGTAAGGGTGAATAAACCACTGTTTTTCTAGATTTGCTGCTTTCGATGCTGAACTTTAGAATAAAAAAGAAATGGAAAAGTCCATGTTAAAGTTTTCATGGAAAGACCATCAACTTTGCAGACTGTTTCTGAGAAAGAAATAAAACCAGACTTACCTGTAACACCACCAACTACCTGGTCTAACTGAGAGCCAAACAAGTTATCGGAGCTTCACAAAAGCAGAAAGTGGTGTGTTAGACTCAAAGATTAAATTTGGCCTCATATTGCACAGGTTTAAAGGATGCAACCATCTTGGGGGAAAGGAAGAAATTAAAGCTACTGAGGAATGCAAACTGGCCCTTGCATTAGTACACTGCTAAGTATAAAAGAGAGGTTTGGGGGTGGATCAAGGGAAAGGATAAGAGGCATTTCAATGTCAGATCCCCAAAAAAATGTTCTGCACTCAGTCAATTGTCAGAAGGACCCCCGTCCCATTCCCACTGCATGAGCTAGCCACTCACACATTGGAAACAGAAAAGCTTTGAAACGTGCATTCACACCTCCTGTTCTATGCCAACATATGAAAGTTAACACTGATAGACCATCATCCTTAGCTGTGTTCATGATGAGTCTCATTATAGTCCATGATATGAAGCTGTCCAACACTGTCCGGGTTTGGGGGAGATGGGCGTAGGCCATCTGGGTTCAGGGGAGTCTTGGCTTCCACACCTGAGTCTTTGCCCAGTTCCGTCTTTAGGGTCTCAGAAAGGCTACTGATGGCCATGCCGTCCTCATCACACTGGCTCTCACTCTTATTACGAAATAACTCTCGAGCCTTCATGCCCAGGAAGCTTTTTGAACTGGGAAGTGAGCCAATAGTTATAGGGATGCTGGTAGAGGGCTCTCCCATGGCAGTTTCCCACCGGATGCTGTATGGGCCTGCCCTGTGATTTGGGGGTTTCTCCGGGGTAGAAATCTCACTGCTGCTGCTGCTGCTTCCTCCACCTCCTCTACTTCCACTACTACCCTGGGCGCTGCCAGGTCTAGGGTTCTTGGTCTCACCGTTGTGACTGCATGTCTCTTCATTGTGCCCCACTACTGAATCTGAGCAGCCATCATTACAACAATCAAGCCTGTAAGAAATGCAGGGAAGAAAAAATGCACTGTTGATTATAGCATCCATGTTAGGAAGGTAGGTAGTTACAATGACACCTGTTCACAGCACTGAACTCAACTAACCCAACTCCATATTCTAGAGAGGAGGAATCAAACACAAGATCTTAGTCACAACTCAGGTACAGTAAATGGTAATCTTAAATATGAATACTTCCTGGGACCACATCAAGTGCCAATGTAAAAGTGCTTCAAGGCCAGCAAGGTTCAATAGACACTTTGAGAAAAGTTCAGTATGGCTCTCTGGAATGGAGTGTGCTGGGGGCTGCAACTTTGTCTGACCAAATGGTGACTGCTCCTAACACCCACGTGGTGCAGTCCTGTGCTGTCAGTGGCAGATTCATCACAAGGCCAAAACCAGCAACTCTTTGTTCCTACCTTTCCTCTGCAGCTTCAGCTGCTTCAGTTTTTTCTTCTTCGAGTTTTTTCAGAAGGCCATCTTTCTCCAACCTGCCATATAAATCTAAGATCTCCAGTTCAAACACCTGTGTAATCCTCTTCTGAGCTTCATACCTGCTCTCTGCAGCCTTCAATTGGTCTCTGCAAGATAAAGACCACCCCCAAAACACAGGGATTGCAGTGCAGCTTCTTACCACTAGGCCACCAGAGCAATTTTATTGTATTATTTTTACATGTACCGTCAAATCGGATCTGACTGGTACAGGAGGAGATTGCACTCTCCTTCTTCAGCAGAGCATCTGGTGGATTTGAACCGTGTACCTCTGGGATTGCAGTGCAGCGTCTTGCCACTAGGCCACCAGAGCTCCCTCAAAACACAGGAAGTTACACTTAATGAAGAACACACCTCACTGACAAATCTTTTCCCAATGAAAGTTACCTTGACTGGAGTTTAACATCTTCTAAGTATTTCTTCTGTTCCAAAAGAAGGTGGTCCTTCTTTGCCAAATGAGATTCCAGTTCCAAAATTCGTTTCTGAGAGGTATCAAGTCTCTGATTCTGCTGGAGAACGTGGCTTCTGTTTTTTTCTAGTTCTTTTCGATAAGCAGCTTTCATCATTTCAACTTCCTAAAGAGGGGGTTTAGAGTTAGTGCTTTTAGAAAATCAACACTGTCACCACCATTTTGTAAGAAGGAGGGGAAAAAAAAATAAAATCAATGTAATAAGAATTTAAAGGTATGCTGGAATACTGCTAGTAGGAATTTAAATAGTACCATCTTATGGAAAATTATCTAGCAGTTAAGTATTAAGCTAGTATACTTTTCTTCAAATCTAGTTCTAAGGAAGAAATCTGAAACAAGAATAGTCATGTTGGCACAAAAATAAGCATTACAACATATTTAAAGTGAAACAAAACATACTCCAGAAATACCGTTAAGTTTATTGTCAGAGAAATAAAAGTATTTCTTGAATTTATAAATATTTTTAAATGACAAAACAATTAAAACATAAAAAACCCCCACAAAAAGCTGAATGAATAGTATGATCACTATGAAAACAACATATATGCACAAAACACCAAATGAAAATACGTCCATATTCACGGTTACAATTTCAATATACTAGACTGTGGGTGGTTTGTTGTTTTTTCTCTCCCTCTCCTAACACCAGCCAAGATAATGGCAGCAAACACAACCTGAAGCAGCAGACAGATCTGCTCAAGAAGGCAGCATCTGCAGACAGGCACCTGGACAAGATGTCCTAATTATGCCGAGCAAGTGGTGGCTGCCTACCGAGAGACTGGAACATTCTAAAATGAAGAGCAAGGAGAAACAAAGGCACCGGGGCATTGGAGGGGTGGGGGGAGAAGGCAGAAAGGCCATTTTTCTAACAAAGATGTGTTGTAATTCTATTGTTTCTATTTTAAAAAGTTGTTGTTGTTGTTGTTAGGTGGCATCGAGTTGACTACTAGTCTTAATAATCCTATGAATACATCAAATCCTTGCCCTATCCCGCACCATCCTCACAGTCTCTACCATGCTCAGGCTTACTGTTGTAGTCACTATGTCAACCGATTGCACTGAGGTTCATCCTTTCAACGACCCTCTATATTTGCATTACTATTCCCAGCATGCTATCTATTATCAGTAGAGACTGGTCCCTACTGACAACATGCCCAAAGTATGTGAGACTAAGTTTCATCATCCTTGTCTCTAAGGAGCACCCTAGTTGTACTTCCTCCAAGACGGACTCGTTTGTTCTTTTGGCATCCACAGGATATTCAATAATCTTTGCCAATACCACAATTTAAAGGTTCTTTAAATTTTAAATTTAAAGATTCTTTAAATTTTAAGATTCTTCTTTCAATCTTCTCTATTCAGATGTGTAGTAGGTTACAGAAAATATTATGGCTTGAATCGGGAGTCTCTTTGTCTTTAACAGATATCCCTACTCTTTAGCATGTTGGAGATGTTCTTAACAGAAGATTTCCCCAATACAACATGTCTTGGTTTCTTGACGACTACTACTGCTGTTGATCGTGGATCCAAGGAAGATGAAATTGTTGACAAAAATCAATCTTTTCTCCATGCATCATGATGCTGGCTACTGATGCAGTGGTGAGGACTTTGTTCTCTTGTTGAGATATAATCCATACTGAAGGCCACTGTCTTTGATCATCTTCAGTAAATGCTTCAAGTCCTCCTCATTTTTTGCAAGCATAAGTTGTTGATAATCCTTCCTTCAATCTTGATGCTACCTTGTTCTTCATACAGTCAGCTTCTTGAATTATTTGCTTAGCATACAGATTGAGTAAGTATGGAGAAAGAATATAATTCTGCCATATATCTTTCCTGATTTTAAACCATGTAGTAATTGCCTTGTTCTATTGAAATAACTACAGTTTGATTTACATACAGTTTTCACATAAGCACAATAAATTTTCTGGAATTCCCATTCTTTACAATGACTGTGTTATGGACAGGCATGGAGACTCAATTCTGGCCAGGAAGAGTATTTCTAGGAAAGGTTTCCTTACTGTAAAAGACCATAGGAAGAAACAATCTCTTCTGCAGGACTGGGACATATCTACTTTTGATGTCTGAAACAATGGCAAACATTTTGCAACCATGAACAGAAGGTAACCTGAGGACAAAATCAACAAGGTAAGTAAGGCAGTGCAGAAAAGTGAAACAGTCTTAATAACCTGATGATGGTGCTACATTACTGGCTTGGCCAATCTGGAACTCATTTGAATAAGGACTGTTTATCAAGTAAAATAATGAAACATCTTTACTGTTAAGCTAGTTTGATTTTGATGATGTTTCTTACAACTGTAAGTATACTAGAGATCAAATATCAACATCGTTGTTGTTGTTGTTGTTGTGTGTCACCAAGTCCCTTGCGACTCATACTGATCATAACTCCTGATCATAGTCTTTGAAACAGGATCCAAAAAGGATAGGTGATTTGCTCAAGGTCACAGAAAGTATAAGCATTCCAAACAATGAGATAGTCCACAGAATCCAACGCTCATACAATTGTCTCAGAATGAAGGATGCATGTAAAGTAAACTCTTAGAAATTTCCTCGTTCCTTAACTTTGTTTTCTCTTCTTTCCCCCAAGTGATTAAAAAATCCAAAGGATGTCATGGAAGTTCTACATTTAACATCTTTTTTTTTCTCTTGAATTTTTTTAAAAATTTCCATTCATTCATTGTTACACACTTTCCTCCCTGCCCACCCCTCCCCTCCAGTTCGCTTTTCTCTTTGACAGAAAAACCCCCCAAAAACAAACAAACAAAAAACCATCAAAAACTTTCATTGTTATACAATCCCACCCTCCCGCCCGTCCACTCCACTATGCAGGTTTCATTTTGGACTCTTGTCATGACAATAATACCTAATTATATATTCCTCTTAAACAGTACTCTCCTTCATCTGTTTCAATGCAGTATATTATTGTTTATCCCCTCTTAATTTCTCACCAACTCCAGTATCAGTCCCGTTTTACAACAGTGACACTATATAGTATTTGTCCTTTTGTGACTGAGATATTTCACTCAACATTATGTCCTCCGGGGTCTCCCATTTTGTATATGAGTTCCTTGTTTTTCAATGCAGTATAGTATTCCATTGTGCATACCAGAGCTTCTCTAGCTATTCATTTGTTGATTAGCACTTGTATTGTTTCCGACTCTTTGCTATTGTAAACAAGGCCGCAATAAACATGGGTGTGCATGTATCTGCTTGGGTGGCAGTTTTGGTTTCTTTAGGGTATATTCCCAGTAGTGGAAATGCTGGGTCAAGTGGTATTTCTATTTGTAACTTTTTGAGAAATCGCTATACTGCCTTCCATAGTGGTTGCATCATTTTACACTCCCACCAACAGTGAATAAGGGGGTTCCAGTTTCTCCGCAACCTCACCAACATTCGATGTCTGCTGTTCTGTTAAATTTTGCTATTCTTACTGTGGTGAGATGATACGTCATAGTTGTTTTGATTTGCATCTCTTAGAGCTAGGGATTTTGAACATTTTTCATGTGTTTGTTCACCATCTGAATGTGTTCTTTCGTGAAGTGTCTATTCATATCCTGTGCTCATTTTTCAATTGTGTTGTTTACCTTTATCTTGTTGTGGTGCTTGAGTGTTTTATAAATTCTAGATATAAGTCCTGTATCTGACATGTCATTACCAAGTATTTTTTCCCAGTCTGTGGCTTCCCTTTTTACCCTGTTGGAGAAGTTTTTGGATGTGCAAAGGGCATTTAATGTCTTTCTAAAAAGAATATGAAAGCAAGCAGCTGGGAAGACAAACATAGCTATTATGAAAATGGTATTTTTTCAATTCAAGACTACTGTCTACATTTTGGAAAGGAGAGAAGATGCTTTAAAAAGCACAGGACCAAGAAAAAAAAATCTTAAAAAGAAGGCCCATGCCTAATGATGACGTTAGGGATAGGGAACAGCTGAATATTTACTATTAAAATTCGATTCCAAATTCATTCACTAACACTACCCAAGGCTGTGTATGAAACTTCAGCTTCAACACCATTGGTGAGGTACTAACTAATTACTGATACTGGCTGACCTTGCTGCCTGACCTTGTTGTCTGACCTGAAACATCATGTGCTGAAATAAAATTCAACATTAAAAGGAAAAAAAATTATTTTGTAAACTAGCATAAATGCAGAGTCCTGAGGATTAAGGTAAACAGAACTGAGTCTCCATTCTTTTTGTTATTACTGTTGCTCTCATTTTTAAAGGAGATATGACAGAATGAAGAAAAACACTTCCAGCACCTGGTCTGTATGATGTGCTTGGGTCTTTTAATTTCTATTTTTTTATTAAATTAGGCTTTTACTTACTTAATTTCAAAGTCAAAGCAACCAAATAGGGGAAAACAAACTTATGTGATGGGTAATGCTTGTATTCCTAGACTAGGGAGAGGAGATGAGAATGGACACTATCACTGCCCTCCCTTCCCCATCTTTTAGGGCACATGAAATTCACAGCTGTTATGTATGAATGACATGCCTTCGGAGATCCCGTACTTCGGTACCATGAGGGTTTGGGTTGTCTGTGCCCGCCATACCTTTGTAGTATCTGCATGCTTGTTCTGCAGTTGTTCCAAGTACAGCTCGTTGACTTCCCCAAGAACTAACAGTTGTCTGTTTAAGAACTCCATCTGCTGTTGGACCGACTCACTATTTGAGAGCTAATCAAAACATAAACAAGCATAGTGAAAATGTCAAGATAAAATTAACAAAAGAACATTAAACAGGGGCTTGTTATTTTTAATGTTAGGGAAGAAAGAACTGTCCCATGGTTTCACGGTTTCTCTATTATAATCATTGAGGGGAAAAGTACCCTAGAGCAACAAAATAAACTGGCATGTACTTTAAAGTTGTGTTATGCAAATAGGAGGAAGTACAAATGAGCTAGCTACCCTGGCTATTCATAGGATGTTTAGAAGAGTATATATATAACCACTACTGAAATGTTTGATAAGCAGGATAAAGCTCCAGGAAGTCCTCATTTCTAAGTAAAAGACTTTTAGAGAGTGCAGTGAACCCCAGACAGAAGAAACCACAGCCCAAATAATTGAAAAAATTACATTTATATAAACAAGATTAGAAAAGGGTTACACAGACTCTACAGAGATCAAGATTTAGGCCAAATAATTCTTTGAATTCTTTCTTGTGGAGGCTACTTTGTGCACTATACAAGGATCTGCAGTATCCCGTCTCTATTATTAAATATCATTATGCAATCCTGCACCCATTCTACGCTCTCCTGTAATGCTTGCGGAGAAACCAATATGTTTTTAGATATTGCCAAATGTTCCTTGAGAGATAGAATTGCCTTCAACTGAGAACCCCTAATAGAGACACACAAGTCAAGTATCCTGTCTGGAGAAAGAATGTCAGCAAGTGAAAATATAGAAAAGTCTGTTTCATCTCTTACCTTTTGAGAAACCTGACTGAGCAGCAGTTCAGTGTGACACACCTTGTTGTTGGCCTTCTTTAACTCTATTCTCAGCTCTGCAATCATATTCCTGCAGTCTTCTAGCTTTGTCTACACAAAGAGACACGCACACTGTCAGGTCGTCATAACTATACCTGGGTGGACATTAACATAATTGATAATGCCTGCTTCCTCAAGAACGCCACTGTGTTTAGTTCATTAAAATCTGACTTTGTTTGCACAACCATGCTCACTGCAGCATTATTCACAGCAAAGAGATGGAAACAACCCAAATGTCTATCAATAGACAAAAAGAAACTATGGTTCATTCTAACAAGGGAGTATATGCAACATTAAAAAACTGTAACACTCCATAAAATGGATAAACCTACAGGACATTAGGCAGACAGAAATAAGTTAGCCACCAAACCACAACTATTATATAAGAGCATTCTTATTTTCTAAAAAAATCTAAAGAAAAGTTTACACACAGAATCACTGCTTGATGCTTTTAAGGATGGCAAGGGAGAAAAACAAGAGATATTGTGAGAAGGGACAGGCAAAATACTATAAATATAAAGCATAATGTATATGAATGACTGAATTAAACATCCGTGTTTTGGAAACTTTCACTGAAATCACAAAAATTTTTAACAATTTGACTTCTTAGTTTTAAAATCAAGTTACTTTGACTTCTGTTTAGTAAGAGAAAAAGGAGCTGGGCTGGGCTGGGCTAGGGGAAATCTTAGATCACTAGTGCCCAATCTGTGCACAAATAGCCCTGGGGTTATATAACAAACTAAGAGATAAGCCTGAAGAAATTTTAAATTTTTCAGGGAAGCACAGTGACATCTGTTGGGCTTTGTGTGAACTACTAACCAGCTGGAGCTAACTTGAGGTTTCAGTATGAGATGTGCTTCATCTGCACAGAGGTCAAACACATCTCTGCAAAGTCATGGTTGTAATAAAAAGCAATAATCATATGAAAATCAATATGAAGCAAGAAATCAGGGTGTCAGTATTTTGATTCTAGGATCTAGAAGCAGTGCAATGTCCAGTATGTATACACACAGTTTTAGTAAGCAACGGCAGCTATCAATATACAATTTTAGAAGTTTCTAAATTAATTTGAAAAATGCAAGAACGTTTATGTCCATTATTTTTTAAAAACTAAGTTGCTACTATATAAATATTCACTAAATTATTTGGATCTACTTAATAAAAGGAAACATTCAGTATTTCTTCTGGTTGAGGTCCACCAAGAAGTATTAATAAGCTACTTGGGGTCCTGTGTATCAAGAAAGCTTGGGCTTCTGTACCCCTAAATAAAATTTACTTGACATAGATGTATCTACCATGATTTTAGAAAGCATTTCATTTTAGATAAGCTGACACGGTAACAAAATATAAGGAAATGTGTCCTCTTCCTATTTGAGTTCATGCCCTCTCTCGGCTGATTTTACCCATGTTCCATTTCATACCTGTAATTCCTGGCTCTGGTTGTAGAATTCTTCCCGGTCATGTTGCAGCTGCTTGATTTGGCTATGGAGCTGGGTAACCACAGTGTCACGCTGCTCCTGAAGTTGACTGTATTTGGTTTGTTCTTTTTGCAAACTAACCTTCCATATTTGGATGTCCTTTTCTTGTAACTTCAGCTGATCTTTCTAGCAGAAATCAAAGAGATCATAATTTTAATTATATTCTAATATAGGCTATGATGCTCATCTTTAACCTGTTACAAACCTTTTTTTACGCACTGCCTTAAATTAACCTGAAATTTCTCACTAAAGTCTCATATTATTTTACTTGGCTTAAGGTCAAGGTTTTCCATATTTCACATGACCAAAGAGATCTCAAGTTATTGAAACTTTTCCTAGGAATCAATTTGTTCTCAATACTTTCAAGTCCTAATAACCAGAATTAGAATAAGACCTCTAAACCAGAGTACAAATTAAGCTAGAAATAATTAAGTAGGGTCTCCCTCAAGCAGCTTATGGTAGTGCAACAATGATGAATGGAAATCCAACTTTTCTGTAAACGTTCATTAAAATATCAATTAAAAAATAATAAAAAGAGAAAAATTTAAAAAAAAAGAAGTTTATGGTAACAACTAACATTTACTGAATATTTATAATGTGAATGACAAGGGCTTTACAGACGTTATTTCTTTTCACCATCACAACTTATAAAGTAGATGCTACTCTTACTGTCCTCATTTTATATAACCAACAGTAACAGTCTTCAAGAGGCTTAGGTCTGACTGGATTGAGAACTAATCATATTGAATTTATTCTAGGCCATGAAATAGCTTTAAGAGAGTTGATTTCACATTTGGAGAAACAAAATAATCTCTTGATCCTTTTATTATCATGTCAGTTACAGTCAATCAATCATCTGTCACCTTCACACCCTTCAAGAGAATTCTGAAGCCTCGCCACTCACATCTTAACATCAGAAGTTAGGGGATCTTCCCTAAAACATCCAAGTGGTAACGAACGTAATTACATCACAACTTGGATCCTGATTCAGCCACTTTTCTGGCAAGTCATCAGACTGGCTCAAAATCAAACCTGAAACACACCTCCCTCCCATTCCCTGTGAAAACATCCTACCATAGCAGCGTTGTGCTCCTCCAGAGCTGCTGCGCGGATCACCTTCCGGAGGAGCCGCCTGTTCCGGAGAGCATGCTGCTGCCTCTTAAAACGCTCATAGAGTAACTGGTTGTGCAGTAAAAGCAGCTGGTTACGGAGGGTGTGGATCTCATCTGAGGGAGGAGAGCCTGATTTTAAAGCAGAGGGAGGTAGCAGAGACGCTTTTACATGTAGTTCCGTTATAGCCCCCTTTCCATTTCTGTTAGCTTAAGAATACTTTAAAAACAAATAACCACTTATATTACAGTAACAGTCATTCAGGGGGGAGGGGCAGCATTTATTACCTCCCTTTATAGAGATGCAAAGAGGTACAAGGTCAGATGATTCTTTAGACCTACAGTACCAGCCCTCCAAACCTCCATCACCTATATATAAGATTCTACTTCCCTTTCTAAAGGGCCTTCCTTCAGCAGTATATTTCTCCCCTAAGAACTCTCTGTAGGTCTTTTCTTGGGAGACGCCTGGCATAAACATCTGCATTTCTCTTCTACTCACAGTACTTGCCACTTTTTATAAATAGGAAATGCTGACTTTGCAACACTTGAGATATTTTTAGTTAAGTGGTACCCTGCTGGTGCAGTACTGAAGGGAGATGTGTTTCCTATGGGGACCCGCCTTCAAGGACAGAAAAAACACACAAAAACAAAGGGGAACCACATGAGCTGGATTTGGAGCTGAAATAACAACTTTACCTCCAAAGTGGGTCCAGTCCACAGACTTGCTGGGTAAAGACAACCTGGGTAAAGAAATTTTGAGTAAGAGAGTTACCTACTTACCTAGTAAAATTTATATGGACTCTTAATTGTCAAGTTTAGAGCATTTCCTTGTTAAAAGCAGTGAGCACTCTGCCAATGGGCAAAGTAGCCTGCTATTATTTGTGACCACCAAAGAGAATAAAGAAACTCTAACATGGAATTTAGAGTACTTAATCAATGTGGCCCACATTTTCTGGTCAGTGCTCCAAAACAGAGTAATGAAGAGAGCTAATGGTTCTGTTGAAACACATAAGAAACTATCACAGTTGAGAAATCATCTCACTCTAGCTTAAGGAAAATCACAGATAGTCTACCTCAGACTATTAGCCTAAATGACATTTACAAAGTTTAAGTATTATTCAACCAAAACCTCCACAGCTGTTGAGTAGATTCTAATTCACAGTGATTCTATAGGGCAGAGTCTACAGAGAACCCACAGGGTCTCCAAAGCTGTAACCATGACAACTGCCACATCCTTCTCCAGTGGAGTGGCTGTTAAGTTCAAACAGCCATGCTTCTGGTTAACAGCCACTGTGCAGGGTCTCACAGTGCAAAGCAGTGTGAGTCCACTGTCAGGGTGTCTCCACTGCACCATCAGGTATCTTTTAAATACTCATTTATTGTCACTAAATCAGAACTGACTCATAGCAGAGCCTCCAGTGGGTTTTAGAGACTATAAATCACATGGATGGAGAATGTTCCTTGTTTTCCTAGTGGATTTGAACCACCAGAGCAGCCCTACCTTTGGGTTAGTAGAAGAACTCCCTATGGACTATGCCATTAGAGTTCCCTTATAGGTCACTATATTCAAGAAAAAGAAAAAATTAAAACTCCCTCAAAATCTGCTTAAGCTTATTGGAGATTGTGAAATAGTGCAGCATAGGGCAAGGTTCAGGTCTATTGTTACAGGACTTGATGGTATCTCAAAACAAAAAAGCCTGTTTAAAACAGCAGGAGACTCAAATTCTAGACTGGTTATCCCTGTGTCTCTTCCCTAAATATACTTTGAAAAACACAACAGCAGAAGCACTGAAGCAGTCAGAAGTTATGGGCAGATTTCTTTCTAGGAAAGGTATGTGCCACTGTAGGGTGTTAAGAGGGTAGTGACTATCCTAAACTTGCACTGGAATGCAAATGACTCAATTTTCTAGCTAACAAGCTATTGTCAAAAATGGAAAAATAGAGCTGGCTTGGCTGCAGCTTCACACGCCTGCTCTACCTGCCACTGAGACGTCCTCCAAGGGGAGACCACAGCTTGTCAGCATGGCTCAAGAGTTTGTGAACAGCAAAACCCATCCAGGGAAGGTAGTTGTGTTCATCAAGCCCACCTGCCCCTACTGCAAGAAGACTCAAAACATCCTCAACCATTTGCCTTTCAAACCAGGGCTCCTGGAATTTGTGGATATCACAGACACCAGTGCCATTCAAGATTATCTGCAGCAGCTTACAGGCGCACGAAAGGTGCCTCGTGTTTTCTTAGGTAATGATTGCATAGGAGGATGCTCTGATCTAGAAAGTCTGCAGCAGAATGGTGAGCTGCAGAAACGTCTAGCTGATTTAGGAGTACTACAGTAATTACAGAGCAGACCCCAGACTGATGTCCCCTTGGGAGCTGGATGGCATCTCATGTGACGACACGTGTGGATGGATTTGGAGCTACATTTTCCCAACCATTGCAATTGTTTATTTAAAATTATAAAAACCAGTGCTAACTGCAAAAAAAAAAAAAGAGTGGTGGAGGATGATATTTGGCAGAAATGACTTTGTTATTTTTTGGATCAATATTAAAAAGTGGACCAACTTTCCCCAAAAAAGAAAAAAAAAAAAAAAAAAAAGGAAAAATAAAACTCTCAGGCAATAATTATAACTATACAAGAAGACATTATTCCTATATTATTTCTATACAAGAAGACGAATATTCCTATATTATTTGAAATATCCTACCCTGATCTTAAAATTTTCAGAGAACAAATATCAGAAACCATCTGAATTTCCTTAGTGAGTGGTGACACAAAACAATCTATGTATGAATCATTTTTAAAGGGAATGGTATTCAAGGAATTATTCCAATTTAGTGGCAGAAGAACAAATTCACATGGAAAAACGACAAACTAGAAGGGAATATGACAAAACAGGATGAGAAATGGGGAAAAAAAAAAAGAAAAATGGTTGCTACTTGATGAAACCATGAAAATGAATTGTTATTCCCATCCTCATACTTTCTCTATTTTATAACAAAACTGGGTCTTTTAATAGAAAGGGAACAGCCTCACAATACTTACTTGTTAAGCTCCTTGGTGTGTGCATCTGCTCCCTGTTGTATTAGTCTATCCAGTACTTCCATTGGGGAGGTAGAGGGCACATAATCTTCCTCTGTGTTTCCTTTTGCTTTTTTTAACAGTTCCCCGGTCTTCTTGTTGACAAAATGATAGGCAGTCTTTGGCAATGCCACCTCAAAAAGATGATCATATGGAGGAAGCTTCCCACTTCCAAACCCCACTCCCCTCTGAGGTGGAATTTTACAAGGGCTAGGTGTGAGGATGTTTGATTCCAAAGAAGTCTGCTGTTCCCTGGTTCCAACAGGGCTTTCATCAGCACCTCCATAGGGCAGGTCTATGGGAGTAAAGGCTTGCTTTGGTGTGTCAGGCCCAGGCTTGTCCAGGGAGGAGTTTAAAGGCTCAGGGTTCACATTAGAGCTTTGTGCACCAGAAGCTGCTGAATGGGTCTTCCGCTGAGAACCTGGGAGACTGTCTCGGTAGAAAGGAGAGTCAAACCCGCCTCGAGGAACCACAGGCTCACGATCTGTTGTAGTGATCTCAGAAAGTTCTTTAGATATTGCAGCTGAGAGAAGGAAAGGAAACAAGAAAAATAATAAATTTATCAAATATTCAATCTGGATAAGGCTAGGTGGTTTGGGTTTGTAGGACGCTATATGCCAATGTCACCCAAAGCATAAATAAAAAGTCCTTTACTTGCATTGGGCCTGGAACAAAACACTCATTTTTCCAATAAGGGAAGAAAATACAAGCAAGACACTAAATCCTAATTTTATGGCAAAATGAGAATTAAATGTACTCATCTTACACCACTTTTACAAGCACAGAATCCTACATACATTACCTTCTTCTTTATCTTTTTCAATACTATCATCTTCAGAGGCCAGAACACCTAAAAACCTTGGAAGATCACTTAAGGTGACAGAACTTTTGCTGCCAGGTGTCTCTTCTAAAGAGGAACAAAGACAACTCAAGTTAAATAAATACACCTGTTAATTGAGAAAAAATTCTGCCCACTGACTAGAAAAGGCTAAATTGACTTTTTCCAGGGGCCAAGATATTAGAAGTACGTCATAACTTTAAAAATCCACTGCTGCTGAATCATTTCTGACTGTGGCTACTGTGTGTGTGCAGAGTAAAAGTGCACTTACTAGGGTTTTCTAGACTGTGACCTTTCATAAGCTGATTGCTAGGCCTTTTTACAGAGGTACTTCTGAATCCCCAATCTTCTAGTTAGTAGTTCAGTGCTCAGTAATTTGTATCATCTAAGGAATTTAACCTAATTAAAGGTATCAAAAAAGTAAGGCCAAGGAAAATAAACCTCAGATTGTTTTCCTAACGTCTCACAGAATTGATAAAACCATATAATTTCATAGATCAAAAACTCGTGTAGGCATTTTACCGCAGTAATTAAAAAGATTTTTTTCTTAGTGTTAGGTTGGCCCTGAAGAATCAATTACTTATTTCACCATATCTAGGTTTTTAAAATTTATTGGCTGCAGAATTTGTTTGTTTCCACTTAACGTTTTACCTACAAGCATATAAAACAGGAGACCAACAAAATCCCACAGAGATTTTACCTATTCCTCTCTCATTGGGTCGATGAAGCTGTCTTTGCAGACACGGCCTTGTAGAATCTGTTCTCTCTTCCTAAAAAGATAAGTATCAATTGCATCATAAGGCAAAATATTTCATACATATACTGTGGTGTAAAAGAAGCCTCTTAAATATTCTAATTTTTTAAATATGTTAAAAAAGAGATTTAATGATTATCGCAGCAATGCTCTGTTCTCAGAATGCCTACGTAATATTAAAAACCATTAAGAACACCAGATGTTTTGGTTTATACAGGTTATATCTAAATGTAGGCTATTCCTGAGGGTGGAGGGACAGCCCAGGAGGGGAAGGCCCTCTATGAGGTGGATTGATTCAGTGACTGGGGTAATAGGGATGGGAGTGTCAGAGACAGTGCACCTGGCACAGGACAGAGCAGAGTTTAGGGCTGTTGTACATAGGGTCGTTATGAGTCACAAGCGACTCGACGGCACATAACAACAACAACAATAACAACAAGACTATTCCTGGATTAAAAGCTAAAATTAAGATGTGTTTAATGTATTTATTAAAGTCACATTAAATAACACATGTTCATATAAATAACATACATTTTATAAAAAATAAATTTTTTTCAAACCAAAATAAATTTAGAGGAGTAAAAACTGACATTGTGCAGATCTCATTTGTATCTGGCTTAACAGAAGAAAGCTGGAGTCTCTTATCTGTTTCCGTATACAAACTATTGCAATATGTTTTCCTGATTCAAGCATATAAAGAAAACCTGACACCCTATCAGTATGTTGTTGTGAAAATTAAGAGTTCGTTAACAGTCTTCAAATAATATTACTGTTCAAATTACCTTCTTTGATGCTTCATTAAAATTCAATAAATGAAAGTTTCTTAAAGGTTAGTGATAATATTTGAAACTCCATCAGTTTTCACTGGATTAAAATTCACCAATCTGCACTTTACAAATTGTAGCCGATGTACTCAAACACACCAATAATGGCACAGAACTGAGTCACTAATGGCACAGAACTGAGTCACATTGTGTTTTATATATCAGGTTGCTAGGAGTTGAAGGTGACTTCACGACATTAACAACAAACATCTTACATTTTGAATACACCTTTTACAGATGTAGTATCCTGTAACATCATACATTGATCATATGGAAAATGCTGGTTCACTAAAGTTGTGTAAATTACACAAATACTGGCACATTTCTTTATAAATCATAAATTATTAACTAAAGTTCCCAAGACTTTCCAATCTCAACAGAAAATTCTTGGGATACGATCAAGCTCACAATCACATACAAGTTTTAATTATCTTAATTTTCACCTACAAGTTGAATTTTCTCATTGGCAACAAATACTATCAGTTGTTTATCTTGCAAAGACAAAAATCACTTCATCATTTCAGCCAAAAATCTAAGTCTGAATAATTTTATTTTGTTAGTTAGTTTGTCTTTCAAATAAAATGGGTATTGCATGAGTGCTTACGATTACTGTTACACTTTATATGCAGTGTAAATGCATACTTACATAAAATATTAAATATATTAAATAATATAATTTAATAAGGCCAATAATTTATACACAGGGATTCCCCCTTCCTCTTTTTTTTTAATTGATATTTTAACAAAGGTTAGAGAAAACTTGGATTTCCATTCATTCACTATTGCACATTTTCCTCCTTACCCCACCCCAGTTCACTTTTCTCCTTAAAGATTCTGTCACTCTTGTACAATTTCCTCCCTCCAAGCCTCCAGTCCACTCTGTTATACATCTCTTATTCTGGATTGTTGTCATGCAAATAATACCTAATCATATATTTCTTTTAGACACTTCTTTCTCTCATCTACTTTAATATAGTGTGCATTATTTATCACCTCTTTTCTTAGTTTCTCCCCAACTTTCATGTCAGTCCTATTTTATAACAGTGACATTATGCAATATTTATCCTTTTTAAATTGAGATATTACACTCAGCATAATTTTCTCCAGGGTTACCCATTTTGTATATTTTGTGAGTTTTGTGTTTTTCTGTGCTGTGTAGTATTCCACTGTATGAATAATATACCACAGCTTCTCTATCCATTCATTTGTTGATGGGCCCTTGGGTTGCTTCCATCTCTTTGTTATTGTGAACAACGTGGCAATAAACATGGTGTGCATATATCTGTTTGGGTGGCAGTTCTGGTTTCTTTAGGGTATATTCCCAGTAGTGTAATTACTGAGTAAAATAGTATCTATTTCCAACTTTCTGAGAAAGCACCATACTGCCTTAGGGAGTGGTTACACCATTTTACACTCCCACAAACAATGAATAAGGGTTCCAATTTCTCCACAATCTCTGCTGCATTTGTTGTGTGCTGCTCTGCTGAACTCTGCTATTGTTACTGGAGTGAGATGATATCTCATAGTTGTTTTGATCTCTCTTCTCTTTTTAAATTAGCAGAACAGACTATAAAACCTAAGACAATAAATACTAAGACAGTATGGTGCCTATCTTGACTCATGCTAAGAAACCAGTCAATTTACCCACCGTCATTTCTGTACTATCAGTGTAAATATTAGTAAAGTAAAAAGGGTTAAAAATAGCTTAATATTTCTATGGAAAAATTTCTGACACTATAAATTTCCTAAAAGACTTTAAAAAAAAATCCCAGTTTTCTGCAGACTACATATTGAGATCTACTGGTCAGCCTATTCTCAATCGTTCTGATTCAAACCCATCACATTTTAGGTAAAAAAAAATCTGGCATAATTAGCTGTTACAAAAAGGCATCAAGCAAATGTTCGGACAGAAGAATAGCATTTGGGCTGGCACCTACCCTCTTGATGGATGTGGCTGTGGCCTGTGGGAGTGAAATGTGCACATAGTCATCTGAGTGACAGAGGGGGGCAGGAGGAGGAGAGGTCGCTGGGGTTCCCAGAGGGGTTCCTTTTCCACCTGCTAAGATATAAGGGCAGAATATATACATAACCTAACCGTTTTAACAATTTTTAGGGGTTTTTTTTCAGCCTGTTACTAATAAAGCTCCTACAGTTAACTTTCTGGGGACCTAGATCAGCAAGGATTTCATTTTAAATATGAAGGTGCACCTGAACCAAAACACAATATGCTCTATTGCTTCATATGCATGGGAAAGCTGGACAATGAGTAAGAAAGACTGAAATATTAATGCTTTTCTAATTGTGAGGGTGGTGAAAAATATTGCCATAGAACAAACAAATCTGTCTTGGAATAAGTGCAGCCAAACTGCTGCTTAAAGGCAATGATGGTGAGAATTAAGGCTCACATACTTTGGATGTGTTACTGGGAGCGTGAGCCGTCTTTAGAAAAGGACATTATGCTTACAAAAGTAGAAAGAAAAATGAAAGAGAGGAAGATCCTCAGGGAGATGAACTGACACAGAGACTACAACAATGGTCTTGAGTGTAACAGACTGTGAGGTGGCAGATGAGGCAGGATCTAGTTCTGTTGCACACAGGCATAGTTGCTGTTAAGTTGGAGCCAACTCTACAACATATGACAGATAAGTTTGTTTTGTTCTTGTTTGTTAGTTTTTAAAAAAAGGTTTATATTACATTTTGTGAAAGTATGAAGTGCTCAAATAGATAAGTAAGGTGTATCTCTACAAGTGGCTCCCAAATTCACTAAAGACCTAAGAGACAGTTGCTTCTATCACAAAAATCAATCCAAGAGCAATCAAACAAATCCAACATACATACATACCAGTTGTACCAAAGACTTTACTGTAAGGGTGTGACAACTCAGGTGGGGCATTTCCAGGAGAAGTTGGAGGAGTGGTCATCCCACAAGTCACAGATGGGCTCCAAAGAGAAGCCTATGAAGTTATTAATATACATTAAATAAAGTACTAAGTCACCACCCCCCCACCGTTCAAACTCATGACTGTCAAGTCGATTCTGATTCACAGCAAATGAAAGGAGCTGAAAACCAAGCTTTAAGTCAGTAGTCTGATGAATACAATGCCACCAGTGCTCTGTCCCAAGTCATCCACAAGGTGGATGTTCACATCCATGAGTATTAGTCCTTCCAACTAAAAAAAGGAATCTAAGAAACTTTATCAGAGACAAATAATCTTTTTCTAAGTCTACCCTACAGAATGAACTCATGTAGTAAAATAATTTATTCTTAATACTGATCATTTGCTACTAACAAATGAGCAATGTGAGCTTTTTCCAATCACATCCTAAGTCCTGAACCACACAGTCAGCTTCCCCACATAGCAAAGAGAGAAGTCACACAGTTTTACATCATACTTGTGGTGGCTCAGTTATCGGCCGTGTTGATGGGGAACTCCGAGTCTGAGGTAGCTGCCCTGGCGTATGTGACGTCAGCCAAGAAGTGGAGTAAGGGGTGGAAGCAGCACTCCCTAAAATAAAGGGCGAGAACACACTACATTAATGCATGATTTTAGATCGCTTTGATAAGAAATCAGTGCTCTTTAGATCATTAATAATATTGAATTATTTATATTTAACATGTCTAAGTGCCTTCCTGAACAAATAAACAATATTAAAAAGGTTTTTGAAATAAAGTTCAGTAATATTTGATTTCTCATTAAACATAATCTGAAACATAACATCAATAGGTGCTGCCTATGAATAAAGCTTAAATTTTAAACTGAAAATGAATCAAATTCTAAATTTCCCTGATTCACTAGAACTCTGGCAATCCTACAGACAGATACTGCATTTGGTAAATGAAAAGATTCCTTTATGAGTTAGGGCCAATATGTCAAATACTTGAGTTCATTCTTTTCTCTTAATGTGTTGAAGACACATTTTCAAAGTCTGTTGGCCTTATTATCAGGTAGGAAATCAAGAGTATGGTACTCATAATTTGGAATTCTTTCCAACACCAGAAATAGAGTTAACTAGGGAAAAATGGTGGCAAGATAAAACTGTTAATATTTGGAAAATTATGTGCAGACCTGAGCTAAGTCTTACTCTAGGAAAGGAAAATAAAGCCAATAATTAAAACAACAAAAAAAATTGTCCAGAGACAAAGTTGTAAAGCAGATAAGTACCAAAGTGACTTTTTACCATAGCTATTCTGTGTGTCAACATAAGGGCTGGCGGTGACATCAGCTGAATGATGAGGAAAGTGTGCAGAGATTTGGTGAGACACAGAATAGCCATCTTCATAGGAGGCTTCTGTAGGGTCCAGAGAGATTTTGGCACACTCTATTACAACATCATGAGTTTCTAATGTCTTCCACCTACAGAAGCAATGAAAATCAAGAAATGCAAGTTTTATTCATTCAATCAAATACTTAATGAGGATCAACTGAGTGTCAGCCCTTAAGGAAGCTTAACAGTGAGCAAGGCAGAGTCACCACGGCCCAATTATTAAACAGTCCTAGTATATAAAGAAGGAACTCTTGTGGATTAGTGGTAAGGAGCTGCATTGTCAATCCAAAGGCACAAAGTTCAAATCCCCAAGTTAGTTGCTCCTTAGGAGAAAGATTGGCAATCTATCTCTTTCCATAAAACTTACTGTATCTGAAAACCCACTAGAACATCAGCTATGAGTTGATTCCAACTTGGTGGTAGACAACAACAGTATATTAAAAAAATAACTTTTCCTATTACATAGCTATAGGTTATATCTGAAACAGACTGCATCAAGTTATATGGAACTATAATAAAAATTTCTTCAGTAAAAATTGATACATAGGGGAGTCCAGGTGGCCTAGTGGCAAGAAGCTGCAACTACAGTTCCAGAGGTGCGCGGTTCGAATACACCAGATGCTCTGCCGGGGAAGGAGGGGCAATCTCCTCCTGTACCAGTCAGATCTGATTTGACGGTACACGCACACAAAAATAATAAAATAAAAAAAAAAAAAATTAAAAAAAAATTGATACATAGCCTCAAAATGGAATATAAACTACACATAACAACCCCCAAGAAAATACTTTTCCATGGAGCAATAATAACCAAATAAGGAGATTTGGAAACTGTCAGGTAGTTGAATGCTGACTCAAGGTCTTCTATCAAAGATTCAGAGTTCTAATTCATCACTAGCCCAGAAATAGTGCTAAAACACTCAAACCTAGTTCTCTATTCCCCCCCCCCCCAATAGTTTAAGATTTATCTAAAGATTTCTGTAATATGGTCCACAACTCCACTTCTAAGAATGTATGTCATGGACGAGACATACACTAAGATAAGGCATTCTGGTGCCTTGGTGGTAAGAAGCTCTTCTGCAATCCCCAAAAGCACACAGTTCAATTCAACCAGCTAATCTTTGTAGAAGGATGGGCAATCTCCTCGTGTGGGATTTACTGTTTCTGAAAACTCATCGAAGGATTAGCTTTGGGTCATTTACAACTCAAAGGCACACAACCAGAAACACAACAGTGTATATCACAGCAGAGCTTAAGATCAGAAAGAAGAGAGCCCACTTTGAGTTGGCAGGGCAACTCCCTATCATGCTTCCAAACCATTAAATTACATGAAAGCTCAGGATATTTTTCTTACATGATAAAAGGATATTTAAAAAAAAAAATCAGACATACCCAAAAGCAGACAGAGAGCAAAGGCAAATACTCTGAATCTACCCATGGCTCTACGGGAGAAGACAGGCAATCTCCTCCCATGCAATTTACAGCTTCTGAAAGGAACCCGAGGGTCAGCTATGGGTCAAAGTTCCAAGTTCATGGCAGTAAGAGAGTGAAGTTGTGATATTTATGTTTTTCTTTCTGTTCTTGATTACTTTTCATCTAAGTAATACAGCACTAAGATATGCTTGCTCAAGTATAACCTTTCTTTTAGACAGTATACTTTCCATATTTTTAAGTAATTAGTAACCACAGAGAATTTTATCTTCATGTTCCATAGTTTACAGAGAAAACCAAAACTATACTAACAGCACTACATGGTTTCAGGGTAAAAATAAATGCCTCATCCTATGTAACTGTTCTAGAATGCTTATAATTTTCAGATGTTGAAATGGGGTATTGAGGCATGGAGAAAATATAAGGTCACTTCCCTAGCAGAAACTCTTCATTTCGGTTTACTGCTTCTGTAACTAGCAGGTTTGTTCCACCTGTGGTCATTTTGCTAATGGTGACAGCTGCTTTTTTTTAAACTTAATTTCACTTTATTTCTTACACAAAATCTATTATGCAGTGGCCACAGCTGGAGCCTGGGTCCTCTACACGGAAATCTGGTGTGAGTCTTTACAGGATGGTCAGTGAATTCCGGGTAGGGAGACTTGAACACAGTCTCTTTCCAGAGGTTGGGGAATCAAGAAGCTGTAGGTCTTGGAGAGGGCATCAAAGGTGATGACCCTGGTGAAGTTGCCGAGGGTAGATGTACAGCCCCTGGCTGAGATGCAGCCGTCATCAATTCCAGCCATCAGCAGCAGCTTCTTGGGTACAAGGACCAAGACAATTAGGGTGCAGGGATCAGACACACCAACATACAGCCACAGTGCCCAGTCACCTTGCAGGGAACAATGTGAGGCTTGCCAATTTTGTTCCCCCAGTAGCCACACCACATACGGACAATGGAGAGCTTGGCCAGGATAATGGCCCCATGGATGACAGTAGCTACCTCCTTGGAGCACTAGATGCCCAAGTCAACATGGCCATTAAGCCTCCAATGGCGACAAAGGCCTATAGGGATGGATAGGTGGATGATGACCAGAAAATGAGATGCCCAGCATCAGCGCCTACTAAGCAAGATCTGTAATGCCCTTTCAGGAAAGAGGACATAGCAAGGCCTCTCCAAGGCCCAGAGCAGGCCTCTTCTCTCTCCCCCCATTATGAAAGCCACATGTGTTAAGGCAGGTATGACTCTGCAGGACAGCTGCCTCTTTACACATTTTCCTTATGACTAAAAACTGACTGACTGAGAGCAACAGTCAGAAAGCATATGTACACATAAGAAGATTGATTTCAGAGAAGAAAATGAGGATCACAATAAAAGAATGCATTCAGATTTGTAAATTTTAACCAAAGTAGGGTAAAGACAACATTTCACTGATTCTTAAATGGACTGTTTATATTTTAATCTCTCTGAATAAGTTGCATGTTAATTTATCTGGCATTTTTTCTTTCCCAGAAGTACATAAAATATCAGGACATTAGATAGTCAATGATATTTTAGATTCATTTAAAAAGGAGTAGTACAGGAGGAGACTGTTCCTCCTTCTCCAGCACAGCATCTGGTGGATTTGAACTGCGCACCTCTGGGATTGCAGTGCAGCTTCTTGCTACTAGGCCACCAGAGCTCGCTGTGGCCTATGTTCTTAAATGTCTTGACTTATGAATTCCATATGTCATTGATTAACTTCCCATTACTGGTCAGGATTTAGGTCACCTTTATATATGCTTTTCCTTCCTTACAATTGTATTGTTTCAAAATAAGCATATCACTTTTTTAGGGGGGAGGATTTTCTTTTCTTTTTTTTTTTTAAATTTTATTATTTGTGTGTGTGCGTGTATGTACTGTCAAATCAGATCTGACTGGTACAGGAGGAGATTGTCCCTCCTTCCCCGGCAGAGCATCTGGTGGATTCGAACCGTGCACCTCTGGGATTGCAATGCAGCTTCTTGCCACTAGGCCACCAGAGCTCCCCTAAGGGGGAGGATTTTCAATAATTAATTATTACAGTGTAAGTACCATTCACAACTGTGTCAAAAAATGTATTATAGTTTCCTTTCTTATTTGACTTAATCTATTCTGGAGTTAAAAACGATTTCTTTTTTGTTGTTGTTGTTGGTGTGTAGGGAAGGAAGAGGTGTTTTCTTGGTTTTTTCCTACTTATATCACTAATTCTAAATTCTAAGCATTCTAAAAGAAAATGCCTTGATAAAATTTTATGTAGTAAAACGCAAACACTACCAAGAATGTTCCCTTCTTCCTGAAGAGCTGCCTCTGGCATACCCTTCTCCAACTTTAGTCTGGAGTGCTTGCTCTCTAGCATGGCAGCACAACTGGACTACTTCTGAGTCAGGTCCCTAGTTTCCTCAAGAATGCCTTTTCCCAGATTCTTGTTTATACTTATTTTGGTGGAACACAAACTCCAAGGGCTAACTAAGGAAGGGTGTATGGGAGGTAAATTTGAGGGAGTTCTGGTGGCCCAGTGGTAAGAATTTGCAGTGCAATTCTGAAGTTACATGGTTCTAATACACCAGCTGCTCTGTGGGAGAAGGATCAGCAATCTCCTCCTGTTCAATTACTGCCCCTGAAAACTCTCTGGAGGGTTAGCTATGGGTCAGTTCTGACTCAAGTGTACACAACATGATGTATGAAAATGCCTACAATTTGGCTGAACTCACCAGCTGCTCTGCAGGAGAAATATATCAGGCTGCTTCTGAAAAGATTTATAGCCTAACTCTACAAGGTAGCTCTCTCTCTGCTATGACTATTTCTTCCTCACCTGCAGCCCTCTGTACCCACCAGTGGCAGCCAGCATACCACAATAGAGATCAGAAGATTCTTTTCTAAGAAATCTAACCATCTCAAAAAAAAAGTGATATAAATATCTTTCACAAATGTCTGGATCTATAATGAATTTCAAAGTCAACAAATCCTACTCTTGTGATGGAATTTTGTCTTCCCATTTAAACACTAGCAGATCACCACAGCTAAGGAAAGCCTAAAGATAAAAGAACAAATTGGGGACAAAATAAGCAGGGAAAACAAAACAATCATTAAATAACTGCATCCATGAATCAAAAACAGACTACTACTATTCAATCTATATGCTCAACAATTAGAGAAGCTGGACTATATGAATATGAATGTAACATGAGGATTGGAGGAATACTTATTATCAACAGCCTGTATCATACAGATAATGAAGACTTGAAGCAGATAATAAAGATAATCAAAGATTACAGTCTTCAATATAGATTATACCTCAAAAATCAAGAAAATAAAAGTCTTCATAATTGGACCAAAAGACATCATCATGATAGATGGAGAAAAGACTGAAGTTGTCAAAAATTTCAGTTTTACTTAGATTCACAATCAACACCCAAGGGAGTAGCAGTCAAAAAATCAAAATATGTGTTGCATCCATTGTCTGAAACCCACTGTCAAGGACCTCTCAAAAGTACTAAAGAGTAAGGAAGGCAGTTTAAAGACTAATGTGAACCTGACCCAAGCCATGGTATTATTCAACTGCTTCATATGTATGTGAAAAGTGGGCAACGACTAAGAAAAACTGGTACCTTTGAATTTTGATACTGGCAAACAGTATCAAATATACCATGGACGGCCAAAAGAACATGTCTGACTTGGAGGATGTGCTCCCACTGTGCCTCTTAGAGGCAAAGATGGTGAAATTTTGTCTCACTGTCAGAAGGCACCCAGTCCTCAGAAGAAGACTTCATGCTGGGAAAGGCAGAGGGCTGAGAAAGAGAGGACCACCTCTCAATGAAACGGACTGAAAGAATGACAGAAACAATGAGCTTAAGAATGGTGATTGTATAGGGAGCTCTGGTGACCTAGTGGCAAGAAGTTGAGCTGCAATCCCGAAGGCACACAGCTTGAATCCACCAGATGCTCTGCTGGAGAAAAAGGGGCAATCTCCTCCTGTGCCAGTCAGATCTGATTCTACAGTACACAATAAGAGGGGGAGGGGCGCGGAAATGGTGATTATGAAGCTGGTGCAAGATAGGGCAAGGTTTCAATCTGCTGTTCTTAGAATAATTGTGAATCATAGCTTATTTGAATGCACCTAACAACAACAACATAAAAAGAGAACAAATATCTAAAAAGACATTAAAAACATAATTGTGATTTCAATCTATTCACTCCTGCAGAGGGCAGCACCAAACCAGTCTGTCGCCATGGCACCCACTATCTAGACCCAGGCCCAGCAAGAGGACGGCCATAGGTAGGTGCCACAGGTAGTTTCCCAGCCCAATTCCCACCAGACTCTGCCTGAAAAGCCTGGAGTTGTCTGCTGAGTCAAGTACTGCAATAGCCTTCCTGACATTCCCTTGGATTCCAAGTTTATCACCTACCTTTTTGATCAGAACCGGTTTGCCTAGTACAAAGCGACTTCCTTAGAGAAACAGCACAACATGACTTACTGACCAAGCCAGATCTGGGGGTGACCAATGACCTCATCATCCCTGTCATATACTGCATTGACCCCAATGTTCCCGTAGATCTGGCTGATGAGAAATTTTTGGAAGTAGAGATTCAGGCTCCTACAAGCTCTAAGAGATCCCAGCAGCATGGTGCCTTTGATGTGGAAGACTCAATACACTTCCACCAAGTTCAACCGTTACGGCATCTCCAAGAAGCTGGAGGTGAAAATTGGAGTTTCTGTGAAACAGCAATTCACTGCGGATGAAATATATAAAGACAGGGATAGCCAGATCACAGCCATTGAGAAGACATTTGAGGATGCCCAGAAGTCAATCTCTCAGCATTACAGCAAGCCACGAGTGACACCAGTGCAGGTTATGTCTGTCTTCCCAGACTTTAAGACGAGGATCAACCCATATGCCCAGGTCATCTTTGACTCAGCCCCAGCCCCAAAGAACACAAGTGAGTGTGTAGCTGCACTGGAGATGATGCTTCAGGCTATGATCAGGGACATGATGGACGAGGAAAGAAATCAGTTTGTGGCCTACTTTTTGCCTGTAGAAGAGACACTGAAGAAACAAAAGAGGGATCAGGAGGAGGAGATGGACTATACACCAGATGATGTGTATGACTACAAGACTGCTCAGGAGGACAAATGGAACGTGAAGAACAAGGCTAGCAAGGGTTATGAAGAAAACTACTTCTTCATCTTCCGAGAGGGTGATGGAGTTCGCTACAATGAACTGGAGACAAGGGTCTGCCTCAGTAAGTGTCGGGCCAATGCTGGAGTTCTGTCTGGTACCAATGCTCCCTTGTGGTCAAACACTGGGACACGAATGAGAAGGACCAAGAAGCTCAGGAGGCATGAAAGGCCCAGCTGGAGAACCATGAGCCTGAGGAAGAGGAGGAGGAAGAGATGGGAAGTAGAAGAGAAGGAAGCTGGGGGCTCAGAAATGAGAGTGAGAGAAAGGCAGCAGCAGTAAGAAAGAGGGCAGCGAAGATGAGAGCTCAGGCAGTGAGAGCGAAGGGGAAGATGATGACAGGAATGAGGCAAGTGACAAGAGTGGCAGTGGTGAAAAATGAGAGCAGTGAGGATGAGGCCCGGGCTGCCTGACATGAGAAGGAGATGTTTGGTAGTGATTCTGATTCGGAGGACGATGCTGACTCTGAAGACTCAGGACGGGCCTGTCACAGTGACAACGATTCAGACAGTGGCAGTGAAGTGGGTGGCCAGTGGAGTGGGAGCCGCAGTGCCAGTCCTTACCCCAATGGCAGTAAGCACCCAACTCAGGAGAATGGCAGTGAAGCTGCACCTTCAGATTCCAGTGAAGCTGACAGTGACAAAGACTCCAAGGCTCCCAGAGCTGGCACAGACACTGCTGTTATCAGCAGGAAGGTGATCGTTTTGTTCTCCTAACCCCAAACTTCTGCTCTTAATAAAGAAAACTTTCAGCCCCTCAAAAAACTCCAAACCACATAATTATAGAAATGAAGAATATAATAAAAGGAATGAAAGCTAAAGATAGGAAAATTTTCCAAAAAGTTAAAGAAAAGAAAGAGGAGAGAAAAGTGGAGACTCAGTCAAGGATGCTTCAATTGGAATACCACGAGTTCTTAAAAATACAGACAATGGAGAGAAGGGAATCAGGAATAATCAAAGATATTTCTTAGAACTGAATGGCCAGGTTGAAAGGCAGGTTACACAATAAATGAGAATAGACTTACACCAAAGTATTTCACTAAGAAGTTTAAGAATATTGTAGAAACAAAGGCAGTGTCAGTTTCCACAGGGGGTAAAAAAATTTAGAAAATAACAACAAATGGAGATGGTCAGCAATCAGAGTATCAGCACTCTGGTGGCATAGGCCTTAGTAAGCTGTGCTGCTGACCTAGAAACTAGAATGGTTGTAGACTTCAACAGTAGTAACACAGGTAGCAAAATGGCAATTAAATAATGTCTTCAAATTATTAAATAAGTATTCCTAACTTAGAAAATAAATGATAGAAGAAGGAAAGGTTTAAGTTGCAACAATTTTGTTTTACTTGGATCCATAATCAACACACATGAGAGCAGCAGTCAAGAAATCAAAGATGTGTTAAGGTGGGGAAATCAGCTATCAGGGACCTCTCCAAAGTCCTACAGATCAAGAACGTCAGTTCCAAAACTAAGGTGTGCCTGATCCAAACCATGATATTTTCAATTGCTTTTTATACGTCTGAAAGTTGGACGATGACTATGAAGACTGAAGAACTAATGCCTTTGACTTATGGTAATGGTAGAAGTATTGAGTATACTATATAAACTGTCAAATGAACAAACAAATTTGTCTCAAAGAAAGTGAAACCAAAGTGATTCTTAGTGGCAAGGATGGTGAAACTCTGTCGCACTTATTTTGGGTGCATTTTCAGGAGGATCTAGTCCATAAAGAGAGACATAATGCTGGGAAAAGCAGAAGGTCTGTGAAAGATAGGAAACTCTCATGGAGATTGACACAGCAACTACCACAAAAGACTTCAGCATGACAAGAGATCATGAGAATGGTGCAGGAGAGAGTAAAGTTCAGATTTGTTGTTCATCTATAAATTTAAGGAGACTTTACGGCACCTGACAACACAAATCTAGAAGTCTAAATTCAGACAAACAATTGCATCTTTTTCAAAAAAATTATTAAAGAATATACACTATCAAAACAAGAGTAATCCAAGGAGGCAAAATGAAATAAAAGAAATTATAAATTCTATACAAGTGAGATGCAAAGTGAAGCTGTATATGACAACAGCATTAATAGGCAACAGTCCATATCAGAAAAAAGCTATAGCACCACAACAAGATAAAGGTAAATAATCCAACTGAAAAATGGGCACAGGATATGAACAACAGGTCTCTGTGAGTTGGAATCAACTCCATGGCAGTGGGTTATAAATTTTATTTCATTTTTAACTTTATCCCTTAGCTCATGACCCCTTCCTCTGACTTTGAAGCTCCTCACTCACGTTTGCTTCCATTGTTCTATTTCCTTTTTTGCCTTCTCCCTTTGGGCCCACCTGGATAATCTGGGCTACTCTTCCCATCACAAAGTCCTTAATCACTGGAAGGCTGAGTAGTGATCTCTGAAGATATCCATGAGCTCTGGGTGTCCACAGGGAGTTGTGCTGCTAACTCAAAGGTGATGCCTGTCTGGTGGTTCAAAGCCACCAGTGACTCTGTGGGGGTCCTTGAACCTGTGAATGTTACCTTATGCAGTAAAAGGAATTTTGCAGGTGTGGTTATACTGAGATGCTGGGATTATCCTGGATCATCCTGTTGTTAAGTGTCGTTCAGTTGCTTGTGACTCATAGTGACCCTATGTACAACAGCTCTGAACCCTGCTCTATCCTGAGCCAACCTCATCATCTTTGACACATTCATCCCCATTACCCTAGTCACTGAGTCAATCTATCTCATCCAGTGTCTTCCTCTCTTGTTCTGTGCCCCACCCTCCCAAACATGAGCTTCAAAGTCCTTGCCTCAAGGAGCAGCCTGGTTTCACCCTCGCCAGGATGAACCTGTTTGTTCTAGCAGTCCATGGTATATTCAATATTCTTCTCCAGCACCACAGATCAAAGGCATCAATTCTCCTTCTATTATCCCTTGTCATTGTCTGGCTTTCTGATGCATAGCAAGTGACTGCAAAGACTGTGACCTACATCAGGCACACCTTAGTCTCCAGACTAACATAATTTCTCTTCATTACTATGTATGGTAAGGTCCCTGATAGCAGATTTTTCCAGTGCAATTCATCTACTAGTAGATCCTAAATGTAATCTCAAGTGTCTTTAAAAAGGGATACTACACCACAAGATAAAGGTAAATAATCCAATTGAAAAATGGGCACAGGATATGAACAACAGATACTTCACCAAAGAAGACATTCAGATGGCTAACAAACACATGAAGAAATGTCCAAAATCCTTAGCTCTAAGAGAGATGCAAATCAAAACAACTATGAGATATCATCTAATGCCAGTAAGAATAGCAAAATGTAACAGAACAGCAAGCAACAAATGCTGGCGAGGTTGTGGAGAAACTAGCACCCTTCTTCACTGTTGGTGGAAGTGTAAAATGGTGCAACCACTGTGGAAGGTGGTATGGTGCTTTCTCAAAAAGTTGCAAATAGAGATACCATTTGA